>NC_070604.1:21597483-21900752 GCF_027172205.1 Podarcis raffonei
GTGTGCCTCGGTTTATGAATGGTTTTGATTTAAGAACAGACTTCTGGAGCAGATTAGGTTCGTAAACCAAAGTACCACTGTACTTGTTAAGGGGGCTCTGTCTTCCCCATCTATTTACTCATCATTCAATTTTACTGTCTAGAATTTTAAAACTTTTATTTGAGTAAAAGAGATATATTGATTATTTTGAAGAATTGTATGTATGGGGCAAGAGAGATCATTTCACCAACAATTTGACCTGAATATAGATTCTCTTTCACTTTGCTCCAAATGCACAGGAGTAAACCATAAAGGAACATCATATGACCAAAAAAAAGCATCCTTTTCTTCATCCCACTTATCCTCCCTACCACTATTCAAAAATCCTGAGAAGCTGCACATCCTGTGAAAGAACTGGAGGGTGTAAGGAAGCAGAAAGCTAAAAATGAACTGCATTTGAAAGGCTGATATACAGGTTGTTGTTGTTGTTGTTTTAAAGAGAGGAACTCATTCAACTAAGACTGCAATCATCACCCCACTTCTGAGCAGCCATGGTTACGCTTGTGCTGTTATTAGGGAACAAGCATCACTGGGGCCAATGAGAGTGACCTCCGAAGGAGCAGGACTATCCTCTTCAGGTCTACTCAGAAGTAAAACCCATTAAGTTCATCAGGGCTTGCTTCCAGGTATTCTTGTGGACAGGACTGCAGCCATGGGCATAGCCAGGACTTATGTGGGGGGGGTACCATAGCTGTCAACTTTTCCCCTTTCTTGCGAGGAATCCTATTCAGAATAAGGGAATTTCCCTTTTAAAAAAGGGGAAAGTTGACAGCTATGGGGGGGGGGCAGGTAGCCAGGATTTATGTTGCGGGTGCAAAACACCCAACTGTCACCATCCTCTGTCTGGCTCTGTCTAGCAGACTCGGAATGAAATGTTTCAACAACAGTTATTTCAAATTATTTCTTTAGGACCCCCCCCCCCCCCACCAAAAGAAAAGCACTCAGAAAAATCTGTCAAAATCTTTCTACAATTTCTACTTTTAGTTATTTTTATTTATTTATTTACTGGGGGGAGTGACAGCTGACCCCTGTGCCCCACCCCCACCCCATGATTGCAACCTAAATATGCTGAGCTTCAAACATGCAGTGGTTCAAAACTACATAATGCAAAATGATTTTTAGCCTGAATATCCTGGGAGTAGCCAAGGGGTGGGGGTGGGCAGGGAGGCACTTGCCCCCTCCTAAATTAAGTAAATCAATAAAAATACTTAACTAGCTGAGGTTCCCCCCACCCCCACTCCAACATGAAGCTTGCCCCCCCCCCAACATAAATCCTGGCTACACCCATGCTGATTGCTCTCTCATCAGCCACGCAGAGGCGGCTCGGGGAGAAGAGTTTAAGAGCGGAGAGGATAGATCAGAGAGGAAAGAGTTAAGTCATCCCTCCCTTCCCCACCCCCCCACCCCGCGCTCTGCTTCTTGCACGCTCACGTGATCCTCCCTCGAGTTCTACGTCCGAGGAAAGATACGCGCAACCGCGCGCCGGGTCCAGTTGGAACCGGGAGCGACCCAAGGAAGAAGACCTCTTCCAAGCCTCCAACTTTTCTTCACAGTTCGTCTCTCTTGTGAAAGGAACCCAACATGCACATTGCTGATGCTCCCTATAATGTACCACAACGGGAAGCTTTGTTTCCTTCGCGGGGGGGGGGGGCGGGGGTCCCATCTTAACCCTGAGCCACAAATGAGAAATAAAAAACGCCACAAGAAATAAGAAATAAACGCTGGCCAACTCTCTGCGCTCTTGGACGCGTCGCTTATCCGTCCCCCTGGCGCAACTTTCTTCAAGTTCCGGGAATAATAATAATAATACATAACCCGAGGTACCACTGTAATAATAATAATAATAATACGGCCAGGCACTATTTCGGCCAAGACGCGGGAGGATGGAGAGGCGAAGTTGCCCAAGCGAACCCCAGCTGAGGCGCGCCGGCTCTGGAGCGGGTTGTTTGCGCGGCAACAGAAAGAGGGAAAGAAGGCGGCTGGTTTGAAAGGATTGTGTGTGGGGTGGAGGGAAGGGGTGGGGGGTGGGAGGCGCGCCGCCGGAGGGGTGAGAAGCAAAACGGTACTTGCCCAAGTGGGGACGAGGAGGCTGTCCGGGCGCTCGAGCTGTGGCTGAGGAGACGGCTTCCCCGCCACATTCATCTCCTCCCATGCAGCTAGATTAGTCCGTTCTGAATGGCGAACTCCGCGACGCGCATTTAATAAATCCCCGGGAGCCGCGAGAGAGCGAGCGAGTGAGTGCGCGCTCACTCCCGGAGCAGCAGCCGCGCAGGAGCCGGTTCTTTTGAGGCAGAGCAGCAGCTGCAACAACAACAACAACAATAACAGAGCCAAGGCGGGAAAGCACCCAGTGGAGGAGCCGAGCGGGGAAAGACGTGTGCTGCTTTCCGCGCTGGCGCTGAGTCGAGGGGCCAAAGCTCTCGCTCCTTTTGGCTCTGCTCCTCTTCCTCGCTGGCTGAAGGCGCGGAGGAGAGGGCGGGAAGAGGGAGCGGGAGGGTGGCGTTGGCGCGCGGGGCTGAGGGCTGCGTTGGCCCCGAGGCTGCCTGGCTCTCAGTCCGTCCACACGCGCGGGAGGGGAGCGAGAGACTGCGGACGCGTCCCTGTTTTAACTTCGCCGCTGCCTCTCCCTCTCCTCCCTTCAGGAAGGCGCAGCAGCTTCGCGCTCCTTGGCAGCCAAGAGATGCTGGCAGCTCGCTCGCTCGCTCTCTTTTTCTGGCTGTCTCGCTCTCTTGTCGAGGGTGGGAGGGTGATGTAGGCAGAAATGTGGCCACGCTGGGCGATTTCATAAGTTAGAATCTGTCGGGGATTTTTAAGCCTCCCCACCCTCTCTCATATTCTCTCACACGCGCCACCCATGAGACGTTGTGGGCATTTAAGAAACAGCCAAAAGCTCACGGTACTGTCTTTTCTTAAGAGCGAAGTTTCAAGCCCTAAGTGTTTGCAAATGGAGTAAAAAAGATCTATTCGCTGTTTAAAAGGCGTGCTATTTTCATCACGTGTGGGTCCAGTATTGAGGAAAGAGGTTAGGGGTGGTCTGTGAGAGAGAAGAATGGGATGGACACTTGTTGGATACAGCATTGGGACTTCTCTGTTAAAATAATGAAAAGGAGGGGAGGGGGCGGGGTTAATTCCATGAAGGAAAGGCGGGATATAAATATAAACAAATAATCCATAAAGGCTAAGGAAGAGTTAATCCCTGAGATTTTTTGAAAGTGCATCATGGGTTAAAACAGGTATCTCAACAAAAATGGGTCACTTTTCAAGAGTTCATATGCTCAGCTGAGGGGGTAAACATATGCACATTTGAGAAGATGCAGCTTTTACCTGCTCAAAATCCACCCCAGCTGCTTTTCTGAAAGAAAGTTTATTTCCAGGATCCTCCAGATGACCTCCCTATTCAGCATTTGTCCTGATCGACATGCACAAAATTTACGCAGAGGTTAGACTATATTCCGTGTCTATTAAGCATTTGTTCTTGAGGTTACTCAACAGTGGACATTTATCTTGATTTGCTTTTGTTGTGCTTACATGTCTCTCCCCCCCCTTAATGATTTGTTCACCCCACACTTTTCAGTGCATTTCCTCATCACTTTCCTAATCGCTAAAAGTCAGTTAAAAACACTGTCATTAAAAAGTGGACAAGCGGCAGAATGCTGCAACCCAGTTGAATTGTGAAAACCTAAAAGTCCTAGTATGCACTTGAATCCCTTCTGCAAAATACTGACAGCCTGAAGGCAGCTATGGGTTTGTCTGTACCAGAGCAAAATACAGATTTGCACCTGCCTCTCTGCTCAATGCAGTAGCAGCTTCTCTATCCCATTGTTGTCCTGGATTCCCCCCACCCCTTATATGCAGGGCTTGGAAAATCTGAGACACCCAGGAATTTCAATTCCTGGATAATTGAGGATACAGGCAGGTAGGTACAAGTCCACATTTTGCTCCAGTGTAGACAAAACCCTTCCATGCAAGTCTTCTACTTTCCACAGACTGAAGCTTATTATAGCTGCTCTTCGTTTCAAGGAAAATGGAGAGAAGTTGCATACAGCTGTGTGTAATGTGTAGTTTGCACCTTAATGGGGCACATTGCCAGTGACAGGGAGAAGTTGCAGTTAGGCATCAATACTATGTAATGTTTAGGTTATGGCAACACTGTTTTTTTTATATCTGTTTTAGTTATGTAAGAGTTACTAATATACAAATGTAATATAAATAAATAAATATTCTTGTTGCATTGTAACTTTTGCTGGGCTTCTGTGATACTTCTCATAAGCAAGTACAGTGGTACCTCAGGTTAAGTACTTAATTCGTTCCGGAGGTCCGTTCTTAACCTGAAACTGTTCTTAACCTGAAGCACCACTTTAGCTAATGGGGTCTCCTGCTGCCGCCATGCCGCCAGAGCTCAATTTCTGTTCTCATCCTGAAGCAAAGTTCTTAACCAAAGGTACTATTTCTGGGTTAGTGGTGTCTGTTACTGAAGTGTATATAACCCGAGGTACCACTTTATGCATTTCACCATTCCCAAGCCGCTGCTCCCTTGGCAAAAAAGACGACTAGTGCTAATTACTAATAGCACCTTCTGGTTCAAGTTATGGAGAACCTCTCTGGGAACATGTCCCCAATCCCAACCCCCAATTTAACATTAGAGCAGCTTCGTAAGCAATGCAAAACTTAACAGAGCAGCAGCAGCCCTTTCTGCAGACTGGCTGTTCTAAGCTGTGGGATCAGGAGTGACAGGAAATAAGAGGGGGAAAGAAGAGGCAATGAAAAGCCTCGAGGCAGCAGATTGTTCACGCTGTAGCTGTTGCAGACGGAAGAAATTCCATAGGCTCTTCTACTCTGTCACTTCCTGACCACTGCAGGGGAAGCAGGCACACATTTCAAGAATCTGTGTGTGCAGTAAGGCAAGCCTATGTAGGAGGGAGTCTCTGAATGTGCATTTGTACTTATTTCAGAGGAGCAATGATATCAGTGTTTCTGCCAAGCAGATTTTTTTTTAAAAAAAATACTTCCGTGCTTGCAAAATGACTGAAATAATAATTAGCATTTCAGTTCTGATCTGTAAGTAGTATGAGGATCATGTGTCTAGTCATGGGACAAAGAGAAAAAGCACAACATGAGTGCTTTTCTTTCTGTACAACAGCTATCTATCAAAAACTCAGCTGCACAGATCTCATGTGCATATATATATCTTATTGGCAAGTGGGGTGGGAAGCAGCTGGCATCTCAATCCTCCCATGGTGGGAAGTGCTTCAAGGACACACAGGAGGACGAGATTTGAAATGAGATCTTGGGAGCCATTCAGTGTTCATGCTGGGACTTAGGGATGGACCAGACTCCACTCTTCAGGTCAGCCTCTGGAGTATCAAAGGTGGACATGCCTGGCTCCAGCACGGCACTCTTCACCCAAATTTCACACCCACCCACCTTCTAATGCCAAGGTTTTGTTTTGGAGAGGACTCCAGCATTGCTACGGGCAACAGCTAGTCACTGTTGTCAGGGCTCAGGATGAATGCAACCTTCAGGCAAGTTAGCTGGGTACTGTGGTTTTTTTTTGCTTACCTCATAGCAATCATCACAACTCTCTTTTGGTGGAAGAGTCATTGGGCTGGATCCTTAGTAGAAGAAGAAGAGTTTGGATTTGATATCCCACTTTATCACTACCCTAAGGAGTCTCAAAGCGGCTAACATTCTCCTTTCCCTTCCTCCCCCACAACAAACACTCTGTGAGGTGAGTGGGGCTGAGAGACTTCAAAGAAGTGTGACTAGCCCAAGGTCACCCAGCAGCTGCATGTGGAGGAGCAGGGAAGTGAACCCAGTTCACCAGATTACGAGACTACTGTTCTTAACCACTACACCACACTGGTAGTAGTAGGGAGGGACAGAGGAGGGACACCCTACCCCATCCTCATGATCCTCTTGCTGCCCAGAAGCCCAGCTTGGGAGCTGAGAGGTCAAAATGCCCCTTACCGATGGCCAGGTGAGGTCTGTCCGAAGTGGTCCATGTCGTGTGGGGACCACAACAACAAGTCAATCCTGGCTGCAGGTGACAGCATATCAGCCAGCAGATGGGTTGGTACACACCCAATGCTGTTCTGATGTACTCAATAAAGCTGTGGCCTAATCTGATCCAACGTGAGACTCCTGGTCTTGAATCACTGCCTGCTCCCACACCACATGGTTTCACTATGACAGCGGTAGATAATCAGCGGTAGATAATCGATCTTAGTGCAAATGTAAAGGTCTCAGCATGCATGCTCTTCTCAACAAAAAGAAAATGTGCTATGATATAGATCATGGTATAGCGTGAGATGCAATACCCAAGAGACCTGCTCTACAATTTTGAGATGATGAGTGTGAGATAATGCCACAAATCCTTCTCATAACTTTTACGCCAGAAGAAATAAATCCAACACACATGGAAGGCTTTCACAAGTCCAACAACCTAAACAGCAATGATCTATCCATATGTCCTGGAGCTTATGTTTAGGAGCAAAGACATACCCATGTAGGTTTTACGGGAAAATCTAATTAATATGCAGAATCACTGAAGTGTTTATCTGAGCATGCAAAATAGGCACCAGAGAGCCTGCATCTCGTTACGGTTTCTCTTAAAGGGCATAAACATATCTTCAGACCTTTTGCTAAACACGCAAATAGCCTTTTAAACTTTATTGTGTTTAAATAGCAGGTTAGAGATTACGGTGCTAAAAGCTTCCAACAGAAGCCATAACCAAAACCAAAGCCAAACCTCAGTGCCTCTGGAGTTGCAAATTTGCTTATATTTCCATAACTTGAAGTTGAACGGTTATGGTGCTCTTTCCCCAAACTTTTAGGCCTCTGCTGCCTTGTAACATTTCCCTTTTTGCCATTTTATCAGTATGCCATAATTCTTATGAGTAAAAGAAAGAAAAAAACACGGAAATGTCAATAAAATTTAAATAGGAAAAATAAAGGTCATATTAAATTCTGCTGTAATAACAAAGGGCTCCAATGGAAAATGTCTTGGAGATAAGTAGAACAGTAATTAATTTTCTATACTATTTACTTTTTAATTTAAAAACTTCTCAACAGTTGGTCACAAGAAAGGAAAAATAAGAGCAACGTGTGCATGTGTGTGTCCATACACATGCGCACACAGAGAGAATCTTATCTATATCATTTTTAATTAAAATGTTAATACAATTCAGTGAAAATTGGTTTGCATTTCTTATATAGCCTGGAAGCTTCTGACATTTACAGTGTTCAGATTTTATGTGGAAGTTTCATTCGCTTTACATTCATCCATGCTGGATATAGGTAGCTATATGTAAAAGGAAACCGGAGCAGATAATTTTGCAAAGAGAAACTCTTAAACAACAGATGAGTAGCAGCTAACAACAAATAAGTTCCAAAAAAAATATCTTTATGATATTTAGGGAACTTTCTAAATACTTCTGAATTATTCAAAGGGTAAGTTATTTTCAGACAGAAAACCTGTATCATTTATTTTGATAAATGTAAACTCTATGAAATGTCAACAGTAATACTTCAAGGTCTGCACTATAAATATACCTCACTAATGTGGGGCCCAAAACTCCACAGCCTGAAAAGGTTGAATTTCCACTACAATGGTGATTAGATAGCTTTTAATTTTTGTTACAGATTAATGGATCCTGGGGGTACAGGGAATCATATATGTATATACTTATAGCAGACTCACGATGCTGTTTATGTGAGTCTGTCCTCAAAACAGTAATAACTAGAGTGATTTGTATAGTCCTCAGTTTGTCCCACCCATCACCCTCCTTCTTCCAAGCACTTTTGTCTGTGGGCCTGCTTGCACAAACTATTATCTCTCCTTTGCTTTATTTCAAGCAACATTCTCTTCTTGTAGTGTATCCTGCCCTGCTTGGGTCATGGAACCATAGAATTGTAGAATCTTAGAGTTGGAAGGGACCAGAGTATCATGTAGTCCGATCCCCTGCAATGAAGAAACATGCAGCTGTCCCATAGGAGAATTGAACCTGCAACCTTGGGGTTATCAGCACTATGCTCTATGCAACGGAGCTATTTGAGGGGAGGGATTCAACTGCATACATACTGACAAATCTGTGGTTCATTCAATGAAAGTTGATTAAAACACTTGGGAAAGCTTGTGCAACAAACCCAACTTTAAACATTGGGCTTTTTTGTGGTAAGGTTGGCAACTGAAAAGGGACGCAGGTGGCGCTGTGGGTTAAATAAACCACAGAGCCTAGGACTTGCTGATCAGAAGGTTGACGGTTCGAATCCCCGCGATGGGGTGAGCTCCCGTTGCTCGGTCCCTGCTCCTGTCAACCTAGCAGTTCGAAAGTACGTCAAAGTGCAGGTAGATAAATAGGTACCGCTCCAGCGGGAAGGTAAACGGCGTTTCCATGCGCTGCTCTGGTTCACCAGAAGTGGCTTAGTCATGCTGGCCACATAGCCAGCTGGCCACATCGCCAGCTCCCTCGGCCAATAAAGTGAGATGAGCGCCGCAGCCCCAGAGTCGGTCACGACTGGACCTAATGGTCAGGGGTCCCTTTACCTTTACTGGCAACTGAAAAAGCACTAGAACAGGGGTCGGCAAAGATTTTGTGGCTTGGGCCAGTTCATGGTCCCACAGATGCCACTGTAGGCCAGAGTGCACACGCACACATGCTCAAACACTATTTCCAGCGCTCCTTCTGGCGTGGAGGAGCTTCCTGCAGCCAATGGGAAGCCGGCCAGCATCGCGGAAGGTAGTCCCCGCTCTGCTCCGCACCAGTTTAGCAAGGCGCATGGGAGCTGACTGAGCGGGCGGCAGGAGTCCATGGGCTGGTTAAACGACCCCCATGGGCCGCTTCTGGCCCTTGGGCTTTAGGTTGCCGACCCCTGCACTAGAAAGTGTGCCTAGGAATTGGATGATGGGAAGTCATTCATATAACCTCTGGACATGTAAATCAAGATGAATGAGAATTAAATAATGGCTGTTGAAAAACCTCCATGCAAACAATTCAGAACCGCTGTGGACCTCTTTGCAAGCTTTGCACAAACAAATAGGGATCAATCCTCAATAGACAAGTCACCTGGATGAATCTGTCAGTTTCAGTTTCTCAGTCTTAAGCTTGGCTCTGCACGTTTCTGCATCAGTTTGCTTTTCTTAATAAAAGTTCTCATCAAAACTCTTCAGCATTTCAGTTCCCATTTCTCCCGATATAGTATATATATTTGTGTATGCAATTTTGCCTAATTAACATATACATTTTTGCGGTAATATCCCCTAATTTAACTTTTGTTTTATATGTTCACTAATAGACGCAATTTTCTGCATGCTTTCTCCTAATATATGCATTTTTTAAAAGTTGGGAGCTGCATTGCAAAACTTGGAGAAGAGGAACTTATAAAGGAGGCCTGTGTTTCAGTTTGCTTCTTGTTTTGTGAAGGATCAATTAGGTAGGTTCATATTAAAATGTGAACATTTTGGACCACTCTCCACGTCCGTTCTCTTTGCAAGAACAATCATGATACTTACATTTGAAACAGCTCCTGCTTGATTAATACAACTGTAAATGTGAACAATTTACAGAAAAGCACCATTTTATTGCTGACTTTTATAGTCTGCAAAATACTGGGTATTTTCTACTTAATGTTAAGCCATGTAGAAAGAGAATAGCAAATAAAAGGAAATGTTCAGTGCCTCTTTAATAATCCCATTCCATTTATCAAAGCCTAGTAGCACACATTATTCTTTCTGATCTTATTGTTCAGTTCTCATACAGTTTTAAAATTCTGGGGGGGGGGGGAATAAGGAATTGGATCAGCATACATTCATTGTATTATAGAACCGTGGAAGCTTTATAAACATGGAATGCATTTTCAGTGGTCTTATGCTCCTTATTAAACCAATATGATTTTTCATATGAGTATGAAAGTTCGCACAAAGTATCACCTTTGTTAAGGTCCATATCTGATGCCCATATTTGTGAGAAATTCAGTAAAACTGGTCTAGTTACAGAAGTTTAACTTTTTTGCCTAGAGCACTGATGGAATTCGTTCCAAACTGTTGCTGTTGGAAAAAAACAGTTAAACCTATCATTTTGGAGGTTGAAATTATTCCAAAAAGCCAAGAACACTGATGAGGTGTGCCCTTTGTTGGACTGGAAAAAGTCATTGTATCATTGACTTTAAAATGTACCCTACTGAAAGAACAATACTGCAAAATCTATTTTTTATTTATTTATCAAACTTACAGCACAAATGAAGGAAGAACTTGAAAGGGAAAAGAGCAGGCAGCTCTTCTTAAACTCAAGATGAACTTTTTTAAAAAATCAGTATACAGTTGGGTATGGAGGATTTCTTGATAGAAGCCATCCAAATTTCAGAGAGATGAAACAACAACAGTGTTTGAAAATTATATTTCCCCCTGACGTACAACATAAATATAAAACCAGAAGAAGCTAAAAGTCTGAGGTAAAGGTAAAAGTAAAGGGACCCCTGACCATTAGGTCCAGTCATGGCCGACTCTGGGGTTGCGGCACTCATCTTGCTTTATTGGCTGAGGGAGCCGGTGTACAGCTTCCGGGTCATGTGGCCAGCATGACTAAGCTGCTTCTGGTGAACCACAGCAGCACACGGAAACACCGTTTACCTTCCCGCCAGAGTGGTACCTGTTTATCTACTTGCCCTTTGACGTGCTTTCGAACTGCTAGGTTGGCAGGAGCAGGGACCGAGCAACAGGAGCTCACCCTGTTGCGGGGATTCGAACCACTGACCTTCTGATTGGTAAGCTCTGTGCTTTAACCCACAGAGATACCACCATATTTGGCTAGCAGTATGGAAATCCTATGGATGGTGATCTTCAGTGGAAATGAAAACTCAAATTTTAACTCCCTTCCCCCATCATTAACTGTGGTGTGCTTTTTTAAAAAAAGTTCTGCTTCAAATGTTAGGAGCTGCAATAAATCAGCAATTTCCCCCCACTAGAATCAAAATTCTACAGAGCATCAGGCATAGTAAATGTCCTGGCAGCCATTCAATAGATTCAGATTTCCAAATTAGTTGCAACATGTTGTTGTTGTTGCTGCTGCTAGTAGTAGCTGTAGTAGTATTATTTTTTTACCTGCCTTTTGCCAGAAAGCACAAGGATGAATTACAACATATAAAGCACAATATGGTTAAGCGGTGGCATAGTGTGGGATGTCAGTGTCCGGGGCAGGCAAGCTGCCAACACTGCTGGAGCAACACCGGGGTGGGGATCCCCATGGAAGACGGCGCCTGTTGCATCTGCTACCAAAGTTGTTTTTTGTTGGCACCTGTGTGTCTTGGGACCCCCAAAGGAGTGCACCTTTGGGGGTGAATTCAAACTATTTGAGAATTACAGTGCCTGTTGTGGCTGCAGAGACAAATATGGAAGAGACATGTTTTGTTGGTGTCAGTCATGCTGCGGTCATTCCTCCTCTGACCACTGCTTTTGGAGAGGTGAGCCATTGCCATAGATGCCTTGCAAATACAGTGGTACCTCGGGTTAAGTACTTAATTCGTTCCGGAGGTCCGTACTTAACCTGAAACTGTTCTTAACCTGAAGCACCACTTTAGCTAATGGAGACTCCTGCTGCTGACGCGCTGCCTGAGCACAATTTCAGTTCTCATCCTGAAGGAAAGTTCTTAACCTGAAGCACTGTTTCTGGGTTAGCGGAGTCTGTAACCTGAAGCGTATGTCACCTGAAGCGTATGTAACCTGAGGTACCACTGTACACTCGTCAGCTCAGCGTCAAGAAGTTGCTGATTATGGTGGAGGCCAGGTAGACAAAATCGTCTACAACCTCAAGCGTGTGGTCACTAATGCTGATGAGTGGAACGCTGGTGATGTCCTGACCCAGGATATTGGTCTTTGTCCGGCTGACGGTAAGGCCAAACTCCCCGCAGGCTTCAGCATAACTGTTGAGGGGCCTCTGTAGAGCATCCTTGGAATGCACTGTCAAGGCTGCGTCCTCTGCAAACTACTTCTCTCGGATAAAGACCTCCAACACTTTTGTCTTGGCACAGAGATGTACCAGGTTGAGCAGACCCCCGTCGCTCCTTGAATGGAAGTACATGTTAGGATATAGTTCCGTTCCGCCTTAAAAAAAGGGAACAGGCTGTTGTGTATCACGTTCCTGTTGACTTTCAGCTTCTCGCTGAGAACTTCTGTTTTGTATATAGCTTTTGTACTGGCTGTTTTCCTGGACATGGAGGCCAGCAGTTCATGTTTTTCCTTTGTTCTGATCTACGTTGAATAAAGCTGTAAATATGCTCTCCTGTTCATCCTTTCATTGTGGAGACTCTGCTGAAAGGGTGTGCACGAGTCTTGGGATGTCTCTGAGGCTCGTGTCGCTAATTGACTGATGCTGTTCCATGGGAAACCGGTGATCGTCTGGAGACGACTTTGAGGCCTGCCTGATGCCTCCGTCTCCCTGGCAGTATCCCAACAGTACACACTGTCTCCAGTTGAGCTGAAGGCATAAGGGAGCTGAATAGGCCAAAGAGAGTTGGGGCGAAAACACTGCTCTGTTTCACACTGCTCTTTGTAGGGAAGGCATCTGAGAATGAGTCGTCATACTGGATGGTGCCACACCTGTTCTGGTGGAAGGACATTAACATCTTGTGAAGCTTAGGTGGGCCTCCTATCTTGTTGAGCAGTGTGAAGAGTACTTTTGGGCTGATGAGCTCAGAGGCCTTGTTTTTATTTGCATTAGTTTCTTCTATCTTATTGTATTATGAAAAAGCCTTAATTAATTATTATTATTTAAAAGGATAGAATTCCACCTGAATAGCTAAAGGGTGAATTTTCTGCACAGGAATCCCTGCTTCTGCATATACAGCTCTGTATTTGCCACCCCAATCCAACTGGGGATATGCATGCGGAAACTTACATCCCTGAGCACTATGCCCCGAGATAAATCAGGACATTTATGTTGTTTTGTATTTGCCACACTTTCTTTCAAAAAACAACAACCAGCCACATCTCTTTAAAATTCATTGAGTGTTTTCCTTTGTTCCTCCTGGCAGGGTTGCAATTCATTACATGATATAATTTGGATTTTTCATCATCATTCATTGTTACTCGTTCTATATTATTCCGTTCAGTGCAAGGAGCTGAATTAATTTGAAACAAATATATGTTTTGTGTTTCAGAGAATTGTTAACTCGCCTATTATAATCCGCTGGATTAAATCTTGGTTTAAAGGTTGGTATTTGCAATGTAAATTACCAAAAAATTTACTGTAAGCACCTGAGCATTAGTTTATATATAGATTTACCATAATTGACCCTTACATTTTTAATGTTATTTTAAGTACTCCATTTACATACCTTCTTGTGATTGATTTGCCTTTCAAGACAGTTGTCTCTGCCATTTAGCTTGGTGCACTATATAAAGCATCCTTTCTCGTTTGCAGAGAGATGAATTGCCTTTCCCCAGTGCTCGCTCTACCCACTGCCCTCCCATTGCTGCCATACCATTTTGCCAAGCCAATTGCTGGAAAGAGGTCAGATTCAACAGTGAAGGAAACCAACAAGAAAACACAATGGCTGTGTTCAGTCATAATTCTAAACTATGGTTTAATGCTACATAGGGGAGATTGGTCACTAGGGCAAGACGGGGCCAAGCCCTCACATTGTTTTTTTCCTGCATCCATATAGCTAGAGCTCAGCAGCTCTGTGACCCGCAGAGTCATATTCATAAATTTGCTGTCATTCAGAGACACCCTGGAGTCTTTTTTGTGTGTGGTCCATCTCACTTGGTATAAGCAGAACTGAAATATCACAGGTATATCTAGGTATTTGATGCCAGCTCCAGGAACTGTAAAATTTCTAGGTGTCCACTCTTCTGCTCAGTGGCTGGGTCTTTAACAGACACAAGCACCAGATATTTAAATGTTAACACTATATGTTTTCAAGGGAGAAGTATGGGGGGGGGGGGGGAACCAGAATCTAGGCTCTCCACAGGCTGCTAAACTATCATCCCCATCATTCCTGACCACTAGTCCTGTTGGCTGAAGCTAAAGTGAGTTGTAATCTAGACAACCACAAGTTCCCCAAATCCTGCACATAGGATTGCGGACTCAATAGCTTACAGTTATTTTACTTATCCACCAGTTAGATGTCTTCTAAAAACACATATATGAAATCTACAAATATGATGACAGGTGGCAATCTTATGTATACAATCTGAGTAACTGCCATTGAACTACCTCATAGGGGTTTACTTCTGAGTAAATATATACAGGGTGATGCTGAAACTGAAATCAACTTTGTTTCTGAAATGTTTCTTTAGGATTATGTACCAAAAACCCTTAAAAAAATTAATATGAGACTTCCATTTGATTAAAAAAAATCAGAATCTTTCAGTCACCTGAATTCATTACAGAAATGGTCCTTATTTATTATTTGAAGCCAAATGTTTCTAGGATAAATAATTCCAAAAGATGTAACTTTGAGTGCATATTTATATACGGATGTGTAAACAGAAGAATCTTACCATCAATTTTCATTGCATTGGGCGCCTATTCCAAGACACTGATTCTGACATCCATTTACTATAGTGACTAAGGCTGAATCTAGGCACATCAAAGAAGCGTTTCAGTTAGCAGAGACATCACCTTGCCAACAAAGGTCCGTATAGTTAAAGCTATGGTTTTCCCAGTAGCGATGTATGGAATTGAGAGCTGGACCATAAAGAACGCTGGTTGCCGAAGAATTGATGCTTTTGAATTATGGTGCTGGAGGAGACTCTTGAGAGTTCCATGGACTGCAAGAAGATCAAACCTATCCATTCTGAAGGAAATCAGCCCTGAGTGCTCATTGGAAGTACAGATCCTAAAGTTGAGGCTCCGGTACTTTGGCCACCTCATGAGAAGAGAAGACTCCTGGAAAAGACCTTGATGTTGGAAAAGATTGAGGGCGCAAGGAGAAGGGGACAGCAGAGGAAGAGATGGTTGGACAGTGTTCTCGAAGCTACCAGCATGAGTTTGACCAAACTGCAGGAGGCAGCGGAAGACAGGAGTGCCTGGCGTGCTCTGGTCCATGGGGTCACAAAGAGTCAGACATGACTAAACAACAACAACAACAACAACAAATTTAAACAGGGAAAACAGGTAGAGAAAAATGGGGCTCCATTTCGCCATCTGGTTGCACAATGTTACAGTGGTACCTCGGGTTACAGACATTTCAGATTACAGACGCTTCAGGTTACAGACTCTGCTAACCCAGAAATAGTACCTCGGGTTAAGAACTTTGCTTCAGGATGAGAACAGAAATCGCGCGGCAGCGGCAGCAGGAGGCCCCATTAGCTAAAGTGGTACCTCAGGTTAAGAACAGTTTCAGGTTAAGAACGGGACCTCCAGAATGAATTAAGTTCTTAACCCGAGGTACCACTGAATATTGCACATACAACGCATATAAACCGCTTTTTCTTTATCAGTCTAGCTGAGTCCTAAGATAAATAAGCAGCAGCATCTGAACTTCCACTAAACATCTGTATTAATGAAAAGAGAGTGGAAAACATAGTTTCTAGTAATGTTGCTTCCTTTTTTCTCTTCACTGAGAATATTTTTTGAAACATTTCTTTTACCCTTTGGAAGAATTTGGAGGTTATAACCACACTCATGTATCCTCCATAGGTCTAGAGCAGGTGATGCTGGACTATTAAAACCTCCACCATCTCTGATCACCAGCCATGCTGGCTGAAGCTGATAGAAGTTGCCGACCAATAATATCAGTTGGACCACAGGTTCACCACACCTAGTCTAGAGAACCTCAGGACGCCATTTTAGGGTGTCAAGGCTCTGTCAAGACTTCAGGGAACCAGATCTCTCCCAAGGTGGAGGCCCAGAATCAGAGAAACGATAAAAGTTCTCACCAAGCAATTTATTCAATAATTCACAGAGCATGATGAAGGAATGCAGCCTCCCTAATAATGGCACTGTTCCAAGTAAAGTTCCACATACACCCCTTCATTTCTCTTATCCTACATTATCCCTGCACCAGTTGGGCTTTCAGTCTCTGAGCTTTCTGTTCAGCTACTCTCTCTGCACGTCTAGTCCTGGGGCAGGAGGCCTCAGGAACGCTCTCCAAAGACACAGAGTCTGTCAGCTGTGTCTCCCCCGGTGTTTCTGCTTCCTCTTCCAATATTTCCCAGCTTTCCCCCTCCACATTCTCTGAACCATAGCTGTCAACTTTCAGATTTGAAAATAAGGGATCAGCAGCCTCGAATATAAGCGATCAGCAGCCAAAATAAGGGATCAGCAGCCTCATCTGTCCCAGGCACTCCTGTCTTCCACTGCCTCCCGCAGTTTGGTCAAACTCATGCTGGTAGCTTCGAGAACACTGTCCAACCATCTCGTCCTCATGGTTCAATGTTACTAGTGAGCAAAGTTACCCAGTCAGGATTTGAATCTTGGTCCTAACTTTTGGGGTTAAGTTTCTATTTAGCTGACCATTAATACTGACAAAACGTATCTCCCATCCATCTCTCAGGTCCCCTTGTAAATCTAAAGTACTGACCTCACCACATCCTGCGGTAAAAAAATTCCCCAAGTTAATTACACATTGTGTGAAGGTAAGTGTGTGAAGCTACAACATTCCTACTATCAGCTTAAGTGACACATATTCTCTCTCTCTCTCTCTCTCTCTCTCTCTCTCTCTCTCAAACACACACACACACACACACACACACACACACACACGAGTAGAGCCCCTCCGAGCCAAAGGCCCAAAGGCAGAAAGCCCAGCCAGCAGCCAAACGAAGCCTCACGCAGTGGTTCCCACAGCACAGCAACCCGGCAAAGGGGATGCAGCAAGGAAAACCACACTGTCACCTCTCCGCTGGGAAGCGCTGAAGCAAAGGCGAGTCCCCAGGCAATGTGGCCGATTTGATCGGCACAAGGCATGCAAGCTCCACCCCCCAGTCATTCTCAGACTCCTTATTGGGTGAGCAACGCAGCTGAGCAACGCAGTTGAGGAGCCTTCCTGGCCGGCAGGGAGGGAGAGGAGCTGCTTCCTTTGAAATCCAGGAAATTTACGGGATATCAACAATCCGGGATAGCAGCAGGAAACGGCGCTGGAATAAGGGAGTTTCCCACCAAATAAGGGAAGGTTGACAGCTATGCTCTGAACTATGTCCTTCTGCAAACCACTGTTCTAAATCTATACTGTCCTCCTGTTCTTGGGAAGGTTCATGAGAAGGAGGGGGGCACCTTTCCTCCTAAGTCCAGCCCCTGACACAGGGCGGCCAACACAGCAAAGGCTTTTCCATTCACGTACCACCTTCTGGATAAGTCTGGCTTGTCAGAAAAACCACCGAGGGAACTTTTTTCTCATCCAAACTGCCAGGGTTGGCTGCATGAAACTGTTCTCACAAAAAGCACTGGAGAGGAAGGGGGGAGGCATATATAGACATGTATTTTAGCATCTTTGTTTATCTACCTTAAAAAAACAACAACATATATACATGACAATCTCTAATGACTAATTTTACTGAGTGATATAAGGGCAGAAAACACACACACACATATATACTGTGTGTGTGTGTGTGTGTGTGTGTGTGTGTGTGTGTATGGAAGAAAGATTGTGTAGGCAATATTTTGGTCTTGTAATGAAAATACCACAACTGAAGGAAAAGTTGATTGATTCTTGGCAAAAACCTTTGGGAAATTCCCCATAATGTACAGTGCAGATCACTGAGCTGGCTAATTTTAATTGCTGAAATGAGAAATTGACAAAAGGGATATTGCCTCATTGATGCTCTGCTTATCAAAAAGCAAGAAGTACTAAAAGGGAGAATGAGCAGATGATACCTACAGATATTGGACACTTGCATCACTGTATGAGCAGACCACTGAAAGTGAGCTTGTCTGCAGTCCTGCTGCAGTCCAGCTCCTTATGCCTCATTCACTTTTCCTCCAACTGCATTTAAGCATCTTCTGTGTAGGAGGATGGGCTATAGCCCTTCCTGTAGTTTTTTTGATTGTGGCATTCTTTACAACCTCTAAACGCAGGGAAGTAACAAGGAACAATGTCACTTGTCAGCAAGTGATATGCAAGATGGAACAAGTTGTTGAATTAAATTAAATTGCTAACCTTTCCCTTCGTTTCCACCAAATGTTATAATTAAAACTAACAGTAGGGGCCTGTATTCACACAACCATTTAATTAGGGAACATATACACGCTCCAAGTACTACAAACCCTCTTGTTGTGCAAATTTATTCTCCATTCCCCACACATTACAATTACATCTCAGGCCTTCGTTTCAGACCTGCAACTTTCACAGGAACAAACAATCACGGCCTCTTTCCTGCACATTTTGTTTTGGGTTGCCATCCAATTCGCAATCTGCTTACCATGCATTCAGAGTTATTCATATTCCGCCTCACATCTTTGTGGGTTTAGTTACTATCTAAAAGTCTTACAGCCAAAGTATTCATGATGACAGTAGCTAACCCATCTCTTTAAAAGCAGTGTTTTCCCAACTGTGTCTTAAACTTGTGTGTGTGTGTGAGAGAGAGAGAGTGAGAGAGAGAGAAATATACTCCCGCCCCCCCCAAGCAAATGTGATATGTGCAATGGAGATTTTGAACCCTCCTTCCACCTGTAGCTTATCTCCCTAAAGTCTGTTCTCTGAAGTGATATTCTCTCAGAGAGGCACATTTCTGGTAGTGGAACCTAGATGGGGGAATCCGTTTGCTGACAGACTTTTAAATTCAGACACTCAACGATATGTGATTGGGATATTTAAAGAGATGACTTTTCTTTCATGTTGGTGATACGTGCAGCTGTCCTAAGTAGCCTTTCCCAGAAAGCCACTCCCGACATAAGGAGGGGGGGGGGTGCGGGCTCACGCCCCCGTCTACATTCTCGCGGGGCTGGCTGCAGCCCCGCGGGACTCGGGGATTCCCTGGCTCATCAATATTCATCATTCTCTGTGCCAGCCAATTGGCTGGCGCCGGGGGCGGGATTAGTAGGGGGCATTTAAGGTCGGGGCAGCCCGTGCTCGCCCCTTTCTTTTCTTTCAGCAGCTGCGGTTTCCCACCCACCCACCCACCCACCCTCTAGGTTGCATTTGGACTTTGCTATGGGCTTTGGCTGGTCGCCGCAAGGGGCCTAGTAGGAGTTTTTCCATTTGGCTAATTGGCTGTATTTTGAAAGCCACTTGGTTTTTTCGCCTAACTCGTAGCAAAACATCACAACACCTTTGGTTTTGGCGGTTAGGCATTGGCAGGGGTATTGTTATGCAAATGAGTTGGGGGGGAGGAGCGCCATCACCTCCCCCAAAATCATGAAGGGTAGTTTGTTAAAGGACTCCGGGGGGCGTCGCCTCGTCCGAAACCTATGGAGGCTAGGGCCTAAAGCGCGCTCCCGAGCGGTAACCCCTCGGGGAGCGCCTAGGGATGTGCATCTCGGGGGCTCCCCCTGTTGGTGCTTAACCCTCCCCGGATAGTCTGTTAGGGCCAATGCCTAAGGCCAATACCACTCTTACCTGTAATCAATAAAGTTGTGGCCATTTTTTGCCCATTTAACCTTAATTCTGGTGTCCGGTGTCTTTATTCATTCCATCTGTGGGAGGGGGCGGGAATCGCCACGCAAAGTCCCAATATTAGTAAAAGAAAGCTTTGCCTCCTTACTGACACATATAAGAAGCAAATATTCAGGACACTTGAGACATTCACACATATACATGTATCTACTGATGCCATACCATACTGACTTATAACATATGAATTATTCCATTGGAAAACATTCCATCTGAGGTAATTCTGGTAAGCTATGCCTTACCAAAAGCTATGCCTGTTGCATTTAGTGTAGCAAAAAGCTATGCCTCTTGCTTTTTACACATGGTGGCTACATGTCATGAACTGCAGAGGAGGAAGAGGATGGAGAGGACGAAGAGGATCCCGGTGGGGGTGCAGCCAGGACTGGGGCACACAAGGGCAAGCAAGCAATAGGGGAGGAAGTACTCACAAGGTGATGGAGGATGACGAAGGGGTGGGCAGGATACAAATATAATAAAGAACTAAGCTTTATTATAACCTACCTCTCCATAGGCCACATGCCAACGCTGAATGTGGCCACACCACCCTTGGCCATGCAAACTGGAGACACTGCTGCTATGTGCAGCTGAGGAGGGGAGATACTGTAGTCTTCCTTTCTGTGCTCATCAAACAGTTGATACGATGACTGAGGTAGGGGTGACCTGCATATGCCAGGGTTCTCAACTCCACCCACCCAAATGACATGCCTTGTTTAATTCCCCGCTTACATTTTTGGTTGCCTCTGCCAAATTCTGATGTGCCAGAAAGAAATTGCTTGGGCTGGATGAGGCTCCTAGACCCCACCTTTAAGGTCTAGGTGGGAGACTAACAACTGATAGCAGTAAAAGAAAATCCATTTTTTTGGGGGGAGGGGGGAATCGAAATGCTGAAAAACTACACTACACTGAGAAATAAACTGCAATACATTATCTAAGCACTGAAGCGTAAGTATGGTGTCTATTGTTATAATCAAAATGTGAGAAAATGATATATCAGCATGCCACGAGCTTTATTATTTTTTTTGTAAAGTTATTAAAAAGGAGAGAGATTAAGAACTTTTCTAAGCCCAGCACATTTCAGTTTACCAGAATTCACAACCCGAAAACTTTCTAGAAAGAAATGTCAGGTACAATTTGAGAGCCAGAGGCAGAGCCATAAGGCCTACGCCAAAGTACATCAATGGGCAATCCCAACTGAGGCTTTATGAAATTTTCCTATTGATTTTAGTACCGGTAAACAAGGCTGTAACCTTAAAAAACAATACTGAAAGTGTATGTGAAAAAACTTGTAAGCGTTTCTTGCAGTTGTTCTTTCAGAAAGCAGGGAACATTGGCACTGGTGGGACATTTAAACCACGTAAGAAATAAAGGTGGGAGAAAGGTTACGTCTAAAATAGCCAGCGATAGATAAAAAAAAGCAAAGTAAAACAAAGACTCAGTAGGCAGAGAGTTCAATGAATTAAGCAGGTGTTATATATATAACACAGGTGAGCAACATTAAACACCTGACCTCATTTTCGTGGATCTCTGATACCACTTGAAGCTGTCTCATTCTTCCATCGCAATCCAAGTTTTAGATGGAAAGATAGGTATTTAGCTTCAATAATTGACAGCCTCATGGAGATACCCAAATTGTTGGGCTACTTGCTGATCAGTTCAGTATAATATAGTGTAAGACAGTCTGCTTACTGGGCAGGTACATTTACAGGTACATTATGAAAACAAACCCCGCCATTCTGCCCTATCCCATTCAGGTAAGCTGCAGCAATACCAGTCACAGAAAGGTAGTTCTGCAGCTCTGCCCTGCCACATGAGGTGCTATTGATCATGGCAGATTAATATCAGAATGATCATTTTCCTTATTCAGCTCTGAATAACTGTTCATGGTGAGACCTGCTATTTAGTTTTTTGATGTTGTTGTTTTTCCAGTGCTAAATTGTGTCCTCCCTAAAAGAGGGCATGTGTTGCGGTGAGACCTGGAGACTGACCTCCTGGCTGTGGGTGGGTCTATTGGATAGCCACAACACCCAATTGGTAGGTCCCTTGTTGCTGGGTGTAATCTGGCCAATGGGGTGCAGACTAAATGGTTTGAGGGACCTATTTAATCCCTTGCACGTGACCCAGAGATTCTCTTTCGGCTTGTGCAAATGGAACACCCGCCCAGCTCTCCCTATATTTAGGGTATTTTGCGATTGACCTTGCTATGCTGTTGTGTGTCGGCTGGGGGGCGGCAGGAATTTTCCCCACTTGACTGATTGGCTGTTGCCATCTGGGTTTCACCTGCCACATAGCAAATCGTCACAACTTGTAAGGTTGTGGATAGGCACTGGTTCATTAAATAGGGATGGGAGAACGGTCTCGGCGTCCCTATGTGAAGGGTATTCCGTTAAAGGAGTCCTGGGACTCAATGGTTTGGTGAACCCCCGAGAGGGGGTTGTGCCCGTGCCTGAGTCCAGGGGAGCATCTGGGGGAATGAACAGAGTCTGTTCCTGGGCTTTTCACCTACCTCAGGTGTTCACCCTTGGCTGACCTATGACAGAGCTCTGGGTCAGCTCTGCCTGCAACGGTGTAGGGAGCTAGTCAAACTAGAGCCTATGCAACCACTCACTTTTCTGTAATCAATAAAGTTGTGGCCTAAATTCTGCCAAAAACCAAACTAAAATTTGAGTCAAGTGTGAATTTATTTAGGGGAGGAGGTCTCTGGGTCTGAACACGCAAACATGGTAATACTCAGTGACATGGTAAAACCCTAGCAAGAGCAGGTTTTGCCTGCTCGTAATGGTGGTGGATGTTTTTCTTGACCTGTAAAGTGTGATATAAAGTCACTGAGATCTGAGTCAGCCTCTGTCTGTTCTCTGTGCTCTGTCTAGTTGGGCACACTTCAGTGTTGCAGAATGCCGGGTGCTTGTTTAGACAGATAAGGTCCACTGGCATACAGACTGGCAGAAAAGTGTGTAAATTAGCATGGATGCACCCAGAAAAACCTGTCAGAAGCCCAGGTACGGAACATGGTGTTATGTACTAAGCTTGGATCCTAGAACAATAGGCAAGTAGGATCCTAGAATGCAACAACTGATTGGCTGATTGGCTTGCAGAAAAGACCAACCAGGCTCCAGGAAGAAGCTAATCAGCCTATTAGGCTGGTAGGATCATAGAATGCAACAACTGATTGGCCTGCAGGAAAAGACCAATCAGGCTCCAGGAGGGAAGCAGAATCAGCCAATCAGACAGGACTCATTGTGTAAATAATGTACATAAAAGCCTGAGGTTTGGGGGGCAATTCAATCACTGTTTTACAAGCTGCAATAAAGAGCATGAAATCACTACAGGACTCTGAGTATATTTCACTGATTATGAGTTTGGTTCCATTTTGGGTTCTAGGCCAGGCTTCCTCAACCTAGGCCCTCCAAATGTTTTGAGACTACAATTCTGGTCCTGCTAGCTAGGGATCATGGGAGTTGTAAGCCAAAAACATCTGGAGGGCCGAGGTTGAGGAAGCCTGTTCTAGGCTGTATATAAACAGGGAGGCTGAAAGATGAATTAGTAAATAAATAAATAAAATAAAAATGAAGCACAGCACCATCTTCACCATATCTACTCTGAAGTATATCCTATTGAATTCAATGGGGCTTACTTACAGGTAAATGGAGTTAAGATTACAGGCTCAGTGGACTGCTATGCTATGTTTTATTATAGTTTAAGATTTTGAATGCACGGTATCCTTCAGCAGAAGATGGCAATATTTGAGCTACTCCTTGTGTAAAAGGTTTTATGCAGAAGTAAAATGAAATAACATGCTGAATACAAATTGACATATAAATCTCTTAGGCTTGTGTTGTTTCATCCTACCTTCTTCTAGATAATTTATTCAGATTTTTCCATCAAAGCCTTTTGTAAGTTGTTTTCCCCCTCCAAATCTTTTTTAAAAAAAGAAATAAAAGATTCTACCTTTCATAGGTTTGTCAAGTACTTTCAAGAAAATATAATCTCATACTCCAGCTTTGTGGAGCCCCTTTGGCTTCTGGTATATTCCAGAATTTAGGATGAGGGAACAAGCTGGGAAACAGCTTGAGCGCAAGTGAAGGATGCAGTTGAATGTGATCAAATACTGATGAGAGCTCATAATTGAGCCTACATAGTGACTGTGAAGGCAGCAAAGAAGACCTTCATTGCATCCTCATTGTGCCATCCAGCAGAGCTTTTTCCAGGTAGTGTGGGGCCCTTTACAGTCTGTCCCAAAGGAAGTGAATTAACCGATGGTAGCTTGCTGTGACTTGTTTGCAAAGTTGAGGATAAAATTGCTTGTGTCCTCTGAGACCTTAACTCCACTGTTGGAGCAGATGAATCTGGAGAACTGTCCAAACCATTGTCTAGTCCTGTTATGTAGGATGAGGTTTTTTTAATTGGCCGCCCTAGCCTCAGAGAGTACCACGCAAAGACTTCCAGTCAGAAACAACAGCGAGGCCTCTTTTCCAAGGTGGCACCAATGCCACCACTTCACAACGGAGCTGTGGATGTCAAACAAGAAGATGGGATGTGGCGATCTGCTGTATTTGAAGGGCTTGAGGAAACTGGCCGACAACTGGCCGAGGAGGGGAAATCCTGCTGTCTGGTAAGATTCTGAAAAGTCAAACACAGGGAGGAAGAGGGGACCACATAGGAGTGATGCCCAGTAAATAAGCAGTACAGATAACATTGATTAGTGGATTTTGGCCAGTGTACACACATAGATGGTTGACCCTTGCACCTATTTCTCAGTGAAAATATAAACACTTCAGTCCCACATCACTTGGGAACAGCAGAGACTATCTGTTCAGTTTTTCCATGTTATCTGCACATGCACCTTAAAACTTCTACGTCTTCTAAAGCTGATTTGGAAAAAAAAGGAGATGCTATTTTGGGGAAAAGCAGGCATGACACACACCCTCCTGTGTTTCAGACATGCACCTATATCTCTTAAGATTTGTGTGTGTTTAAAAACCCATAATATGTTAATAATGGTGTTAATAAACATTCAGGGGTTGTTGCTTTTTGCAATACCGAACAGCACAACTTTGTACCTTCCTATGCATATTGTTTCCCCACACCCTGCCCCCGCCACAGAAGAAAAACCTTTGAAATAGCACAGTTGGTGGAAAAGAGCCCCCCCTGCTCAATGTATTTTAAAAGTTGGAAATAACTCTGGAAAACCTATCTGCCTTCCAGTAAAGAGATGCATTATGCTGGTTGCCATATTTCCATGGGGAGTACATACTATATCTACTTCAACAGCCTCTCTTGCCATCACTATGACACATTTAAGTATTTGGTTTTTTAACTCTTTTTATAAAAAATATTTTTAGAATCCCCCCTAAGTAAAACACTAAGAACACCCCCATCTTCCTGATTTATAAATGCTTCTTAATCAGGCACAGCAGCTGGGCTCTCAAGAAGAGAAGCCCTGTAATTAGCAGTATTTGTAATGAAAAGTTTAAAAAGAGAGATGTCTAATAGCCTTAGATAATATTTTTTCCTCCAATGTCTTGTTTTTCATTAGCGGGCTTTTTCTTTAGCGGCACTATGTAAAAGCAACACACATTAAAAAGAAGAAGTGTTTTACAGCTGAACACTTGAGTTTGACATCATAGAGGCAGCGAAGCCAAGGGTGCTCCCTACCAACTTGTACCGTAAAAATAACAAGTATAAGCTTGCTACGGTTAAATCCCGTTGATCTCAACAGAGGAGTTAAGCATAGTCGGTTAAATCTCCCAGTTGAAATCAGTGGGAGTTAACCATGTTTTATCTTTGGGCTGGATTGGGCCCTGTTTCACTTAATTTGGAATAGATACTCAAAATTCTGAATTGGAGTCAAACCACGTTATATTAAATGTGTTAAGGCACTTAATAAAGAAATCAAGAAATCGTTGCTTTGGGGGCAACTGTGCAGTGTTGAGACTGTGGCAGGTAGAGAGTTTTGAGGGGGGGGGAATCCCCACTGCTGTCCCACTGAAAATCCCCGCTCCTGCTGCTATTAGCCTTCTGTTAGAACTTCTATTGGCACAATTGGGTTCTCAGCTTGAGTGCGCAATTTTCATGGGCAAAACAAACAAACAAACAAATTTCTTTCCAGTAGCACCTTAAAGACCAACTAAGTTAGTTCTTGGTATGAGCTTTCGTGTGCATGCACACTTCTTCAGATACCACTTCTTCATGGGGACTGTGAAAGAGTGAACTTCTCTGCATGCTGCCCTCCCATTCCTGCTGTGGTCTAAACCACTGAGCCTCTTGAGCTTGCCAATCAGAAGGTCAGTAGTTCAAATCTCTGCGACGGGGTTAGTTCCCGTTGCCCTGTCTCAGCTCCTGCCAACCTAGCAGTTCGAAAGCACACCAGTGCAAGTAGATAAATAGGTACTGCTGGGGCACGAAGGTAAACAGCATTTCCATGCGCTCTGGTTTCCGTCACGGTGTTCCTTTGCTCCAGAAGGGGTTTAGTCCTGCTGGCCACATGACCCGGAAAGCTGCCTGTGGACAAACGCCAGCTCCCTTGGTCTGAAAGCGAGATGAGTGCTGCAACCCCATGGTCGCCTTTGACTGGACTTAACCATCCAGGGGTCCTTTACCTTTTTACCTAGTGGCTAATTAAATTAACAGAAATAAGCACCTTTCTTTCTTTCTTTCTTTCTTTCTTTCTTTCTTTCTTTCTTTCAACCAACCAGTTGGTAAGGTAACCCTCTTTGCCATCTAGTGATCTCTTGTAGCCACAGGAAATTATATGGGCACATTGTGCCCTTCTTTCTGCTGAGACATCCTTGCGCGAACAGGACTACTAACCAATGTGTGGAGCTTGCAGATAGGCCCCCTGTCTAGAGCACTGTGTGCACAAAGCAACTGATGCTTCTAGAACTGCTGAGAGAGAAGGACGGACCACTTTTTAATTCAGTGCGTGAACTTAAAGGACTATATTTGTAAAGCCACTTTATCCAGTGAAGTGAACTGGAAAACTTGGTTTAGTAGGGAATCTGTGTACTCTCATGGAGCAAACATGAGACTCTGGATTGGGGCAGCTAGTTGAAATGATACAGAGGGAGGTTGAAATAATTGATCTGTTTAAAGAGGTTTGTATGAGAAAGCTTGCGGAGCTAAACTGGGGCATCTTTTTATCCCTTCCCAGAAATAAAAGGCAAGGAACTTTCAATGACACCGAACAGCAATAAAATTAGAACAGAATCACAAGGACACCATATAATTAATATATAGAGGGTGGGTGGGAAACTGCTCCATTGGGGTCAAGAAGTCAAAGTCATTGAAGAAATATTGAGGTAGATAATGAGAATATATTCAGCTGCAAGAGGCTGGGCAAATGATGTCTACACTTAAATATATTACGTGGGAGATAAACTCGCCAACCTCAGATCATAAGTGTTTTCAAATTTCTTTGATATTAGCAGATCCTAGCTGCTTTCTTTTCAGGTTTTAGATTTATTATTCAGCCTGTCCACACAGGCAAAAGGAAGTATCCCACATCAACTTAATGAAAAAACCCCAAAACCATTTATAGCTTAAAATATCGCAAAACGATGAATTTAAAATACATAGATAAATAATTAAAATAAAATAAAACTCTAATGCACCCATAAACATTAATTGCATGTTTCACACATAATCAAGCATGTCATGTTAAAAAAATGACATTTTCAATTTTCCACAAGTAACACAAATCCTACCTGTATCAAAGCATATTCAAGTGAAAACCTAGGGTTGTATCAGAACAGACCAATTGAAATTAATAACCCTAAGTTAGGCATATCTATAAACTTGTTGTTGTTGTTGTTTAGTCTTTTATCGTGTCCGACTCTTTGTGACCCCATGGACCAGAGCACGCCAGGCACTCCTGTCTTCCACTGCCTCCCACAATTTGGTCAAACTCATGCTGGTAGCTTCGAGAACACTGTGCAACCATTTCGTTCTCTGTCGTCCCCTTCTCCTTGTGCCCTCCATCTTTCCCAATATCAGGGTCTTTTCCAGGGAGTCTTCTCTTCTCATGAGGTGGCCAAAGTATTGGAGCCTCAGCTTCACAATTTATCCTTCCAGTGAGCACTCAGGGCTGATTTCCTTAAGAATGGATAGGTTTGATCTTCTTGCAGTCCATGGGACTCTCAAGAGTCTTCTCCAGCACCATAATTCAAAAGCATCAATTCTTCGACGATCAGCCTTCTTTATGGTCCAGCTCTCACTTCCATACATCACTACTGGGAAAACCATAGCTTTAACTATACGGACCTTTGTTTGTCTAAACTACAGTGGGTCTACTCCAAGAAGGAATAGCATTGGACACAGCTCCCCTCCCCTCACCCATAGACTACAACTGTTTTTGCAAGAGGCTTTTGATGTTGCATATGATCGATCTAAGTTAACCAACAAATGCTAATCTTGGTGATCTACAAACATTTCTTTAAGGTGAAAATACATGCAATGTCCAAACCTTTGGCATTTTAATGAAAGACACCCAGCAGCATTACGTATTCCAGAAAAGACATGGGTGAAGCAGAGGTAAGGTTTGGGGAGGTCCATGTTGCCACTGGCATCCTGCAGGTGTGGGTCACTGATCCAGAGATCCACCCCCCAACCCAGCCACATTATCCCTTAATACAGTGCTGCTGAATACACTTCCTATTGCTCACATAGTCTCGTAACAAAAATGAGAAATGTGGGGCAGAGTTTCAGTTATGCTGGTATGCCCTGCCCCATATATCTCTCAGTAATCTATTCATTTTTAACAACCTGCAGATTTAACACCCATCATACTTAACGGTCCTCTAGTTTTCTTTTTCATCCCCCTGTTGCAGGAATACGCATCTGAGTCAAAAGTGCTGCAGAAAATAAACAAGTTCACCCTCAAGCTCTGCCACCAATTAAAATTCGCCCTTGCCAATTAAAACCGGCTTCCCACTGATTTATCAACTACAACCTTAGTAAATAATAAATAGCTATATGTCTTTTCCTCAAGGTGAGATACATCACTGCCTACATGGAACTGCAGTGTAGTAGATATGTGTTCTCTTTAAATATTGATTCTACTATTTTAAAATGCCAATACGGCGCGACTGATTAGCCACGTGTACCTTCCAGGGGAAAGACATCCCGAATGTTTGTAGTAAGAAATACTACAAACAAATTCCAAAAGTCCCAGCCAATTTTTATCTACACTTCCTGCAACATGCATATGCATTACATTGCTTTTATTGCTCATTATGAATTTCACCCTCCTGCTGTATATGAATCATTGATTTGCAAATTGTTGTAATCATCGTCTTTTTCTGTTACCTACCCCTTTACATATTATTAGGCTTCATGTTCTTTTCTTCAAAAAACACTTATGCCACAACTATCACCTACGAGGCTGGGGAACCAATATAGTTTGAAGTCTTCCCACTTCCCCGCCTTGCCATTTATATCAGAAGAAGGCAGCACCCAGCCCAAACTCAAGTAACAAGCTGCAATTCTAAAAATAATAATAATGTAACAATATTGCTTTGCCATTTCAGAATATGCCTTTATTCTTTTAGCAGGGGAGTGATCATATAAACATTCTTTTCTCTCTCTATTAACTTCTCAAAGTCAAATGCAGTTTTTGTGATCTGTACAGATAATGCAAGCTCTGGTTTTTTTTACGGGTGAGCATAAAACTTGGCAAGTGCTGGTAACAAATGGATCTCCAAAGCAGCACTGACCAAGTGTGAGCAATGTCTAAGTGAATTTGGCAGAACTATTTGATTAGCAGAATTCATATGCTTAACTTCTCTAAGCGTATAAAATTGCTACCCTGTCTATATACATCTTAATGGCTCAGGATGCGTTTTTTGAAGCCAGCCCACACATTTCATTACACTTTTGCCTTGCAGCTGAACTCAAGGCTTTACAACCTATGTTCTCAGATGTAAAGGACTGCACTCAAGCCATTATAAAATAAGTGATAGCTTGGAAAATATTTGGATGGCTGTTCTCAGAGGTTGTTAGACGTTAGCACCAAAGACAGCAGCTCAGCCTACCTTCATCTCATTTCCTTGGATGTGGTGTCTGTCCATTGATTTCAATGTAACTAACTATTGGGGGCATTTATTTAGGATCAGAGGGTTAAACATTTTGTACAGCTAAAGAGCTCTGCTGCCGAAATACCAAGCACAAGAGTTTGTCTTCATGGCCACCTCGTGGCTGTAGAACTATGCGAAGTCTAGCAATGGCATTCCTGTCCTTATTTCTAGGATTTCCAGAAATAATAATAATAATAATAATAATAATAATAATAATAATAATGATAATAAAAAATTTATTTATACCCTCCCTCCCCAGCCAAGACCAGGCTCAGGGCGGCTAACAACCAATATAAAAACAAATTGATTGAAATACAACTTAAAAACAAGATTAAAATACAACAATAAACATTAAAACATTAAAATGCAGCCTCATTTCAATGGAAACTCAAATCAAAAACTTTTTGGGGGATGAAAACATCGGGTCTTCACCAAGGCTAACTATCCAGACTGGTCCTACATGGGCCAGAAAGAAGCCAGGGAAGTCCCCAAATAGGAGTTCCATCACAGGAGGAGAAAGGGGGAAAAAAGAGGGGGAGGGAATCAAATTGATTCCAAGCCAAAGGCCAGGCAGAACAGTTGTTCTGTCTTACTTAAGCTGTCTTACTTAATTCAGCCCATATTGCCTTTTGACATATCCATACAATATCTCACCCTGGCAAAAGCACTCGACCAGTGAGGTTTGTAGCTGGGGGGAGATGCTGTAGCCTGGGAAAAGTTCCAAGGGTCAAATAAAGAGGGTTGGAGAGCTGCATTTGCCCCCAGGACCTGAGGCTCCTCAGCATTGCATTAAAAGAGCCAGAGAGGTGTAAAAAGATGGCTGTACCATGAAGATGGGACACGGGTGGCGCTGTGGGTTAAACCACAGAGCTTAGGACTTGCCGATCAGAAGGTCGGTGGTTTGAATCCCCACGACGGGGTGAGCTCCCGTTGCTCGGTCCCTGCTCCTGCCAACCTAGCAGTTCGAAAGCACAAAGTGCAAGTAGATAAATAGGTACCGCTCCGGCGGGAAGGTAAACAGCGTTTCCGTGCGCTGCTCTGGTTCACCAGAAGCGGCTTAGTCATGCTGGCCACATGATCCAGCCAATAAAGCGAGATGAGCGCCACAACCCCAGAGTCGGCCACGACTGGACCTAATGGTCAGGGGTCCCCTCCTACCATGAAGATGCTGTCAAAGAGGTATTCCAGTAGCAAATTCTCCCCTTCTCCTCCACGTATGACTTATCAGTTCTTACTCAGTGAAGGGCAACAGCCACATCTGAAGTCATAGAATTAAAAGGGACCCTGAGGTCCATCAACTTGCAATGCAGGAATATGCAGTTGCCCCATATAGTGACTAGCAATAGTGACCAGCAGTGCACTCTAGGGTTTCAGACCTCCCAGCCCTACCTGGAGAGGACAGAGATCGAACCTGAGATCTTATTTTATTTGAAGAATTATATCTTGATTTTCACCATGTACGTCTCAAAGCAGCTTATAACAACAAAACATACAACGTAGAACATTTAAATATAAATCAATCCTCGAAGGTTTAAATCCTCAAGAATTAAAAATCTCAACATAAAAAATAGTTTTGTTTTTTGTTTTAAAAAGGAAAACTTCTGAGAAACTTTCAGGGTGCAAAGGCCTCCTGAAATAAATCAGTTTTGACTATACAAAAAAAAAATTTCCTTCCAGTAGCACCTTAAAGACCAACTAAGTTAGTTCTTGGTATGAGCTTTCGTGTGCATGCACACTTCTTCAGATACACAGTATCTGATACACAGTACACAGTGTATCTGAAGAAGTGTGCATGCACACGAAAGCTCATACCAAGAACTAACTTAGTTGGTCTTTAAGGTGCTACTGGAAGGAAAAAAAATTTTTGTTTTGACTATGGCAGACCAACACGGCTACCTATCTGTAACCAGTTTTGACTATGTGTGTGAAACTCAGTGGATGGTACACATCTAATATCTTATGGGAGGGAGTTCTGTAGAGTTGGGCCTTATAACACTGAATGCATGACTCCTTGTTGACATGAGCTAAGTTTCTGGCCCATAGACAACCACTAATAGTGCCCCCTCCCCACAATGTAAACATTTGGGGTGTGCAATACATGCACAGCAGATGTTGCAACATGACCCTTCCCATTATATCCTAATACCTGTTAGAGAATGACAACCAGGAAGATGGGGATAATCAAAATATGATGTCTTGCTTCCCAAAGGCAAGAGCTGTTGAACATTACACAGGAGTGTGGGGAGGATTTGCCAAAGGAATTTGGCATTTTGGCAGCATCCCCCATGGTGGACACCCCACCTCTTCCCACTTTGACTCTTCAGCAGGGGCGCCAATAGAATTTTCTGGGCTCAGTACATTGTATGTGCGTTGGGCCCTCCACCCCACTCACAAAAGAGGACAGAAACTTGCATAATATTTGCATATGCTTTGAGCCATATGCAGATTTGTAGCAGGACCCCCCCAGAAAAAATTCAGGGGCAACGCACATAAGGTGTCTGACTTATGGAATGTAATCAGGTGAAGCTTTCCGCGTACGATAATTGTATTTCCACACTAAAAAGGCTTAAGCTGTTGAATTCCTGTTGTACAGCAGGCAAAGGCACTAGAACTCCACTCCCTCCCAGTGTCAATGCAATACCATGCAAATAATTCAAGTTTTGTGAACTGCAAACAATGCTACGTTACTGTAGGTCTTTCATCAATTGATTTTAGGCTGGCAATACTATATTTGGTGCAGGACCAGAGACGGCATTCCATTGTCTGCATGTGCAAACGTGAAAAGAGATTTAGGACACGTCAACCAAAGGCACGGGCTTGGATAAATTCAAGCTTATATTGTTACAAAGCAAGCAGTGTATCTGATGAGCATTTGTTGCAGTTATTTATTTATACCTCAGGAATATCCATATCAGTCCTGCCAGCACAGGTCAAACATCCACCGTTTCAAAGAGTTTTTGGAACAAAAAGTTTTGAGAATTTGATGTGTTCAGAAAACAAAAAGACTTTCCTGCATTCTTCTTTCCCAGTGTATGAGACGTTTCATAGCCCAGCCAGAAAGCTACTTATATGGAAGCACAACCAAATCATTTCCATTGCATTAACTGCCAGGAAAGTTTGCCGAACTTTTCATTCTTAGAAGTGCAGGGGAAGACAGCGCCATGCCTCTAATGGAAAAGAAATTAGAAACTTAGAGCATATTCCAAGATCAAAACCCATAGTTAGTTAGCAACGCAGCTGACATCAAAGAACTGCTGAATCGCTGGGGAGATGTGTCAAGGTAGAGAATCCAGCGAGGTAAATGAAGAGGATAATTTGACATCAAAGTTCAGCGAAAGGGTGCGTTGTCGAGTTTGTCAACACTGAAAATTGTCTTTTATAGAAAATTGCTGTAACCCACCCTGAGTCTTTGTGGTACGGCATGCAATAAACAGAAAGCAAAAATATCTCTCAGCTAATGAATTTGCTTAGCTTCAGCTAAGGAAGCTCCAGGGTTATAAGAATCATCACAGGTCAGGCTTCCTTTGGGAAAGAAACTTTCATCAGTTCTAGGCATTTATTTGACAGTGATCAGGACTGATGGCTCTACTACAAGAATGAGAAAGCTGCCACCCTCCAGAGATAGCTGGACCGCAACTCCCATCATCCCATTGGCCATTTTGGCTGGGTCCATTTGAGCTTGGGCACAACAGTATCTTAAATACCACAGCACTTGTTGAAAAACTGATGCACAAACTTCATGGGGCTAGATAGCAAAACAAAAAAAGACATGAGACTTTCATGGTTGACTGGTGGCTATTTATCCAGCACAAGAACGAAAACTCTACAGGACAAAGTGTACCTGCCTCACTCTATAATATAACGTTGCACGCCACCCCAATCTCTGAGCGGTCCAAAAGGAGTTCCAGGCGCTTACCCAGCTTCCAGTTTCCTTGGAATGAGAGACAGTAGAGACTGTGCTGTCCTTATGATATATGGCTTATTTCCACAACCTGAGCCTACGATGGAGGGGCACACAGCCTTAACACCTCAGAAGTCTTCCTTCCCCATAGCCACAGCCTCGGATTCAAGCAGAAATTAAGCATGGCCCTCAGTTTCTGGCTTCTGCCAGAAGTTCCAGCCCAGTTCTCTCACACAATACAACTCTAGCTCTTGTCCTTCTCACTACCAGCCAGGTGAAAGAGAGAGCCCATCGGCTTGTCCTCTGGCACGAAGCAGCTTCCTTTCTTATACTAATGAGCCAAACGTAGGGGCCATTATAGCCCTTGCCTGGCTAATTCAACAATGGGATCCTCCATTAGATTTTATTGGGACTCAGACATCATACAGCCAGCCCCCCCCAAAAAAAAACAACCTCACAACACTATGCTTGTGTTAATGTGTTTCTTTACATTGACGCCAGCAACTTTCAGCATCTCTCTACTTCAGGAATCGTTCTGCCTGGCCACTGAGGTCCAGTGCCGAGGGCCTTCTGGCAGTTCCCTCGCTGCGAGAAGCCAAGTTACAGGGAACCAGGCAGAGGGCCTTCTCGGTAGTGGCACCCTCCCTGTGGAACGCCCTCCCACCAGATGTCAAAGAGAACAACAACTACCAGACTTTTAGAAGGCATCCGAAGGCAGCCCTGTTTAAGGAAGCTTTTAATGTTTAATAGACTATTGTATTTTAATATTCTGTTGGAAGCTGCCCAGAGTGGCTGGGGAAGTCCAGCCAGATGGGCGGGGTATAAATAATAAATTATTATTATTATTATTATTATTATTATTATTATTATTATTTAGATCTGAACTATATCTTTGGGTTGGGTAAGGGTGGCCGTTGAATGCTTAGCTTGACGTCCCGTCTCCCCTTTCTGATATGTGACTCAAAGTACAACTTTTTAAAATACTTTGCAAATGTAAAAACAAATAAACAGAAACAAAGAAACTTCATTTTTTCAATCATGTCTTTTCTGTGTTTCCTGTGATTTCTGACAACTATTTCCCTGGTGCTCCAGAGCAGAAATGTCGCTTTTGCAACCTAGACTCTGAGCTTATGCCTCTCTGCTTTCTGCCTTACAGTTTCCCTGGTGTTAGCTTCATATTGACATCTTCTTCGATTCTTCTCAAGTTTATTCTATTCTTCTTCACAACTTTTCCTTTTTCTTGTGTATCTCTCGGGACCAAGATATTGGCTGAGTTTCTTTCTCAAAACTTGCTCCCACATCTTAAAAAGAAAATCAGGGAGAAACTTTGCCTTTTTCAGTGAAATGCATCCCATTGTCACAGTGAAAGTCTGGATGGTTTACTGCTGTGTGGTGCCTTGCCCACAGATACATACTGTCAATCACATAAGGGCGAAAGCGCAGGTTTTCACATGCTATCTTGTTTAGCGTGTTCTCCTTCATGGAGAGCACATGTTGCGGTGGGGTCTAACAAGACATCCCACTGTTGCTGGGTGGGTAAAGGTAGTTGGCCACCATTGTGATTGGGCTTCCCTTGTCGTTGGGGAGAATTTGATGTTGCCATTTTGTGACTGACAGCCAAGAAGTCTTATATTCCCTGTGCACAGTGTTGAGCTTCCTCTTTTCGCTGTGTGTATCGGATCACCTGCCCACTCTCCCTATATTTAGGGTTGTTCCCATTGACCTTGCTATGCCTGTCATGGGGTCATCTGCTTTTGGGGCAGGGGCCTGGTAGGAATTTTGTCCATTTGGCTGATTGACTGGTGCCATTTGGTTTTCGCAAATCATCACAACTTTTAAGGTTGCGGTTAGGCATTGGTTTTATGAATTGGTTGGTGGAGGAGCATTAATTGGCTGTGCCTGCCCCTCCAATGCTGCTGCTGCAAGGGTATTCCATTAAAGGAATCCAGGGGCTCAACATGCTCTTGTCCGAACCCCTGTCAAGGGGCTAGGGCCACGCAAGAGCCCCGAGAGCATTTGGGGAGCATTTTTTTTGTATTTTAATAAAGTTGTGGCCAAAATTATGCCAGAAACCTTAAACAAAAATTCTGTGTGAATTGTGTTTTATTGGGGTGGCTTGGGAACTTCGACACGCAACTGTGCTTCATGTTACACATGTGGTAGAAACAGAGGTGTATGAAAGCCCCACTTCCAACATCCTCATCCTTTCATCAGTCCCAGATTTTCCGTGTTGTACAGGAAAGGCCTGCATGCAACTTATACTTGCATTCATCTGAATGTGGGTATAATCCACATGGTCAAGGATCCCGCTTTATCAGACCTTGGATTCAATGGGAGCTCTGAATAGACACAGTTCAGTTTGTGCTGTAAGTTATATCCCTGTCAAACTGTTACACTGATGTTCCAAACCCTGCATTTTCTTGCGACTTCACCGCACCAGTTTGAAGAGTAACTATTTATAAATCTCTGAGTTTCAGAAAAAGTTCTCTGTCTGAGGACAGAGCATTTTGTTTTAATTAGCAAAGTGTCACTTTTGCACTCGTGGTAATACTCCTGAGGAATAAATGTTAGGAAGAATGCAAGTCTGTGCAGAGCAGTGTTCCAAATCCAAGAGAAACTATCTCTGTTGAGTTGGCCCCCACCCCCCACCCAATTTAAAATGTTCATGTTCAGATCAGTGGCTTGTAAATATAGTTGCTATCACAATATCTGTCATACTGTTCGCTTGCAACTCGCAAGGCTTCACCCCTTGTTTCATCAAGGCTGCTGATTGGTAGTTCTCCAACCTCTAGTTCTCTATCTCATTTAGTACACAAACACACACCAACAAGAGAGCAGCATTATTTCAATTTTCTTCAACTGCAAAAAGTATTTCATGATGACATTTTAAAATTGGGCTGCAACCAACCCACAAATCCTGATCTTTCTACATTCTGCATGGATATTTCAGTTACTCAGCAAGAAAAATAAGATACTCAGCTACCTGTTCTGCAAAGTAGAGCCCCTCCCCATCCAATTGTCATTTGAGGAGCAAATGTTTAATATTAAACATATTCAAAGAAAGAATATGCATTTGGGGAAGAGATGTTGCTATTAGTGGTGGTACTGCGTAAACGAACCTTTTTAGTGCAAAGATTTGGCTGGTTTGCGGTGTGTGTGTGTGTGTTGGTCCCATTTCACATCCCAAGGCAAGACTACAGATACCAGGGCGTTGCTTGTTTAATACTGGAAAGTTATTATCTGAAGAATGTGAAAGAGGAGGCTATGTCAAGCAGGCCTGCCCCAACCATCAGACAGGTTGGGGCAGCTGCCTCAGTCAGCTGATTTGGGGTCCCATGGAAGAGCAGCAATTGTTAGTCATTACATTTGTTTTGTTTTTACTGGCAGGGAAGGGGAATAGAATTTGACCAGCCCTGAGTTCTAGATACCTTGATTTAGGGTGTCTGCTGCACCACAGTCACAAAACGCAGTGCTATTTTTCTAGAAAAAGAGGTGCCAGAACTGACCACGAATGCCTCCTTGTTACCTTATACTGGCACCCACCTGAGAGGTGCCAGAACTGAATTCTGGTGAGTTCCAGCTGAAAAAGAGCTCTGACAAAATGTCTTAATACTGTTCTGACTCCTGCTGGTGAATGTTAGTGACAGGCCACCGCCTACAGTTTGGATAATGAGGCAAAGTTTTGAAGTTGGACTGGAGGAAGATTATGGCTGATTTTGATTAATAATAATAATTGGAGAACCTCTTTTTGATTTCTTGGATGGAAAGGAAAGGAATAACTGGATCCTACTCTGGATTGAACATTGGGCTGTTAGTAGGAATTCCTGTAGGCACATCTGTTGTTATTCTTTTCCCTTTCCTTATTTTCTTTCTCCATCATTTTCTTTCTTTCTTAATTTACTGTTTTGTTTCTGTTTTTTTTTGTACATTGAAAAGTTTTAATAAAACAACAATAACAGTCAATCATCATCATCATCATTTTTAATTTGTATACTGTCTTTCTATCTTACAATACTTAAGGCAGTTTACAAGCTGAAGAAACAAAAAATGTACATCTTATAGCAATCTAATGCAATACAAAAATGTGATAATAAAACATAACTTTAAAATAGGCCACCTACATCAAAAAAGTAACATTCAACAATCATTAAAATAGTATAAAATAATAATAACAACATATAAAAGTTAAACAGAAATCCACTCAACAGTTACAATAAATAATTTCTAAACTATAATCAATAAAACAATGGCAAGCCACAGTACATAAAACAATACAATACACATTGAGAAGCAGAGGCTAGAGAGTGGGACAAGGCAGGTGGAAAGAGGCCTTGCCTGATGGAGTCTCTCCCCTCACAGTTCTTCCTCCAGGACCAGCTCCCTTATGAGGACTCCTAGGGTCGGCAGGTGAAGAGAATGAACAATATGGTGCAGTGGTAGTCAAATGGTGCCCTCCAGATGTTTTCATACTACAACTCCTATCATCTCTGATCATTGGCCATGATGGATGGGAGGTAGAGTCCAACTACATCGAAAGAGCACCACATTGATTACCCCTGATAAAGTAGTTTTTGAGGTCTAGTATTCCTCAAGGACCCATGACATAGTTCCTGTAGGTGCTTATCCAAGCAAAGCTGTTGGAGGCTCATGCAGAAAGTTGGGCTGTAATTATCATCCTCACTATGACTTTTTAGATGTATTAGCATCTCATGATTCGATTCTCATGACAGATCCCCAGAGAAGCCATTTCTTGGCCAATCTGTTTTTATCAAGCCTCCTACATCTGGTGCAAGCCAAAAATATATTAGACTGCACATAATCTCAACAGTTATTAGTTAAGGCAGAATTAACTCCGTTTTTCTCTCTCTCTCCAGCACAGAACATTTCCCACTCAGGAGCACTAAATAATTGTGTAGTGCCTCTAATTTACATAATAAAAGTTGGCAGCACACCCTCTGCTATTAATTGCATTTTTGCTTGCCATAAAACTTTCATTCTTATCCATCATAAAAATTATGAGTAGAAATTAAATTATTGATATTTTGTTGATAGGTTCTTATTAGTTACTGATGATAACTGAAACAGAGAGGGGGGAAGATAAAGCACAAATTGTACTAAAGAATGAAAGAATTCAGAATTTGGCTCCTATCACTTTCCATTTCACCAAATTAGTTTCCTGGACATTTCAATTACAGCCAATGTAGGCACTACATTAAATCTTTTCTAAGAACTGCTATATATTAGCTGAAATGAATGGCATTATAGATGCTGATTAGGTATAACGTCAAAGTAGCACTACAAGGTGCAACATATCCTATAAACTCATTGTTTCCGGGGTGGGGAATAGCTGAAGGTGACACAGGATATTTAATCAAAATGCTAAGGCAGTACAGAAATTGAAAAATTATATGACAAAGTCTGCATGTGGTCTTTGAACTTAGTGAAACTTTTGCTTTTTAACACTAAGAGGATAAGGCGCTTAACTCTGAAAGTCAAGCAAATCCCATTTTCATGCATATCAGATAGAAAATAAGTATCAATGTACGTTGTACCAAACAGTCTTTGGAAGCAACATTATATGACCTAACTATTTTCTTGCCAAAAGTTACTGTTGCCAAAAGTGGTGAGATATATGCCATTATATAAAATGGTTCAACAGATGCCAGCTACTGCCAGTCCAGGTGTCTACCAATTTTGCAAGCAGTCAGCTCCATGCAGACCACTCACATTGTTCTGTACTTTTAGTAATACCGTAATTTTTGGGATGGCTTTTCCACCAGTGTTTCACCAGGCAGATATTGGCAATTGTGCATATTGTGCTGCCAGAACCAAACCAGAAGAACTGTGAAGGGTGAATGGAGACACAACTAGCTTTCATTATCACAAGTACCCCCTCAGATTAAGAGCTTCTGGAGCTTCTTCTTGCTTTAGGTGGCCACCTGAGATTCAGCTAATGACTACCATGTCCACAGCCTGCTTGGTAATGGCCCCTTTCTTATGAAACACCTTCCCTCATCATTTCACTCATATAATTCAGAAAGTTGTTCAAGTCATCCTTCAGGAAACCATTTTCTAAAATGTGGTTGGAATTCCTTAATCGTTTTGGGTAGCTATTTTTAGGAGTCTGATTGCAGTGTTTTGACATGTGCATTTTAATTGTAGGTTGTAATCTTCGTTAATTACATGGGATACTTTAAATGAAAGATGCGAGTCACCTTTTTGGTTTCCAAGTTTAAAAAGCTACAGTGCAATTCTGTACATGTCTGTGTACATGTCTATCGAGTGTTTCTACTGGGGACAAGTTAAGCGAGATGTATCATCTCCTCTGCATAACTAGTCAGAAGGCATGTTCAAAATTATTATTTTTTCCTTCTTCTTCTAGGAGAAAAGGAGAAAAGAAAGTGGGAGTTCTAGCTCCATGGAAGACGAAAACCAGGATTCAACTTAGTGCTTCTCCATCTTTCCAATCAAAGTAAGTCACATTCATTCAGAATACTGATATGGCATTCATTACTTTGCTCACAGTAAAGTTGTTGCCACATTAGACATTTTAAAATATTCAATGGCTACACTCCACCTGACCCATAAATAACCTAGGAGTGTATAGGCTTATTAGTCAGTTTGATCTAATGTAGAAGGGGTTAAAAATACATTTGGGGAAGCCAGCAGCCGAATCCTATCTATGTTTACTTGTATAATGATTTTACTCAACTATACACAGTGCAAGGAGTAAATAATACATTACTAAAGCAGCATGAAAACTACTTCCCTGTGGTCTAGTCCAATGTCATTTGAGCCACATCACACCATTCCTTCTTATGTTAGCATTAATCTGTCTTGGTCCAGGTGATGTTCAGATTGGAAAGGAACCATATGGTATCATTTTTCCTATTGGTGTGCAGAACGAATAAGCTTAGCTTAGCTTAGGGAATAGAGATGAATTACCCAATTTTCTGGGAAAGTACACGTGTGCATGCACACACATAGACACTTTTATAAGATTACAACCATTGGGTTCACATCTAGGTGCAGAATTATTTTGTCAGGTTGAAATACCCATAACTGACACCTAACATAAACCAGCGTGGGGGACCTTATTCAGCCCAAGGTTGAAAGGTTGCTTTGTAGGGGACCAGAGGCAAAAGTAGGCAGAGCAATGGATGCAACTCCTACCTTGTGCAAAAGTTAAAGGTTTCTAAACACAAGTCTCTCAATTCTCAACTTCAGTGTCTCTTCCCCCAAAGCCCTGAGACTGGAGATACATAGTAAATTCTGTTATGTACTGAAGTTCTCACCCTGGGCCAGCAGGGGGTTGCTGTAGATAGTTTTCACTCAGGTCCACATATGCAAATAAGGGATTGAAAGTGACATTCAGTGATTGGATAGTTACAGAAAGTGGTTACTGTTGCGTTGTAGTGGAGCTCTATATAAGCAGGCTGGCTGAACCCTTCAGTTCAGTTCTGTTCTGGCCTGTGAATAAACAAGAGCTGTTTGAAGAATCACTGTGTCATCTGATATGCTCACCCACAACTTAACAAATTCATTCTCTGGTTGGTAACTAGAGCTGTTGGTCCCAAATTGTCTCACCACTTCCCCTTGCCTGGCATTCTGTGTTTATGGAGAGTTTTCCCGTGAGGGGTTCAAAACACGTATCTCAATCTGGGTGCTTACACACTGAAACTAAAAACCACCTCTGAAGCAGGTGCAAAGTTTCAGGATGAGGCCACTTTGGACCACTTTGAAGAAGTTCCACTTCACTTTGGAGGAGGTCCAAATACCTGCTTCTATTTGGTATTTGATTTGGTATCCAGTGCTGATACCCCACCCAAAACATTGCATATTTTGCAGATTTGCAAGATGCCAACAGATGACAACTTGTGCTTACTGAATCAATATCTCGTCACTAAGTAAAAGTTGTGATGCATCTGCTATTTTATTATATTTTTTCTTGCAAAGGGTATGATGACTTAACTGTGTGGTTGTTCAGGATGTTACACACACACAAAAACCTGGTTTCTAACATAAGACAGTTTTTATCATTGCTATGATTATGACTGTAGACAGCTGTCTGCTTCCTTATCAAATGCAGAGCACAGTTCAAGGCCACAGCCCTAATATTGAGATTCCTGCATAGAAAAGAGCTTTAGGAGATGAATGATTCCATCTCCTTCTCAAAATTTAAATCTTCAGCAACCATTATGCTCCGTCAGAAGTAAGCTAGTCTTCTGAGAAGGTGGTGATCATTCAGGAACTTTTTTGGGGGAACTCTGACTCCCCATTACAAGATTCATTTTGTCTTAAAAACTAGGGATGCATGAGCATCCTTGGGTTCACCCTGAAAGGGCTTTCATGCACATGATTACAAAAGGTTGAAGTTTTGAGCATTCTCAGTGTGAATACTTGCAAAATGCTCCAGGGAATTTCATAGAATCATAGAATCATAGAGTTGGAATAGACCACAAGGGCCATCGAGTCCAACCCCCTGCCAAGCAGGAAACACCACCAGAGCACTCCTGACATATGGTTGTCAAGCCTCTGCTTAAAGACCTCCAAAGAAGGAAACTCCACCACACTCCTTGGCAGCAAATTCCACTGTCGAACAGCTCTTACTGTCAGGAAGTTCTTCCTAATGTTTAGGTGGAATCTTCTTTCTTGTAGTTTGGATCCATTGCTCCGTGTCCGCTTCTCTGGAGCAGCAGAAAACAACCTTTCTCCCTCCTCTATGTGACATCCTTTTATATATTTGAACATGGCTATCATATCACCCCTTAACCTCCTCTTCTCCAGGCTAAACATGCCCAGCTCCCTTAGCCGTTCCTCATAAGGCATCGTTTCCGGGCCTTTGACCATTTTGGTTGCCCTCCTCTGGACACGTTCCAGTTTGTCAGTGTCCTTCTTGAACTGTGGTGCCCAGAACTGGACACAGTACTCCAGGTGAGGTCTGACCAGAGCAGAATACAGTGGCACTATTACTTCCCTTGATCTAGATGCTATACTCCTATTGATGCAGCCCAGAATTGCATTGGCTTTTTTAGCTGCCGCGTCACACTGTTGGCTCATGTCAAGTTTGTGGTCAACCAAGACTCCTAGATCCTTTTCACATGTACAGCCAGGTGTCACCCATCTTGTATTTGTGCCTCTCATTTTTTTTGCCCAAGTGCAATACTTTACATTTCTCCCTGTTAAAGTTCATCTTGTTTGTTTTGACCCAGTTCTCTAATCTGTCAAGGTCGTTTTGAAGTGTGATCCTGTCCTCTGGGGTGTTAGCCACCCCTCCCAGTTTGGTGTCATCTGCAAATTTGATCAGGATGCCCTTGAGTCCATCATCCAAGTCGTTGATAAAGATGTTGAATAAGACCGGGCCCAAAACAGAACCCTGTGGCACCCCACTAGTCACTCTTCTCCAGGATGAAGAGGAACCATTGATGAGACCCTTTGGGTTCGGTCAGTCAGCCAGTTACAAATCCACTGAGTGGTAGCATAGTCAAGACCGCATTTTACCAGCTTCTTTACAAGGATATCATCAGAATTTGAAGCTTCTGTCACTGTCTCTATTGCCACTACTTCCCCTTCCCCTCAAAGATCTGAAAAACTTAATTGGGGCTGGTAATATTTCAATATCCCCTACAACAGGGAACCTGCCTCTTTCACATGCTGCTAAAGTTCAACTCCCATCTTCCCTGATCATTGGCCATACTGGCTGCAGTTGCTTGGAACTGGAGTCTAACAACACATGGAGGGTCCCAGATGGCCCATCCACTCCTGATGGTTACCCAGAGAGCAACGATTTAGAAACAGAACTGGACAGAAAATTCTTAGTCACCAAGAATTGCTAGTGAGCAAATGGAGAAAGCAGTGTTCTGCGAATTATGTCAATTATTATCGTAATTGTCGTACATTGTTGTCAGATGAAGATCTAGGACCTGATTCATTCTTAGCCACATTTCTCAAGGCCAATTCAGATTGTGACAAAACATTTTCAGGCGTGCTCTTGCTGTGGACAAAACTGAGCTACATTGAGAGAGCAGTTGTGAGCTGCACTTTAGATAAAGACAACCACAATGAGACGTAATTGCTGTAATGATAGTTATTATATTGTTACCATCCTGTAGATAGCCTCTGGTTTATTGCCCTGACATCTTCCTTTATACTTCCTTTATGCTGTGTGCTTTTATTTCTGCCATGGTGCATGTCGCAAGCACACTGTTTGTTAGGTAAGCGCTGTCAATAAAACACAGGGTGTGTTTGCAAAAGATAAAAGTGTTGCAAGGGCATATGTTCTGAGTAGGCACCAATTTATTCTCTTGGAATTGATTACACATATGAAGGACTATCTTTTCCTATGTCTCTTCCTTCATTTGCCACACAGAAGCACAAACAGCACAACCATGCTTGTATATTTATTCACCCCTCCTCCCAAATACATTCCCTAAAATACATTAGATTGTAACGTGGGGGGGGGATAGGAAGTCTTAATCACAGAAAATATTTTGTTCTGTGGCTGAAATGACTTTTGCATTATAGCATTTCAAAGCAAATGTTTGCCTGAAATGTAGGGCTGATAAAGTAATTTAACTCAGCAAGATTATGTACTCACCCAACCAACTTCCACTATACAAGAGGTCTTCATATTAATCAATTGGACAACTCATGCAGCCTCTTATAACTGTTGAATATTTTCTCTATAAATAATATAGCTCTAATGAAAGGTTTTGTGTTCTAAATCCATAATGAAAGACAACACTGAAATTGCATTTTGCTTTCATTCTCAAAAGATATCTGTTTTGCCAAGGAAATTGCCCTGCAACGTTTGACTTAGTAATACTTCTGAAAAGTAATCCAAACTGTATAGAAAGAATTAAACACATCTAGAGTTTGGGTAATTTATACAAAAATCTTTAATAGTACCCTCTGCAAAGTGGTCATTTCTGAAGAATTATCTGAAACTACTTAAGAAATGCAAGGAAGCATCTGGCAGGCAGATCTTCATAGAAGATTTCTTTAACACTGTCACTTTTTTGGCAAATCACTGAAATAAGCGAGTGATTAAAATTACCTAGTAAATTAGAACAACTTTTTAGAAATTACTTGTCCTTTCTCATATCCAATTAGTCACCCAGTTTTGTTAGTGACATATTTCTCGAAGCACACAAACTTTCCCCTCTATATCCAGTGCCAAAGATTATCCAGCTACTTCTCATCTAAACTACTGTAATTCTGCTGGCCCCAAGCTGCATAGCGACATAGATGTTAGCACCAACACCTTGAACTTGGCCTGGAAGAAAATTGGCAGCTAGAGCAAATCCCGCAATCAAGGTGCTATATGGTGGCAGTAATGAGCCTTCAAAAGCAGCATTGCCATCATGTTCTGCACCAGCTGCAGCTTCCAGATCACCCCCAAGGGTAGCCCCACATACAACACATTGCAGTAATCCAGCCATGACATTGTCAATGCACAGACAACTACGGTTAAGGTAGTATGTGCATGCTTGTACACATTGCTCAGTTGGAGAATTGCATTGCAAAACTCAAAAAAGTGTGATTATCAAAGGCTGGCTGAGTTTCAGCTCATGTATTGTTTTAGAAATCATGAACAGGGGGGGAGCAAGCAAGGTGGGAGCAATCATCTCCCAGGGGGGTGACATTTGGTGCCCTGCCTGCTCACGACTCCTGCCTACCCCAAGTTGTTGGGGGATGGGGGGAGCTGCTCCGCTTTGCTGGAGGCCTTCCCCCCTTCGTTTTGACAGCCCCTTGCCCCGGGCTGCTGGAGGAGGCATGCAGGGAGAGGACGGGAAGGTGGCAGTTGGGCAAACAAGCAGAGGGTGGAGAGAAGGAGAGAAGCTCCCTCAACTCAGGACCCAAACCCTGCAACCCCCCAAAAAGCTCAACAGCTTTAGTCGATCCTTCCCTTAAAAAAACTCAACAACGCCTTGCAATGACAATGTGTAGATCACAGCCAGTCTTTTTATACTGTGAGTAGATTGCAGTCTCTTGGGAGTCCAACTAGATTTCAATGGGGGGGGGGAGGCAAGAAATGTTTTGCACCGGGTACCACCTGACCTTGCTACGCCACTGATCATGAATGAGGCAAGTTTGCCTATAAATGCAAACTGAATCAAATTTCTGCCCCTTCTTTACTTGCTGTGTAGCACCACAAAACATAGGATGGCACCCATTTACCTCAACCAAATGGGGTATCCACAACCTATCTTACCACACTATGAGAGAGGGCAGGGGATCTTCAGCAGCAGAACCTGGTGAGTGAGGGAACCTGCCACCCTGTTGCCTAACCAGACAGCTGCTCCATTGTGCACTGAACTGCACCAGTTCTGTTTTCCATGCTTCCAGCACAGTGGTAAGTTGGGGACATGCCCCCGTCCTCCTTACCTGTGACAAAAGGCATTTGCCCTTGCACAGAGTGCTACTTTGAAATAGAGAGAACACATCCCTTTTCGCCATCCATACTCAGGGCTGCCCAAGTCAGGTGCAGTTTTGGTTCAGGCCTGTTGAAAACGCTATCAATGGTTTATGTGTACAGTGGAACCTCGGGTTAAGAACTTAATTCGTTCTGGAGGTCCATTCTTAACCTGAAACTGTTCGTAACCTGAGGCAGCATTTTAGCTAATGAGGTCTCCCGCTGCCGCCGCGCGATTTCTGTTCTCATCCTGAGGCAAAGTTCTTAAACCGAGGTATTACTTCTGGGTTAGCAGAGTCTGTAACCTGAAGCATCTGTAACCTGAAGCGTCTGTAACCCGAGGTACCACTCTATTGAGAATTAAACTTTTTTTTTACTTTTTTTTTAAAAGCAGACCAACTAAGTTTTTGAAAATCAGTTTCCTTTTCTGGCTTTTGGAAAAGAGCTAGAAATGTTCCGGCAAAAAATACACCCTTATATTCAAGAAGAGATGTGTAACGCAGATTGCTTTTTTGAGGGTGGGCGGATGGGTTGTGCATTGTAAAGGTATATACAGACATAAAAATAAAAATGCCTTGGTATTGTGAGGGTTTAAAAATATCTCTAATTATGGAACCTTGTTGCTGTTGTTTAGTCGTTTAGTCGTGTCCGACTCTTCATGACCCCATGGACCAGAACCTTAGCATTTTTTTATTGGTTCCAGGGCAGTGTGGTAATACGAACCCATTCTTCTCTTTCAATACTGCTAATGAGTAGAAATTTTCAACGTTATTCCTAGCAAAAGCAACAACTGGATTATTATTACTTTTTTTGAAGGTGAAATAGCTGCCTTCTCCTTCCCTAGTGATTTCAGTTAATATCCCTGGCTTATGCAAAGAAGATGAGGTAATACAGTGGTACCTCTGGTTACGTACTTAATTCGTTCCGGAGGTCCGTTCTTAACCTGAAACTGTTCTTAACCTGAAGCACCACTTTAGCTAATGGGGCCTCCTGCTGCTACCACGCCACCGGAGCACGATTTCTGTTCTCAGCCTGAAGCAAAGTTCTTAACCTGAGGTACTATTTCTGGGTTAGTGGAGTCTGTAACCTGAAGCATATGTAACCCGAGGTACCACTGTAAATTGAAGAATATTTATAGGGAACTTTTGAGGGACTCTCCCTGCAGTACCTGATAACTAATGTTCCTTTTTCTGAGCAAGGGACACAGGATTTCGGAATTCTTGGAGAGTCCCTTGCTTAGAATGCCTGGTGATTCTCTTGGCTTGAGCCATTCTGGGCAGTGGCAGGGGTTCAATATGCAGTCAACCTCTCAACCGCTAGGCCAGGAGCAGGGAACATTTGGGCTTCCAGAAGTTAGTAGACCTCAACTCACATCACCCTGACCCACTTGGTGTGCAGATTGGGGGCAAATTGTAGTGCAGCAACATCTGGAAGCCAACAGGTTCCCCACATCTGCAACAGGCAATGGAGTTGCTGGCTATAATGATTGAAATTGCCGGTAAGCTCCTTGCCATGTAACTCTGCCTTCTTTGCCTAGCAAAGGAGTTTGCTGTTTGTTGCTAGTCACTGGCAAATGAAGGGCCACGGCTCAGTGGTAGAACATGTGTTTTGCATGCAGGAAGTCCCAGGTTCCATCCCAGGGCATCTTCAGATACAGATGGGGAAGACCACCTGAAACTGCTGCCAACCAGGGCCAGATGCTGATCCAGAAGAACAAATGGGTTGAGCTTGAATAAAACAATTTCCTACGTTCCCATGTGGTAAAAGCCAAATTCCCCCATGTGGTAAAGGATACATACGAACAACTCACCACTGATTTGTGAACAAACATAGGCACCTGAGTACAGTGGTACCTCAGGTTAAGTACTTAATTCGTTCCGGAGGTCCGTACTTAACCTGAAACTGTTCTTAACCTGAAGCACCACTTTAGCTAATGGGGCCTCCTGCTGCCGCCACGCCGCCGGAGCACAATTTCTGTTCTCATCCTGAAGCAAAGTTCTTAACCTGAAGCACTATTTCTGGGTTAGTGGAGTCTGTAACCTGAAGCGTATGTAACCTGAAGCATATGTAACCCGAGGTACCACTGTATCTACTATTGTATTGTGAATCGGTCACATTTTCTGGGTGACCATTGTGTGGGTTTTCTTTTAGATACACTGTGAAATTGAGGGCATTTCCTCTCTTCCCTCCTCACAATTTTGTGTTATTCTAAATGATTGTTCTCTGTTTTTAAGTGCCTGTTGATACAAGGATGTTAATATTTCATCTCTTTTATCATAATAAGCAGCACAGTCATCTTAGCAGGGCTCTCTGCCCTGAAATTGCATGGTTTGTATTCTTGGCAATGCAAGTGGAATTGTACTGCATTAATTTCACTAGGTCTAGTACACTAATTACCCATTCAGCTTCCCCTGTTCAGTTAATGTGGCTCATTACAGCCTGCTAAAAAGAAAGAAAAAAAAAGAAAGAGCAGTGTGGCAAAAAGGAAGCTGTCTCTTAAACATGTGCTCCTTAAATTTGCGGTGCCTCATTACATTTCAACTATCTGAGAATTAAAGATGGGATGAGACATAACTGACATTTTGAGATACAACGGGTCCCCTTTGCTGCAAAGTGTTAAATATTTAATCGCTCTGTAAAAAATTTATCTGGGAGATCATTTTCATACTATACTAAGACACAAGAAAGACACATGTTTGGGAGGTAGAGAAAAACAAGGAGCAATTTATTTATTCATGTATCTATTCAGCAAAAACAAAAACCCTGAGTTTTTAGTGCGCTGGAATCATGCAATTCAGCATGCTGAACAATTCAGTTTTCATCGACAGTGTGAGAGGTGAACTGAACCCGAATATACCATAGCCCACGGCTGCTCAACTTGTAATGCACCAAGTTGAATGGGGCCCACCAGCCTAAATGGAGCTTGAAAAACCTCCAATTTTTGCTGCCTGCCTTGTACTACAAAGGAAGAGAGGCTGTCAAATCATTTCAGGTGGAAGTGCATTGAGTGGTTGGCTGTATCTGGCTTGGTGCTTTGGTTGTTTAGACCTATTATGCTGCCAACCCCTAATGGCCCTTTACACCAGTCTTTATTGAGGCAGCATGCTGGTACCAATCAATAGAAAGAGGCTGTAAAAATGATAAAACATGCCCTAAACAACCAATGTGGTGCGCTCTAGATGTTGTTGGACTACAGCTCTCATTAGCTCCAGCCAGTATGGCCAATGGTCAATAGTTATGGATGACAGGGAAGCTGTAGTTCAACAGCAACTGGAAGGCACCACATTAGCTACTCCTGCTCTAAGCTTTCTGTTGATCTGAGGAGGATCTCTAATGAGAGGAGAGCTCCTTGCAGATGTATAAGCCCAGCTGCTTCATTGGCAGACTTTGCCCAGGTAACCTTGATCTGGAGAACCTGACTGGCAGAGATGGTGATATAAAAACTGAGGATAACAGCAGTTATGTCAATTCAAGCATTGGGTCGCGGAAAACAGTTCAATCATTTTAATTGATAGGTTGGCCTATTCCCACACCCCCTGCTACACTCCTCATGCATTGATGCCTGTACTTCCTCCGCAAGTTTATTCTGTGCCAGATGCTTTTCATTCACTTCCACCCATCATAATTCTCAAACACTTCTCCATGAGTTATGTTAGTTGCAAGGCCTTATCCGTGGAGTTTGCCATTGTGGAGTTTGCCACTTGAAACAGGTAGCTCTGCGCTAGAGCTCTTTGAAATTGTGCGATCCTGAGCTAGACTTGAAATGCAGGGGTCATGATGGTGTCCAAATTGGTTCTGAGTAGGACTCTACAATGGAGTGAAGCAATATGCCAATGCGCATAAGCAGGTCTCTTTAGAGCACAGTATCATTGAGATAACTGTGCATAATCATATACGTCTTCTGAATGGTTTTAGGTACATTACACAGCATATTTTTATTGCTATTAATTTAAATTTTGGTGCATACTTCTGGTTGCAGTTGACTTCCCATCACCCGATCGATCATCATAATATCTCATATTTTACTGAACAGACCCTTAGCATACAAATAATGAACCTGGACTAGAGCCCATCACTGCGCAGCTGAATGATAGACTTTCAGCGTGAGTCTTCAGAAGGCAATGGTATTAAAAACCCAGGTGTAGTCATGCTTCTTGAGCAGGTTATTATGAAGCTTACACATAGATTTTGGACACCTTGTGTGGAAGTAGGGCCCATTGATCACACACAGGATAGTCAGAAATGTGAATTCACTTTTAAGTTCTCTGAATTACTGTCTCCCATTAAAGCAGCTCTCTCTTCTGACCTCTGTGTCCTCTGGAAAGTAAGAAGTACTTTAAGAATGCCATAAATAAGAAACTATGCCGGTACTTTTGTCAGTAAAACTGCAATATCGATAAATAAAGGCATACTCACCTTATACGTTCTGAAACTTTGTGGAAGTACAAATTATGGAGGGAAAGGACTCAACATTTTCCTTCATAACACCAACACGGAACTCTAGGAGGGTGTGTAGGGGCAAACCAGTGTCAAACCTGACTGCTGATTTTGAAACCAAAAGTATAAAGCTGGTCTCTGTCACTGGAAGTCTCTCAAGCTAATGGTGAGAAATTTCTGAGGGACACTCTCCTCCCCTTGGCACATTTGCCTGTGCCCTCCTGCAAATACACTGATGTTTGCCATCTTGGCAAAAATCTGTTTTAGAACATTCCACTCCAGATTGTTTATGAATAAGAAATATTCCTCAACTATGTTGATACATATTTTACCTCTCTCTCTCTCTCTCTCTGTCTCTCTCTCTCTCTCTCTCTCTCTCTCTCTCTCTCACACACACACACACACACACACACACACACACTTTTGAGGGGGGCCCTTAAGGAAGAAAATATTCTTCCCTGTGAAAGTTAGTGCAGACGCTGGAATCTAACCTACATCTTTTGTTATGAAGACAGATGCAAAGAATTCATTCATTCTCTGAAATCTCCTTATCCTCCTTTAGCACTTCTTTGACTTCCTTGTCATGCAAAGCTCCAACAGCCTCCCTAGAAAGTCTCCTGTATTTAGATAACTTATTGTTGGTCTTAATGTTTTTAGGAATGCCTTCCTCAGATTCTTTTTCCTTTTTTTAAAGCAACTTTTACTGTTTGCTTGCCACCTCCCACTTTTTCTTGGCCAAAGTTTGTTTCCCTCTTTGTTTTCCCCTTTTGGATATGACTTAATTGCTTAATTCTGGCTGCATCACCCCCCCCCCCAAATAAGTTATAAATAAGATAATAAGAGGACCTTAAATGTGGCATTTCAAGTCTTTTCTGAATCTTGCTTTCACCTCTGGCTCTACCCGAAAGCCAACTTGACAGGTCTTTCATCAATCCCTGTCATCATCTGCCACCCAAATCCTGTCTATCTAGTATAGAAAATAAGCAATCTGGGCTGTATTTATTAGCCAGGAATTGGAAAACACAAGAAGTACCAACAGTGGAGGAACGGCAGATGAAGATGATGGAAATTTCGGAACTAGCCGACCTGACCAGAAGAATCTGTGACCAGGAGGAGGAGGAGCACCAGGAAGAATGGAAGAATTTCAAAGACTATTTACTCAAATATGCTAAGATAAATTAAATAGAAATACTTGCAAAAATATAGATAGGCTAAGGATTTAAATATGAGAAGTTATAGAACAATATGTTTAAAGTTAAGATGAAAAGAGATAAAGATATTAAGAGGAATAAGTAAATTTTATGAGATTTTATTTTGGAAAACCGTTACGACGATATATAATGAAATTTGGTCAAGGGAATTTGAGGAAGGCAGTTAACAATATTATTAAGATGGGACTAAGTTCAGCTATGATTTATGTTTGTTTGTTTAAAATTTTGGAAAATTAATAATTTTTTTGAAAAAAACAAAACAAACCCAGGCACTAGTCCAACACACTAACCACTACACCACTTTGGCTTTCATAACTAAGAAAAGAGTGGCCTGTCTTTTCAGCACCAAATACTTAAAAAAAATTCTCTCAGGCCTTTAAATATATTTTAACATTATTTTAGCACCACTCAATCTGCCATTTGATGTTGATTGATTGGTTTAACTGGTGTGACGTTGTTTCAGCTTTTTATGTGATCAAATTGTTTCCTATTTATTTTTTTATACTGGTTTTGAATTTTTATATGAATTTGTTGTATTTCTGATGTGTTTGAATATTATTTTAAATGGATGCTGAAGATTGTTTAGAGATGTATATACTATGATGTGACAAATGAAGCTAACTAATAAATAAATAAATAAACACACATTTTAACTTGAAATTATAAGGTAATAGAGTAATCAATATCCTCTTGCCGATGGATCACTGCTTGCACCCCAAATATGAGATGGGAGGTTCAAGTGGTTTAATGCCATATTTTAATTGCAATCATTAGATGGGTATTATGATGGTATGAAATGTTCATTTCCATTTTGAAGTTGGGAAATGGAGTAGATTCCATGCCAGTTGTTTGTTTGTTTTTGTAATCAGACATTCTAGGATAATCTAGGAACAGTAATGGAATAAAATCCCTAATTTTTTATGAAACATTTTAAAGGATATCCTCTTTCTTTTTAAAACTACTTTTCAGTTGTGGCTTATAGAACAATCAAACATTTCGTCCACTGAAACAAGAGAAAATTAAATAATTCAGAAAGAAAATGTACATCTTGAGGTCTAGTCCCTCAAGATGTCTTGCAGGACCTGAGCTCAAGAGCTTCCTCCCCACCTGTAGTTCCCAGAAGAATCATCGCTGTTTCCAACAGTAGAGGTGTAACATAGCCATTAGGTTTAGTAGCAATTCTCCTCCATGAATTTGTCTGATCCTCTTAACATTAAGGTGACCAAAGCATGTAACTATTGCTATGAGTCATATATAGGAAACTTCAATTATTTATCTCCAGAGAAGAAGTAAACTGGATGGATTATAGACTTCAAAGATCTATTACAGTTGAGAGGGGGATCATTAATCACTAACCCAGCATCTAAATACAATACAATGCAAGTATTATTGAAGTTAATCTTGTTAGCATAAATCTTTTAAAATTCAAAACAGTGTACACATATGGCTTCGCCCTTTAATTAGGTTCTGTGTGTGTTTTTCTTGAAGCAAAGGGATTTTTCTTTTTCTTTTTTCTTTTTGGTAATAGAGTATACATAATGTCAGATGGTAATGTCACACAATCTTAGCAAATTACTTAGCGTTGAATTTATGGTCCGTTAGGTTTTTCAACAAGCAACTGTTTGGTGTAGGTCAACGAAAAGCATGATTATATTTCAACAAACAAATCCAAGCTCATTAAATGTAGGCCTGCCCCATTCATGAACCAAGAACCCTGCCCTGTTCATGCCAAGTGGGGTGTATTCTAAAGATCCAAGGAGATTTAGAGCCCAACCACACCCATGTGCACGCACACACACACACACACATGCACACACACACACACACACACAAATACATACACACACACACACCTGTGGGCAGGAGCAGTGGGGCACACTGGAGCAATAGCCTTTTTGCAGCAGCATCACTACCGCTTCCTAGAAGGGGGAGGGTCAAGGTGCCAGCAAGGTGGGGGCTGTCTGGATGCATCCATAAAACCAATCTAGCATCTAGCTGGTGCAGTCACAAAACCCCGGCGTCATTTTCATCTTGGTCATCCCAGTAAGCATAGGAGGCAACACCTAGGGGCCATGGGGGCTTCAGCCCCCACAATAAAATATTTTGGGGGGCCCACAAAGTTGATGGGCATTCCCATTTGAATGGTGTGTGTTCCTGTGTCCTGTGATTATGTGGGGCGGGGCTTACCTAGGCCCCCACAATATTTTATTTGAGTTGGCACCCCTGCCAGTAACTGGCATGATAGTAAAGGTAAAGGGACCCCTGACCATTAGGTCCAATTGTGGCCGACTCTGGGGTTGCGGCTCTCATCTCGCTTTATTGGCCGAGGGAGCTGGGGTACAGCTTCTGAGTCATGTGGCCAGCATGACTAAGCCGCTTCTGGCGAACCAGAGCAGCGCACGGAAACGCTGTTTACCTTCCCACCGGAGCGGTACCTATTTATCTACTGGCACTTCGTGCTTTCGAACTGCTAGGTTGGCAGAAGCAGGGACCGAGCAATGGGAGCTCACCCCGTCATGGGGATTTGAACCACCGACCTTCTGATTGGCAAGCCCTAGGCTCTGTGGTTTAACTCACAGCACCACCCGCATCCCAAGTGGCATGAAACTAGGATGCTATTGCTGCCCCACTGAGTGAGCTGCTGCTGCTCTGGTGTTTCTTTCAGGGTGCTTTTCTTTCCCAGACTAGTATCAAAACCTAGTTTGATTCAGGGGATAGGACTGCAGAGACTAGTGCAGGGGTCACAGTAAGGTAATGATTAAGTTCTGAGCTGTTATCATTTCTCTGTTTCTCTGAAAACTTTGTGTTCTTTTTTTTTACTTGTTCTTTTAATTTTCCTCTCTGGTTTTTTCCATTTTCTTCTCAGATGTCCTGGCATTTTCAGTTGTCAAATATTGCTTAAAATAGTTTTCCTCCTGTTTATACCATTACATCAGTCTGTTCTTTCCCATTGTCTGGGTTTGACTACTATAACACTATTTTAATTGATTTTCTTCCCCTACTCCTGCCTATAGCAGGCTGTAACCCAAATTATTTTCCCCATATGCAAAGATAACCATGCTTCTGTGATTCTGAGCTCTGCGATGTTTTCAGAAGCAACTAAAGCCTTTATTTTATTTTATTTAAAAGTGTTGCAGAGTTTTGATAAAGTTCCAAGCGTTCCCATTTCTTTTCATACGGAAGCTCTTTTTTCTTCTTGGCACAAACATCGAAAGTTGTGTGTTTGTGTGTGTTTAAATTAAGCAGCTTGGCTCATCTCTAGTTAAAAGCGTATTTTCAGAAACACCTACAATGAAAAAGAAAGTTACAAAATAATTGATTGCATGTTAACCACAGCAGGATATCTGCAATCTGTTTCGTTTGTGAGATGCATTGTGTATAGACAAATGGCTGCATATGGTTTTAAATGGCTGAAAAGCCACCTGGGACCACACAACAGTCAGCTGGCAAATTGATCTCCCACATTTGGAATGTATACAGCAAGATGAATAATTTCATGTCATGAGTTTTAGTGCACACTATCAGTTTTATCACCTGTTGCTTCTGTTGTCCTTGTTTTCCTGTTAGCTAAGACACCAGGTATTTCCAAATGAGTGAATCTCACAGCGTGGAACCACAACTGGTAAAAAAAGGAAAACAACAATTAGAATTAAAGCCGAAGATACGGTTCAAATCACCATCTGTATGATTTGATGCTATAAATAGTTGGGCTGGCACATGGAATATTTATGATTAATTGTATTAGGCCCTCACTAAATTAAAATAAGCAAACTTCTATGTAACTTGATTCATTTAACAAAATCAATCACTCCTATCTTCAGTTAGGCACTTAAACTCAATCCAGTACACTGGTGACAAATGTGATACTCAGTGCATTTGGCACAAGTGGCTAAGAATTGAGTTGGATAAAACAAAAATATTTGTTACAGCTTTATTGGTTTGCAGTGACTATGGTTCAGTATTCTGTACTGGTTCACCTTGTGATCAGCCCATTGTGGTTCACATTTTGTCAGATTTATATGATGTTTGTGGGTCACAAATAGTTAGGATTTGTCAGAGCTCTCTAATGTGATATGAATCAGGGACTGGAAACCTTGGTGCTAGATCATGAAAATAAATGAGAAAGATAAGAAGCTGCTGTATTTTTTTTTTTTTATTATTATTATTATTATTATTATTATTATTAGTTATTGTTATTATTATAATTTGTATACTGCCCTGTACCTTCAGAGTGGTTCACAACAAAAAATCACAGTATTAAAACACAGAATACATAATAAAAACAAGAACAACCTAATAATTCCCACTATTGAGTCAAACTATTGGTCCATCTAATTGTCTATTCTGACTCTCGGGTTTGGGGTAGGAATCATTCCCAGCCCTACCTGGAAATACCAGGGATTGAACCCAGGACCATCGGCATACAAGGCAATTGCTATAACATTGTGCTATAGTCCTCATATTTCAGAGGATTATGAGAAAGACTGGGCTTCTAGCCAAAACTTAAGCCCCATGTTAAGTCTCCCTCTCCTCCTTCATCATGCCTATTTAAGCTGTATCATGGCATCAGTACACACTGCATTGATACAATGTGCAACGCAGCAGAAATTGTGCTAGAGACATAGGAAGCTGACTCACACCAAGCCAGACCTAATGGTTCATCTACGTTGCTCAGTATTGTCTAAACTGACTCACCAGGATTTCAGACAGGAGTCTCTTCCAGCCCTACCTGGAGATACCTATGACCTTCTGCATACAAAGTGGATGTTCTACCACTGAGCTATGGACCTTCCCCAAAGGGACTATGGAAGGAAGAGTGGCAGGGTTAAGACTGTCATCCCCCAGCTACATCAGTGGAATTAACGGATGGTGAGCAACATAATGACATCAGACATGGGTTGAGGGTGGACGAACTTGACCAGGTTTCTTAAAATGTTTTGTTTCATTCTTAGTGATGGTAGGCATGTTAGCATCCTAATATTTTCAATATTTGCCAAAGAGGGAAAAAATGAATGTGCAGGTGACATTGGGGGGAATTAGGACACTAATGACAATTTTTCTGTAATGTACTTTTGTTATTCCCTGCTTCAAAAACAAACAATACCTATATTCTCTCCAAATTGTATTACCTTTCAATTTTCATGATTAATTTAGTTTTGGGATTAATGTCATAAAAATGCACAACATCAACCAACCATCAACCATAAATGGAATATAAAAATAGGGAGGATATGCATTAGCAAAAAAAGCTGAAAAGATATGTCAGAGAAATGAGAACATCTATTGCCTTTTTGATTTATACGAATTATGTTTTTAATTCTTTGTCTCACAGAGAAAACACTCACCATACAATATACTAATGCATAAAAGCTCTGTAATATAAATACTGTGGAAAACCCTTGCCAGGGACTGTCTAGTTCAATTTTTGCCTGCCTTCTGGTACATGGTCCAAATTGGCTTTTTAAGAAGGGTTTGGGGAAATGCCAAAATTGTCAAGGGTTTTACTGATCTGCTTTTCTGCTAATGCGTTCATTTTTTAGCTGTTTTTTAATCTTTGATTTTACATCTTTGGTTCATACCTTTATCATTTTACTTGTTAACTAGTATGAATATAACATACAACAACAACAATTTATTATTTCTACCCCGCCTATCTGGCTGGGTTTCCCCAGCCACTCTGGGTAGCTTCCAACAGAAGGTTAAAATACATTAATACATTAGTCATTAAAAACTCCCCAAAAAGGGCTGCCTTTAGAGGTCTTCTAAATGTCACATAGTAGCTTATTTCTCTGACATCTGATGTGGACAGAAAGATGTTGTCATAGACAAGAGACCTGCCACAAACATTACTGATGGGCAGGGCCAGCCATAACAGACAGAGTGATACAATGGCCTCAGCCACCTAATCTTGGGTGATATGAAAAAACATCAGATTATTCATTGATCTATTATTGTGTCTTTTTCTGCCAGGGAGAAAGAGAGAGATGTGCCTATGGTTTTGTGCCTCAGTTTCTAAAATAACTTGACTGGCTTTGGGTATTGTGCCCTTTGGTGAGAAGGGAAACCATTTGCTGCCCTGCCTCAGGCAGCAAAATATATTGGGCCTTCTCTACAAGTGGGATGTTAGTAGACAAAATAAAAACAAAATAATATACTGAATTCTTGTGAAGATAATGGAAGGGTGCAGGATCTAAACAGAAGACAAGAATAAAATCGTTGATGTGGGTATGCTCAAGAGCTTGAACCTCAGATCTCCATGCAATATCACAAACTGCTTTAGAAAGTCCCCTCTTTGGTTTGCTAAGATGTTGGCTATGTTGCACGGAGGATCGTGTTCCAAGAGACAGTAGGCCAAACTCTCCATGAGTGCATGTCACTAGGTGCATTGCTCTATGGATTCTGGCCATATGCCTTTTAGCTAGAGATGGAGGGGAAATGGTTTGGTCTGCATTTTTCAACAAACTGACATAATCAGCCCCTTCCAGACCAGAAGATAATTACCCTTCAGATGCTGCACTTCTTCAAATCTTGCAATACTTCTGGCCGCTAACCAGGGGCTTTGTTTGCTCTGTTATGCATCTAGAGCTTCAGTGTGATCCACTTTCCCCATTGGAGGAATCTCTGGAACTTTGAGGGGCCAAATATACCATATCTCTCAGGGAAACAGGGAGCCCTCATCTCCCCGTTGCTGATTAAAACAGTGGTGGCTGACTAAATCTTTCATTCAACAAAAGTTAGCTCCAAAATGGAGCTGACTAGTGTTCTTAGTCTTGTTTTTCTGTAGACGCACTCTCAAATATGTGAAATTAATTTAGCTGACTAAGGAAAACATGTCAAAATGATCAATAAAGAACTACTTGTTGAAGGGCGGGGACCAGACAACGTTCTGAGGGGAGGAGAGTGGGAGAGAAGTAGTGATTCAGTGGCACAGCGACAATTACCTTTAAGCAAAGGGATATGCTTTCCATGAGTCACTTAGCTTGAGCCTATTCTGTCTCATTTCCACGGCCCCTTCATTGTTGCCAGTTTTATAATGTGACATGACAATTATTGAGTCTTTGAAGTGATGTGTTCTGCGATGAACCTTCAGGTCATTAAGAAGCTGCCACCATTCCTGCCAATCCGTGTCAACAGACTATTAAATATAACGGCCCTGTTATTTTATGTGTTGACGTTTATTATTTCCAAAATGATAAAACAGGTTTCTTACCTTTGGAGATGTATCGCTCCCTAGCAGTTGTATATCAGCAACATGCCAAGGGGAATACGCTAAACTCGTCTCCCCCAAGTGAACAGAAACCTTCTTTAATGGCTTATTTAGGTTGTCATTACACACAAAATTCAGCTAAAATAAAATAAAAATTGCATGAAGCTAGCATTTTGTGCACAGTGGAGGTTCTAAATGTAAAGGGCTTTTGATAGAGATCAGCATGTGTTATGCAATGAAACCATTTTTAACATTAAATTTGCACTCCTTTGTGTATTATAGATACATGTGTAACAAACACAGCTGATATCGTGTTTCCAAGTCAGTAGCTTGTGGGAGGCATCAAGAGCACACTGGAAATTTAGGTTTGCACAGTTAAAATGTTCTGTTGCCCTCGCACAGCAAATCCACTTAAAAGAACCCTGGACCTGGACTTCTTGAAGACAGGAAAGTGATGGGGAAATGCACTGAAAAGTTTGGGATGAATGAAGTCGCACAACCACTGTCCAAGCAAATTGGGATGAATTCAGGATGAATGTCCATTGGTGTACAAACTCACATAAAACAAGACAGAATGAATGGACAATGAAAATCAGACTATTCTAATGGACTATTCTATTCTAACTATTCTACACAAGCTTTGTGTGAGCAAATCAGGATGAATGTTCAGTGAACAGATCATCTGGAGGAGTCCTAACTTGAGCCTCAGTGCTTTAGCCAGTGTGGTGTAGCGGTTGAGAGCGGTAGTCTCGTAATCTGGGGACCTGGGTTCGCGTCTCCTCTCCTCCACATGCAGCTGCTGGGTGACCTTGGGCTAGTCACACTTCTCTGAAGTCTCTCAGCCCCACTCACCCCACAGAGTGTTTGTTGTGGGGGAGGAAGGGAAAGGAGAATGTCAGCCGCTTTGAGACTCCTTAGGGTAGTGATAAAGCGGGATATCAAATCCAAACTCCTCCTCCTCCTCTTCTTCTTCTGAAAACTGGATGTGACTAATAAGACCCTCATCTCCACTGCTGTAGGATAACTTGTGTGTGCGTCTGAGAGAGAGAGAGAGAGAGAGAGAGAGAGAGTGCAGAGAGAAGGGCTGGATATGTGAGAGTAAAATAAAAGCCTGTTCAAGGCCTCATCGTTGAATATCATTGCAATACACCCCTAATTGGGGCATTTATTTATTTTTTTGGAAAAAAGAAAACATCTTCAGAACTAAGGGCCCATGTAAAACTATTTCCTGTTAAGTGTGTTCTCCCTCATGGAGAGCACAGGTTGCGGGCGGGGCTGACGAGACACCTCACTGTCGCTAGGCAAATGGTTTGGTCATCCTTTAAGCAGGGGCGGGCTGTTACTGGGGAAATCTAGATGTTGCCATTTGTTGATTGACAGCCCTATTTGTTAAATACAATTCTCGCAGCGACGAACTTCCTCTTTTCGCTGCTTACTTCGGATCACCCGCCCTCCCTTCCCTAATTTTAGGCTGTTTGCTTGACCTTGCTATGCCTGTCATGGGGTCGTCTGCTTTGGGGCAGGGGCCCGGTAGGAATTTTGTCCATTTGGCTGATTAGTGTGTGCCACTTGGTTTTTTGCCTACTGCGTAGCAAATCGTCACAACTTGTAAGGTTTGCGGTTAGGCATTGGTCTTGGAATTGGTTGGTGGAGGGGTATGGATTCGGCTGTGCCTGCCCCTCCAAAATGCTGCTGCTGGTGGAGGGGTATGGATTCGGCTGTGCCTGCCCCTCCAAAATGCTGCTGGTGGTGGAGGGATATGGATTCGGTTGTGCCTGCCCCTCCAAAATGCTGCTACTGCTGCTTCAGGGGTTTTCCGTTAAAGGAACCCAGGGGATCCCCCATGCTTTTGTCCAAAACCCCCTGGCAAGGGGCTAGGGCCATGCAAGCCCCTGGGAGCATTCTGGGGAGAGGTGAGGCATGATTCCCAGTCCCGTCTCTCTCCCCAGGTGTCTTACCCTTCCTGACTTCGCGGGGGGTGCGAATGTCAGAGCTGTCCCCGTGCGGGGGCAGTTAGTGCTACCAATGCCTAAGCAACCACTCACATTGCTGTAATTTAAATAAAGTTGTGGCCAAATTATGACAAAAACCTTAAACAAAAATTAAGTGTCAATTGTGTTTTTCTTTGGGGGGGGGGTGTCTTGGGGACCTCGACATGCAAATAGCTCCTTCCTAAACAAAAAACAGTAGTACAGATTTGGTTATCAGTGATAGCTTTCCTTTCTTCAGGCATCTCTGGTCAGAAAATGTCAGTGCTAATTCTGCCTTGTTTTGGACACTGATTTTCACTATGTTCAGTGCTATGAAGAACCATGAGACCATTTCCCAACCACAATGTAGTGAAACTTGTAAACAAAGCGGGGGGGGGGGGGGGGAAATGCCACACTGGATTGTTGGGGGTGGGCTTGTTATTCTCATTCGTTCTACTAACCTGTTCAGCATTAGCACATTAAGAAGTTGCTATGTACTGAGTTGAGACGACAGCAGCAAACTCTCCAGGAAATTAACTTCCAAGAGAGAGTGAAGAATCACCAGCAATAGCCATTTGTACATTGTTTATGCCCCTTAAAGATATATTTGCTTTTGTACATTTACTTGACAAACTTATCTGTCAGAGATCACTGAGGTGACAAAATATAATCTAGTTTTCTTTCCATGCATGCTTCTCCCCTTCAGCTATGAAGAATGATGTGGCAAGGCGGGGGAAGAAGGAATGCCTAATGATGGTTGGGTACCTTCTCCTCCTCTGGCTTGTTGCTGCTTCTTTTACCGCCGCTTGCCATGAAATCTTGCTTTTTAGTTTCTCCCTTCCCACTTGCCCACTTTTGTTCACATTTTGAGCAACTGAGCTATTCTTTGAACTGAGACAATTAGCATATAAAGAGAAACTTTTTCACCAAAGGGATTCTTTCCCCCCTCAAATATACATTGCAGATGTGGTTTCCCCAGGAAACGAACTCGCTTTTATACTTCCTTTGTAGAAGGCTTCCAAGAAAAGTGGGCTGTGAGCTGCTCTAATTTCACATATCCAAGGGAAAGTTTGCTCCGCGTATTTCTAGAATCATAGATTTTATTTTGACACCTACATATTGTGTGGTTTCACAAGGCCTCTGCTCTATTAACTTTGATTACGCCCAATTATGGACAAAGTTAAGTAACCACATTTGTCCACATCCATCTCTTCTGACACTTGTCCTTCCCTCTCTTTGTTCTGCTCCTCGCAGTAAATTTTAGATTGGGAAAACAAATATAAATTAGCTATTTACAGAAGCTTTTCAACCATATTGTTTATGTCACCTGTTTCATTCATGCCACCTGTAACCTATTGCACAGATAATGATCAGGATCGTCAGAATGTCAACAGGGAAACTAGAAGACATCAGTTCTGGAATCAGAATGTCCTTCAGCTCTCTTTTGAAAATCTAGGCTAAGATCCAGCCTAACCCAGCAGATGGTACATGCCTGAAGTACCAAAATTTAAGAGGTGCCAGGCTGCTCTGGAAAATCCTCCCCTTATCCTGGAACCATGGGGCAAGAATCTGTAATCCATCCATGTAAGCCACAGGTGTGTAGATACTTGGGTGGGCAAGTAGACTGCAGAGTGAATTGCCTGTCTGGTACAAAGGTTGCAGATGTCCCCTGTCCCCTAAATAGCCTGCTTGATAGTGCTGGGGAGGAGTCAGTAGTCATGGTGCATGTTGACCCAAATAATATGGGGAAATGTAGTTATGGGGTCCTGGAAGATAGGGCAGATCCCAGTGCCTAAACTAAACTTTACAGGAGGTGAATCTGTGGAAATAAGGAAGGTAGTGGTGACAAGAGTTGACGTTCCAGGCCTGGTAGACAAAACAAAAAATGTAAAATCACCGGGTTTGGATGGCATCCACACGAGAATTCTCAATGAACGCAAATGTGAAATGGCTGATCTTCTATTGAAAATACATAACTTGTCCCTCAGATCACTTTTCATACCTGAGAACTGGAAAGTAGCCAATCTAGCACCATTTTTTTTTTTCTTTTTTAAGGGGTTCAAGGAAGGATGCAGGAAATTCCAGACCCTCAGAGTATTCTGATTTTCCAAGGACAGTCCCAGAGTTACAGAAACCATCCTAGTTTCTGATTTGATCCCAGGCTGTCCCACTCCCCCTTTGGATGTCACCATTTTCATCAGAGAAAAGTTGGAGGGGATGGAATAGGATGTTCCTATCTTCACCTGAGACATGTTGGAGGGAATGGAATTACAGGCCAGTGAGTTTATGGAACTTGCTCCCTCAGGAAGTAGTGATGGCCACCAACTTGAATGGCTTTAAAAGTGGATTCAACAAACTCGTGGAGCTAAAGGCTATCAGTGGCCACTAGCCATGATGGCTATGAGCTCCCTCCATGGCTGGATGAATATGCTTCTGAACACCAGTTGCTGGAAACTGCAGGTGGTGAGAGTGCTTTTGCGGTTGGGTCATGCTTGTGGATTTCCCACAGGCATTTGGTTGATCACTGTGAGCACATTTGGTTGGCCTGATCCAGCAGGTTCCTATGTACTTAATGTTTTTGTGTTTTTAATGGGTGAGTTCATTTGGAAAAAGCTAGATTTTTTTGCAGTACCATAGCACATACAAATGAATGCGGGAAGCGAATCAATTGTCACCCTAAAGCAACAAAGTTTGACCTTGCCCTGGTTTTGTTAATAGTAAGTCGAGAGGATTTTGGCATGGAGGTGGTATGGTCAGGATACTTGGCTATCATCTCAGTTTGAAACGGATGCTCAAATGAAGTGCGTCCATTTTCTAGGTCAGTTGGAAACAAGTCATTATGCTGTAGTTCAACAATCAAATTAATGTCACAACAGTTACTGTCATGCTGGCCATTTTCCTATTTTCTTAGAGAGAAATTATGCCCCAAACAGGTTATCTACCTCTGGCAGTGATAATTTATTGCATGAGTTGGCAACTGAAATCATTCCAGACCAATAGGTGTAGCAAAAACCATTGCTTAATAGGCGGACCATATGTTTCACTCCTATAAGCAAACAGTAAATTAGTCACAGCAGAATCCAGAATTCAATATAAAGGAGGGCATCAAATGTTTAACACAGTAGACGAAGTTGAGACCAATTAAATATTAGCATAAGGCAAACACTTCCACTGTGCTACTACTAATATCCTTAAGACAGTTAATTCACAGGATCTTCTGCAAATGTTAACTCCTTCTTGAAAGCAGTTATGTGATCTGCATATCTACCCTTCCTGTTCAAGATAATAGCATTAATATGTTCCCAAGCATCAGCATGTTTTAATGATATATCGCTATACCCTTATCATAGGAAATGACCAGGAATATGTCCGAGGAACAAAAGACATGCCCTGTTGATTAGGAGCGCTGACCCTTTCTCATTTAGTTTCTTTGGCTGCTGTATTTCATTTATATGTGTTGCATTTTCATATCACCCACTGTGCTGGTCCCGAGGGTTAACCATGCGGCGAGGTCCGAGTCCAGTCCGAGGTTGAGGGTGCGGTATGGAGGCTGTCCATCAAACTTGAAGCTAGGTCCAAGGCAGGGAGTCAGGTGAGGTCAGGATCTCTGGCAGAAGAGCAGGACAGGGTGCAGGCAGGAACAGGCTACCAACAATGTTGCTCCCGCAACCTGGGACTGAGCTGGCTGGCTTTTATCTGCCCCAAGGCATAGGGCGGCCCCGGTCCACAGGTGACTGGGCTCTCCGGGCCTGGAGGCGAGCACTCCTCCTGCGGGAACTTAGTTCCCTCCGCCTTTCTGCCCTGAGCCTCTGCAGCTCAGGAGAGGCTGGAGGGTTACCGGACCCAGAGGCAACCTCGCCTTCCTCTGACGGGGCTGAGAGTGGAGCACCTGCAGGCAATGGGTCCTCCATCACCTCAGGAGCCAGAGCAGACTCAGCTGGTGCCTGCACCTGAGGATCCAGCACAGGTGAGGACCCTTCAGGCTCATGCCCCAGCCCCGGATCAGCTGGTTCTGGAGGCAGGGACTCCTGTACAGGCTGGGATTCCTCAGGTTCAGCCTCCAAGTCTGAATCCCAGACCATCACACCCAAGAAGCTAAAAGCTGTGTACAGTGTTCTTCTCCCCTACCACTTTAGCCTTACAACAACCCTGTGAGGTAGGTAATGCTGAGCAGCTGTAAATGGCTCAAGGTGTTCTCCAAGAAACTTCATAGCTGTCAGGGGCTGGGCAGAGGAGGAGTGGTGGAGACCATCCCCCCCAGCCTGACCCTTCCAGAGAAGAGGAAGACAGGTCAGAATTACATCAGGGGTTTGAGGGAGGTCACAACTCAGAGGAAGATGATGGGTGAAAAGTTGGGAAATAATGGGAGAAGAGGAGCAGGCAGAGCCACAGCAGCTGGCTGACATGTTATCACTAGAAAGCATTCCAGACCCACCATCTCCCAGAACCCGGCAAACCTTAAAAGTAGGAGAACAAAGAGCTCAAAGACAGAGGGCACTTAGTGGCACGCATATAGGAGATGATGATGATAATGACAAATGAGGAAGTGGGAGAGACGGGGGGTGGAGATTCACTCGGAACAACACCATTATCCAAGAGACTGTGTTCCAAGCCTATGGTAAGAACTTTTTTTTGTCTTTGTATGTTCCTGGCAACCAGCCGTGCGAGTTGCTTACAGCCCCCTGACAATGGCTGAGCCAAAATTTGAACCTCATTCTTCCTCTTCCTCGTCCAACACTTTAACCATTGCATTGCCCCAAAATAACTAAAACAGGTGCCCAATGTGGGGAAAGTTGCTATGGACTTCTTCACAGAGCACATATATCTATGGAATTTGCTTCCACTAGATGTAGTGATGCAATTTTGGCCACCCGGTTGGATGGCTTTAGATGACCTGACAAATTCTTGAACGATAAGGCTGTCAGGAACTACTAGCCATGATGGCTATGTTCTGCCACAGGCAATCCAACATGCAGAAAACCTGTTGCTAGGTATCACATTGAGTGCTGTTGTACCTAGATCCTGCCTGTGGATTTCCCATAGCCATTTTGTTGGCCACTGTGAGAAGTGGATGCAGGGCAGGATTAGGACCTCTAGAGACCCTAATGTCAGGGGCTGGCTGGACAAAGAGGAGTGGTGGGAGGCACTAGCCAGGGAAACCCAGATGAAGAAGGCTCAGATGCAGGGGATTGGTAGTGGGACACTGAGGAGAGATCTGGGGGAGAAGATTGGAAGGAGGGCCTGGATGCCAAAGGGGTGACAGGGTTTAGGAAGCAGGAAGAGCCAGTGGCAGGGAGCAATTCAGACTCTGAGGCTGAAGCAGAGGAGGAGGAGTTAAGAGGATGCTGAAGAATCCAGGAAGTCTCCCTTTCCCACTGTGACAAGCTCTCCTGCCCCCTGGTCTCTAAGAACGCACAGAATAATGAGGAGCGCAGAACAGAGATGAGAGATGTGCAGATGCAGTTTGAGACTGCTTGGGAAACATGCAGGAGAGGAGCCAACTCTGAGTCCAGATCAGGAATAGCTTTTCTGTGACAATGCTTTAACAAACACCAATCCTATGATAAGTTAATACGACCATGGAAGGAAGCTTCAGCCTCTTGTGTTCCTCCTACATCGTCCAAGAAGCTAACACAACCCTTTTGAAGGTGAGGGGGACAGTATTGGTGGCTACAGAGCTAAAGAGGGCATAGAAAACATCATTTCGGCAAAATTCCTTAAGTTAACATACCTCGGGATCCAAGCCACAGATCTTTAATTCTTTTTACTTTTGAAGCCAACAACAAGTGGAATTTACATTTTCTAGCACTTTGGCAAGACTTGCCCTTATTGGGAGTTCTAGAGCTACAATTTATGACCTTGTAGTCATGTAATTTATTGCTCACAGCTGACTCTGGAGCTGTTAATGATTCTACACTCAAGGATATTATTCACAAGGGAGATAACAGGGTAAACGCTTCCCTCCCCCTTCAATTAGTGGATGATGTAGGGGAACAGGCTGTAATCCTGCCAAGCCCAGTATATTGTTACAACGAAAGTGAGCAAATCCAAAATCAACTAATCAATTGATCCCTGTCAGGCAGTATAGCAAGGTGTTACTGGGCTTTTTATTCTCTACTAATATCTCTATCTGAAATGTACCTATCTAGCCATTAATTACACACGTATATATAGGGTTCTGTCTCCTTGTGGTTTTGTGCTAGTGGAAGCCAATTCTGTTCATGAAAAGGTAAATTAACCAGTTTTTGCTAATGCCCCATAGCCCTGCAGACACCACCATTTCCAAAAACAGACTGTGAGGGTCTTTTGAACAGTTTGGGATATGGCATAGGTGGCTGTACAGTGGTACCTCGGGTTACAGACGCTTCAGGTTACAGACTCCGCTAACCCAGAAATAGTACCTCGGGTTAAGAACTTTGCTTCAGGATGAGAACAGAAATCGCATGGTGGCAGTGCGGCAGCAGTGGGAGGCCCCATTAGCTAAAGTTAAGGTTAAGAACAATTTCAGGTTAAGAATGGACCTCCAGAACAAATTAAGTTCTTAACCCGAGGTACCACTGTAGTGTTAGGATATAGTTCCATTCCACCTTAAATACTCAACCATTATTGTTGTGTGTCACATGCCTGTTTACTTCCTGCTCACTGGGAGTTTCCGTTTTGTATATAGCTTTTGTTCCGGCTGTTTCCTCGACACGGATGTAAGCAGTCATGTTTTTCCTTTGTTCTTATCTACGTTGAATAAAGCTGTAAATATGCTCTTCCGTCTGAATCTTCCATTGCAGAGACTGCTGAAAAGGGTGCGCTTGAGTCTTGGAATGTCTCTAAGGCTCGTGTCGCTAATTGACTGATGCTGTTTCCACAAGAGACCGGTGATCGTCCAGAGATGACGTGGAGGCTGTCTGATGGCCTCTGTATCCCTGGCAGTATCCCAACAACAGGTTTTGGGCCCAGATTCACGGCACTTACAGGAGAGTTAGACTGCCAAAGACTGCGAGATCCAGAGGTATGTGGAGAAAAGCAAGGTAAGGGAGAGAGGTGAAAAGTGGGGTCGCCACCTCAGACAAGTAGAAGCACCTTCTACTAGCACAAAACTACCACTGAATGCCACCCATATTAGAAGAGTTTGGATTTGATATCCCGCTTTATCACTACCCGAAGGAGTCTCGAAGCGGCTAACAATCTCCTTTCCCTTCCTCCCCCACAACAAACACTCTGTGAGGTGAGTGAGGCTGAGAGACTTCAGAGAAGTGTGACTAGCCCAAGGTCACCCAGCAGCTGGAGGGTGTGGAGGAGGAGCGGAGACACGAACCCAGTTCCCCAGATTACAAGTCTGCCACTCTTAACCACTACACCACACTGGCTATGCACAAACAAAATGGAAACTTACCAGGAAAATTCATACATTTTGGTTATTTACAAGATTTGGGTTTTTTCGTTTTCCTCTTACAGCCAGGTTGCTGGAGACAATGAGTGTGCAGTATTCCTATGTTTTAATATCTTGGTTAGGAGCCAAAGGACCACCTGTGCACACATCAGATCTACCCAAAATCATGTTTTCCTACATCAGCCCACATGGCTAAACATAGTTATTCACAATCATAAATTGTTTTAATTAACTTAGAAACCATTTTGGCATGCAAGCAGTATATAAGTGGTTTACAACTATAAAGTCAATCTATAAATAAAAGTACAGAGTAAAACAGCATTAAAACATACGATAAAGCAAGCCATTTAAAAAGCATAACAATGGAAACAGTTAAAACAAGGTCAGAAGCTCAAGTTCTGTGGAATGTTCGCCTAAATAGACACGTTGTCAACCCCTGCTCTAGACTCCCCTACTGAGATACCTGTAGCCTGATGTGTTTGGTACATTTCTAATTCTAGGAAATGTCACAAATTTCTGTAGAACTTACTCTCAGTCTTAGCAGATGGAAGCCGCATAGTAAAATCCTGCTTTGAAACCTTCGTATGCATTTGGGCAAGTTGATGTCTCTTGGACATTGGTCTCTGGTAAAGCTGTCAGGCTTCATAAATATCTTCAACTTCTTTATAGTGCATAAATATAGTGTAAAATGTAGTATGATCTCATTCTGAATGTTCAATAGCACAAATTAGTTTGATCTGAAATACCTAGAGGTACCATGGTGCATATTATTTTTTAAAAAACAAACAATTTATGAGCCTAATATACTCCAAAAGATTTCTCAAGAATATATTTCTCATGAAAGCTGCGCAAATATACTTATTAGCGTATTTGTTAAATTAATATCAATTATGTATGTACCGTGGCTTAATGATATATATTTGCTAATTTAAGGAACACACATGATCCGCTAAAAGCAAAAAGAAAATGGGATTAAATATTTATAGCAATAAGATAATTAAATTGAAAACAATTCTTCATGCTCCATAAAAAAAAGAAATTCTTTAGAAATCTCAAATCAAGTCAAACAATTAAGAGGCAATGGTGTAGAAGATCAAGTTTTAATGGTGCTGAAGGAATTAAAATGGTACTTTGATGAGAGGTGTTGTCTAAGGTTGCTGCGTTACACTTATAGTCCTGACTTATCATTGTAATGCAGAGTACATTTGGCGCAGAAACCAAGATGTCCAGCAGCCAGGACACTCTTGAAAATCCCAGCATTTAGAAATGTATAGATGGGGGGGGGGAATGAGAGGGGATGTGACAATCTGCGCAGGTCGTGAAAGACTGAAAATGACCTAAGTCTAGGCTGCAGATTCACCAGCTAAGAGCAAATGACGACTCCATATACTTCCCTTTAGAAATTGCCACCCTGAAAACTCAAATCAGCAGAGAGTGAGGCTCTTAATCTCAGTGTCATCAGTTCAAACCCCAGACTGGGCAAAAGATTGAACTAGAAGGCCCTTCCAACTCTACAAGTCTATGATTGTCAAGGCTCTCTCAAGGCTTCAGGAAAGCTATTCCTCCCCAGTTGCAGCAAGAGTAAAGAAACAAGGGAGAGTCCTTTTTAAATGAGGTTTATTCAATCCTAATACAGTGGTAGCTTGGGTTACATACGCTTCAGGTTACAGACGCTTTAGGTTACAGACTCCGCTAACCCAGAAATAGTACCTCGGGTTAAGAACTTTGCTTCAGGATGAGAACAGAAATCGTGCGGCGGTGGTGTGGCAGCAGTGGGAAGCCCCATTAGCTAAAGTGGTGCTTCAGGTTAAGAACAGTTTCAGGTTAAGAACGGACCTCCAGAACGAATTAAGTTCTTAACCCGAGGTACCACTGTAGTGAGACAAAAGAACGCAACCAGCCTCAACAACAGCGTTGTTCCAAACTGGGCTCCTCCTCCTTCCTCCCTAGCAACAGCATCTTCCCTTACGGTGGCCACTCGTGGTCAAATGTCTTTGAGTCCTTTGTCCCTGTACTCTCAACCAGTGCTGTGTTCTGGGAGAAGGGGGGTCAGAAATACTTTCCAGTGAACAACGTGTCATCTGGCTGCCCTGCCGCAGCTTCCCCTACCCTTCTTCTAACACGCCCCAACTTTTCTGTTCTTCTCTCTCTGAGCTGTGACTTTCTTCAAACCCCTCAAAGCCCTGCTGTAAAGTTGCTCCCCCTCCCCAGGGGGCAGTGTTGCGGGCAGGCCCTGTGCTATCCCCATGCACAGCGGGGGTGGGGCAGTGCCCCCACATCATAGGGAAGTCTCGGCTGCACCACAGCCCCGGCAGACCAATCCGGCCAGCTGGGTGTGTGTGGCTTGCCTTCTTGTTTCCTGTTTCAGTGGATCTCCCGCCCTTTTTTCATGCGTTTGTCATATTGGCCTTGCTATGGACCTCGGTTGGTCGCCATTGAGGGGCCTGGTAGGAATTTTTCCACTTGGCAAATTGGCACCAGCCATGTGGTTTTCGCCTACCTCGTAGCAATCGTGACAACTTTTGTAAGGTTTGGCAGTTAGGCATTGGTAAAACCTGGTTTATGGGAGGGGAGGTTGTGGCCTTCACATGCCCCTCCCCTTTAAAGGTATTCCATTAAAGGGATCTGGGGGTGTGGATCTCATCCGAAGCCCGGGAATGGGCTAGGGCCATGCCATTGGGGACCCTGAGGGAGCTCTCAGTTGACTTACATCAGGCACGTCCAACAGGTAGATCATGATGTACTAGTAGATGACTGGACGTCTGTGTTAGATCACTGGTAGATCACTGGCTCCCCCCCCCCCAAAGAAGCTCAACAGCTTTGGTTTCCGTAAAAAAAGGTCAACATTGTAGCCCTGCACCCCCAAAAAACGGGCCTTCCTCCTCCCCCCAAAAAGCTCAACAACTCTGACCTGAACCCCCTAAAATGGACGTAGATCACTGCCAGTTTTTTACTCTGTGAGTAGATTGCAGTCTCCTGGGAGTTGGCCACCCCGATGTACATCAACAGGGCTCCCCCTATTGGTGGTTGACCCTTACTGGACTACCTGCATGGAGGGCAGGAGTCAAAGATAGTCGATTCAATTCCAATGCCTAAGCCAATTCCACATATTGTAACCAATAAAGTTGTGGCCTTAATTAGCCGATTAACCTAAAATACTGGTGTCCATGTGTTTTCTTATTCAACAAATGGGGGAGGGCTCGGGGCCTTGACACACAAATCAAGGCCGTCTCCCTCTTCTCCTGCAGCTTCATAAGAAGGGGTGGGAGTGATCTCCATCATTCCTCCTCCTCCTCCATCTTGCCCTCTTAAGTCCGATCTCTGACTCTATGACCTATTCCCTACGCACTCCATGCAAAAGATAATGATAAAGGTTTTGGGGTTTTTTATTTGTTTAGAAGGCAGGGAGATAATTTCAGTTTGTGTATTGTTTTGGAAAGTGTGAATTTAAATAGGTTTGCTTTAACCGGGAACTTAAATCTAATTTTTCCCTATCTCTAGTTGTGGTGCCTGGCTGCAGTTTGTGTGTGCTGACCACATTATCTCCAGTTTGCTAATGCGCTCATGGGCTCCGAAAGGTTGGTGATTCCTGCCCAGTTTGTGCCTTGTAAAACCTTTGTTTCCTCAAGCCCTCTGAAGCTTACCTCTAACTGGTCTCAACAGGTACATTTGATAATTCCAGAATTTATTCTTGTGCTGACAGCTGGTTTCTCATTTCCCTGCAGGCTCCTTATTTTTTAATTCTAAAGAATCAAGAGAGTGCGCTCAGAAACAATAATTAAAACATGTCCTATGCTTTTCTTGTGCTTGCTTTTTCCAAGCAATTACTTTGAACTCCTAGGTAGCAGAGATCTGAATCGGAAAGCCTGTAAATGAGATCTGACACAAGTACTGTAGATATCCTCACGGTAATGAGGAATAATTGCTCGTATTATATACTTAATGTTAGCACAAATTGCAGGAAACAAAATGTTTTACGTTCGGAAAAAGTTTTGTGAAGTTGTATGAATAGCTTTCGGTCTTGACATGATCAATTTAACACCAGGTTCACCCGAAAGGAAAACTATAAATAAAGTTTACAAAAGGCGTGATTTGAAAACATATATACTTCAAAGAACTGTTTGAAATGGAACAAAAGGGAAGAAAAAGGTGTTTTTTTAAAAACAAACAAACCATAGTCTCAACAGCTAAAATAACAGCCCATTTCAGGTATGAATTGGATAATGCAGGAGAGGACTCTGTCCTTGACCTCTGCACACTTATTAGAAAGTCTCTAGAGTAGGGTTAACAGATGTCCCCATTTCCTGGGGACAGTCCCTGGATTTGCAAATAAGTCCCCAGACAAATTCCATCCCCGGAATGTGCCCGGATTTCATCTAATGTCCCCGGGAAATGCAGTCTCAGCAGCCCGGAGCAGTTGGCTCTGGCTGGCTTCAGGAGCTGCTCAGAAGTCTTCATATGATGGTGGTGCAGGGGCTCTAAGATGCAGCTTCTGGGCTGCCTCCACCTTCCCTGACCCCAGCAACTAAGCCGTGAAGGGAGGCTTCATGCTGCCTATTGGAGCAGCCTCCCAACTCCTACTTGCGTGCAAGCAGGAGCAGGGCAGGGATGTCTCAGCTGTGAAGGGAGGCTTTACACTGCCTATCAGAGCTTGCGTGCAAGCAGGAGCGGGCAGGGATCTCTCAGTTAGGCAACGGGAAGCCTCCCTTCCCAGCTGAGGGATCCCGGCCCCCTCCTGCTTGCACGCAAGTAGGAATGGGATTAGGGCTGCTCCGATGGGAAGGGAGGCATCACACTGCCCGAGCCTCGCTGCTGCTGCTGCTCTTGGCCCTCCTTCTCCACCTTCCATGACCAACCCACCGCACACCACTTCCCCACCACCGAAGAACCAACAACTCATGGGCTGCCAAGGCTCAAGGAGAAAGGAGAGAGAAGCCTCAGAGAAACGTGGTGGTTGAGGTCAAGGCGGCGCCCGCCCCTCTGCCACCACCATCGCTGCAGCATCAACGTCCCGAACATGTAGTGTATATATATTTCTTTATTTTATTTAAAGTGTCCCTGGATTCATTGAAAAAAATCTGGTAACCTTACTCTAGAGTCCAACCCCATCAGGTCAAACTTGATGAAAATAGAACCACTAAATATATTTTTCACGAATATACTGTCAGGGAACTGCCATTGGCTCGGGGCGAGAGGGGAAAAGCCGGATGGATTACAGAGAGCCCCCAAAGATCGTGGGAAGCAGCACCTCCTCAGTGGAGGAGAGTAGCCATGCCTCTAGTGGAGAGGAGATGCAGGGCTCGGAGGAAGCGAGGCGGTGCCAGGACACCTTGCCTGAGCAAAGCAGGGAGGAGGGAGGTCCTCTGTTACCCACGCCTTCCTTGCGCAGTAGGCTTCCGCGCAGAGAGGGGAGGCACAAACTACTCTGCTGAGGAAGGTTTAAGGACTGCCCACTCTCAGATTCTGCCTGTGAATGAGCAAGACATAGAATAGAGGCGCTCTGCATTCCAAAGGTTTTTATCACCGATAAGAAAGCTTTAAAACAGACTATTGAAGCATATTGCCTGATTGCTCTCGAGCAACCAACCTATACCTCTTACATATACATAGGCTGTGTGTGCAAGCCTGCAACATGCACCCCTTGGAACCATTTGCTCTGTTTTCAAGAAGTGGTTTGAAACCTGAATTACGTCTGTAGGCCAGACGTTGCCCACCACTTCTTTGGAACAGCCAATAACCTATTGCAGTCTTCCCAAGCTGGTTTCGGACTACCAGATTTTGGGACCACAATTCTTACTGATTGTATGTCCAATGGCCAGGGATTATGGATGTTGTAGCTTGGATGTCATTAGGTTGGAGGAGGCTGCCACATTAAAAAAAAAAAGTTCATGGATATGCAATTGAAACATTCATATATGATCCCCCTGTTTACTCTCCCTCCATTCCCTCCTCTGCTCTCCCCCCCCCCATGTATATTTTTAGATAAGCCTCTTGGAATAGGAACCCATGAAACATGTTCTTTGTAGAGCTTGGTTCTGTGGTACAATAACTGTTTTTCATGCAGACGATCCCAGTTTCAATCTCTGGTATCGTCAAGTAGGGCTAAGAGAGACTGCCAGCGAGTGACTGTCAGGAGTTCAGCCTACACTCGAGTAGGACCCTGGCAGAAACACATGCCCAACTGGCATGTTCTCTCCCTCCTGGTCACTCGTTTGGGAGCTTCATAAGCTTTCTTCAGCCCGAACATCACAGTGACCGATGCCAACCGACACCGGCACACTTCGGGATCCACAGAGTTTGCGCAGCATGCGCGTGACAGACCTCAGCAGCTCAGCATGTTGGCTAATCTACTTTATTTACATATAAACACACACGGAGCACTTCAACATGGCTCCCTCTCTCTCTAGCATCAGACAGCAAAGAGAGAAAAAGGACAATAGTCCCACTTTACGGAACACAGTAACACAAGCATCCTGTCTCCGTCACTTCCCACTCTGTGGAGTCAAAACATACACCGTCATGTGAAAGACAACAATCCCATAACTGCAAACATGGAGCAGGAATTCTAACAGCGACGACAATGCTGAACTACATGTGCCATTGGTCTGAGTCATATAAGGCAGCTTACAGCCCATGTTGTAAAATGCCATGCATATATAGATGATACCGTATAATTTTTCCCCACAGTAAAAACTTCAAAAGAAAATCAGTAATGAATCCAGCACGCTATTTCCAAATTTTCCCTTTGCTCACCTAAAGCAGACTATGGGGGCTCACTTGATCATCAGATGACAAAAATAGGGGTAGGGGAAGGGGGGCAATGAAAAGTAAGACGGTGACATGAAAACCCACCGTTCCAGGAAATTTGTTTAGCTAATTTAAGGATGTTTCCCCTGGCCACCTACATCACAGATATTTGTCAGCCACATTTCAGGCTTAGCTTTGATAGATGGTATGAAAATTGACATTTTCTGCCTCCCACAGAGAGCCTAACATGAGTTACAACATCAAATTAATCTGTTCTCTTTCCCCCTTATTGTGATAAGTGATTCCTTTACCCCCACCAAAAAATAAAATAAAGAATAAATAGGGTGACAATTTTAAACATTCAGAGGATACACACAGATGTTTGGGCATGAGCTTTCCATACAGTATCCCAGGGCTGGGGAATGTATGGCCTTTCAGGGGCCATTGGAATACATTCCCATCACCTTTGACCCCTGATCATACCTGCTGAGGCTGATGGGAATTGGAGTCCATCAAGATCTGGAAGGTCACTGGTTTCCCATCACTGCAGAACCCTGGATTCTGGTGTCAATATTTCATCCCTTTTCTTTGTTGCTCACACTTTATTTCATACTTGTAAAATGCCTATCAATTTTATTTATGTATTTATTCATATGCCAAAATTAGCTTCTAAACAGTCTTCAACTATAAAATGTAATTAAAATACACACTAACAATTCCATTGGGTAGTGGGGTGAGGGGGAAATGGTGGCAGTGGAGGAGGCAAGAGGCAGATTGTGGAGGAAGACAAAGTGCCAGCAGAGGTAGTAGTGGGAGGTGCAGTTTTCTGCTTTGCCTCAAGCAGCAAAATGTCTTCGGTAGGTTGCTAGGCATGCAAATATGCCTGAGATGAGGGCAAGAACTGTAGTTATGGCTACAGATGTCATGAAGGACACTGGTGCTTCCCCAAAGCAGGACAAAGCAGTATTATTCTCTTATGGACGCGGGTGGCGCTGTGGTCTAAACCACTGAGCCTCTTGGGCTTGCTGATCAGAAGGTCGGCGGTTCAAATCCACACGGCGGGGTGAGCTCCCGTTGCTCTGTTCCAGTTTCTGCCAACTTAGCAGTCCAAAAGCATACCAGTGCAAGTAGATAAATAGGCACCACTGCGATGGGAAGGTAAATGACATTTCTGTGAGCTCTGTTTTCCGCCACGGTTTTCCGTTGCGCCAGAAGCGGTTAAGTCATGCTGACCACACGACCTGGAAAGCTGTCCACAATGTAACTGGCTGTGTTTAACTATATAGTTAAACACAGCCAGTTACATTGTGGGTGTTATTGTTAGTTGGATTTACGTAACTATACGTTTGATAGTGTTGTGTGGATAAATGCCGGCTCCCTCGGCCTGAAAGTGGAGATGAGTGCCATACCCCATAGTCGCCTTTGACTGGACTTAACTGTCCAGGGGTCCTTTGCCTTTTACCTCTCTTATGGTGTTTCCAGAACACAGGGGGAATTACAACAGACTCTGCTATTTCATACCCTTTAACATCTGAGTGATCCAAATTTGGATGCTTCTTTTTTTGGTCCCAAGCTCTCGCAGAGCCAGCTGACTTGCATCAGAGTGCTGGACCAAAAAACTGGATATTCTGGGATCCAATCAGAAGATGAGATGGCTTCTGTAATTCCGGGATGTCCCGCTTAAATCAGGACAGTGGAGCAGTTTGTTATCCCATTTCCTCAGAATTTTTGGCAGGGTTACATTGCCCATCTGCACTGGCAAAGAAGTTAAGGAAATGGACAAAGAGGGTCTTCCTTAGAGACCTAAATGTGGATTTACTATCTAGTTATAATGGCGAGCAAGAACTAAGCTCTGATTTATTATTGCAGAAATATTTGGACACTGAGGACTCAGCTATACAGCTGCAAATAAAATGTTTTAAATGTGTTGTAAAATGCAATATTCAAATGTGACACTAGATGGCTACACTGAGCTATGCAAAATTCAATGTATTTTTCAAAACTTAAAAAAAGCATTTTCACAGCTTTTTTTTTATATGTGTGTAGATTCCACCTTAATTAGTATCTGAGGCTGTGATTGGTTCCTGCACCGTTTTTCCTCTACATGCAAGCAATCCGAACTCTCTTTGGGGATGTTGTTGAGCAGGGAAATGTATGAAGAGCATCCTGGGATAGCTCAGTTGGTAGAGCCTGAGACTTTTAATATGAGTCATGAGTTCGAGCTCCATGTTGGGCAAAATATTCCTGCACTACAGGGGGTTGGACTAGATTGCCTGCCTGGTCCCTTCCAACTCTATGATTCCAAAACAATCCTATACATCTTTATTATTATATATTATTACTTATTTATATGTCACCTTTTGTGGCAGTCCTAAAGCCGGTTACAACAGGTTAAAAATTCAAAAATTCTATAAATAGCAGAAAAATTATTAAAAGCATAATGAATTCTAAAAGTGTTCATCCGCTGTGAACAGCTAATGAGAAAAATACCCATTCCCACCTGACTGAAAGATGAACATCAAGAACATAATGGCCCAAAATCAAACCAGATCAAGGCTCCAAATGTCTCAATTGACCACACAGGGACTAGGTGAACCTTTCTGGAGAGAGCATTCCACAAATGGGTGCAGGATCATTGTGCTCAATGGGACTTACTCCTGGGTAAGTGAGTGCAATCTCAGAAGAGTGGTACATTATTCTTGATGATGATGATGATGATAATTTTTTATTTATACCCCGCCCATCTGGCTGGGTTTCCCCAGCCACTTGATGATTTCTAGTTTCCATCTTTAGCAATCCATGAAATACTAAAGGCACAATTCAACCATCATCCCATCCATTTCAATGGAGGAGATTTGAGCATGAGAAATCAAAGGGAAATCAAAGTGTGCTTAACTTTATCTGGACTATATGCCCCGAGTGTTTCATTTTACGCTCACTCAATTGGTTTTCAAATTATGCTAGGTTTCCCCAGCATCCTGTCTGACAAACTCATCAAATCATCCTATGGGACGTATAAAAGTAAACAGGATGGTAAAAATAGGCACAACATTATAATTGTGGCTATTTGGCAAGGCAGGCTCTGCAGGGAAAGAACGGCTGGATATTTGTAAGCAAGCACATCTGAAGTGTGTTTTTACTTGCAATTTCCCACCATTAATCTGCTGCTCCCCAAGCAGTGTCAAGAAATTCTGTAATGCGGATGTAATGCTGTCTTCCTTTGATAATGCTAAAGAACCAATTCATAAAGGAGCCTTTGTTTCCATCGGATATGTGCAAAATTAATTAAATTAGGTGTACTCTAAACGCGTTAAATACTTTCTGCCTCTGAACATCACACGTGGCACTCTTATCCAGGAGAATGAAAGCTGTGCAATTTAAATGAAATTTAATTACGGCTATATTTAGCACTTATGCAGAGATGCTTTGTCTGAAATTTTAAGGACGTGGAAGTTTCTTTCCCGCTTACGTCTCACAGCACTAAAACATTAAAAATATGCACTTTCTAGGTTTCATTAGACCATTCTACATTCATTCAACAGCTACATCTGTTGAAAAGGCGGTGCCAAATTTCTCCTACCATTCCTCACCAATTTGTGTGTCAAGACCCTGAGGCCTCCCTCATGTTGAATAATAACACATGGACACCATTCTTCACCAATTAACGGGACAAGAAACTGCTTTTGGAAATTATCAAAGGGGAGAGAAAATTTTGATGACACTCTGAAGGGTGTTTTGTCACACTTACCATGGTTTTGAGGTGGCTTCGGGGTGTTTGTGAATGTCTTTGCTTCCATTGTACACATCATCTTATGAGCAGGCTGCTCTCAACAGGCTTCCTAATTGCCCAGGGAAATATATCATGAAGGAATTCTTCCCATGTTTTGTTGTTGTTGTTGTTAAGTATGGGGAGCCAGGGAGGCTGTAGAGTGCTGGAGAAATCTTTGCTGGAAAGAAAAAGAAAAACATATACATCATCTATGGCTACCTTGTCAACTCTAAAGTAAACTTAAAAGGCCACAAAGAAATTCTCAAGTACCTTATGAATGAGGCAGAAAAATGGAGGCCCCTTTCACATAGGATGGCAACTTTTGAAAAAGACTGGATTACAGACTTGGCACACCCAAGCCTTGCCATCGTGCCTCATATGAATTGATTGTGTGCCCTGCAGCATCACCCAGAGTACTTTGCGAAGCACTTTGCTGTTGTGCGACAGACACTCGGTGGTTCTTTAGCAGAAAGGCTAGGCGTTGTGCCCTCATCAAGGTGAAAAAATTGAAAACCCCTGCCCTGCTCCATGCATTAATAATCTCTTTCCAATTAAAGTGCCAGCGTTTCTAACAATTCTCAAGATCAGTGGCTATTTCTAGCCATCCATTAGTAACAGCAAGGTCTATTTCAGGTTGATTTTACAAAAGCGTGGGTATCTTTTCAGCTCGCGCATTGAAATCTCTGTACCCAAGACACTAGGATGAAGAGGTGAGACTCAGACCTTTCATTTTTAATGAGCAGAAACACTAGGAATCACCAAAAAAAGAGGGCACAGATTTGCATAAAATGTGCACATACTAATTGATATGTACAGTTGCAAATGCAAAAAGAAATACTGGGATGTATCCAACAAAGTTGTCCCATTAGTGCAAGGACCTCTGCCTGTGCAAGGGGATGTGGTCTTGTGATTGCTAACATAACTAATTCCCTCCACTGTGGGAGACTTAAGATAGGGCATGTTTCCTCCTTCCTGAGCCTTTTCTGTTCAAGTTTCGGTGACGCATAGCTGGTCTTTCTCCTTCCCATGTGCCCTTTGTTGAAACAGATTGCCCAAGCTATCACTCAGCCCTATGGCTTTCAATGGGGAAGTCTAAGCTTGAGTGATCTGAAGCTCAGTTCTGATTTTCAGAGCCACCTGATCTTTGAAAACCCTTTGCAACTTACATGCCAGGTTAATCTTCCCCCATTATCTATCTGTTGCTGTTATTTGCCTGAATATCCATGTTATAATAACTTCCTAAGATCAGCTCCGGATCTTTGTCATGAATAATGAATGGATTATTTGACTGACTGGATTTTTAATTTGTATACCACTAGACAACTTCCCTGCTTCACACATGCTTTTCCATAGGTCTGGCTGTCTCATTTATTCAGATGCCAAAAAAACCCCCTCCAAACACCCAAGAAAAGAACCTCATGGAGTTTTTTTGTTCAGTGGAGGATAAGAACCTGCTCGAGAATTTACATTATGCCAATTTGCATATGTACAGATTCCTATTGCTTCCTAGCTTGACTAATACTATAAGATCCTTCTCTTTTTATTTCCTTCCACACACAAACATACGGAGGTTTTCTTTTTCATTTTAAACAGCTAGCAGATTTACATTTTAAAAAGACTTTCCCTTTGAAATTCTCAGGAGCAGCAGAGAATTCTTCTCCAGACATATTTTACAGGCACTCCAAAAAAAGGAAAATAAAGAAAAAATCACTGCAGAGGAAGGGAAAGAAGAGACAAGAAAACTCCCTTCCATTTATTTTGTTGTATTTACACCTAAAGCCAAGATTCTGAATGCTCTCTTTTAACAAAAGAGTCATATTTTTCCAGCAAACATATACTTCACAGAGAAGCACTTTGCTGTGCTCCATTCAGATGAGATGAAGAATGATACTTTCTTCCAGCACCTGACAATAGTTGGGAGAAGTCCCAGTTTTATTTCCTTTCTGTTAAGGTGTTTATGTACATCTTATACACTCTCACAACTTCCAGCCCTTAAGTGAGAACAGCCTGGTGTTATTTGACTGAGCACAATCACCCTTCCCAGTCCCCAATTTTTCTGTTGCCGTCTGGCTTTGAGGCCTCAGCACTACAATACTCTAATACTATGTGAAGGAAGGATATCTTTTAGCAAACTCCCTGCTCTGACCCGGGCAAGGACTTACTCCATGCCTTCTTAAAAGCTTAGTGAGGATGATAGGTTAAGTGTTTGAGCTCTGAGGCTCTGCAGCACCGACCAGCCTCTTCTGAAATACCAGGTCAGAGTTCTTTTAAAGAGCCAAACAGCTATAGGGAGGATGGTAGCTGCATTTAAACACACACACACACACACACACACACACACACACACACACACACACAAGCAGCATTGCCTAACTAGTATTTTACTCATAAAGAGTCTAAACTTGGTTCTAGTAACTTACACATGAGGTGAGACCTACTACATGTCCCCAGGAACATGGGTTCCATTATAGGAGACAGGTAGCATTACCTTGGGCCAAATGAAGATGGGCACAATGAGCTTATCCAGTGCTATTTTTCTAGAAAAAGAGGTGCCCTAACTCGTTGCTCGGTCCCTGCTCCTGCCAACCTAGCAGTTCAAAAGCATGTCAAAGTGCAAGTAGATAAATAGGTACTGCTCCAGCGGGAAGGTAAACAGTGCTTCCGTGTGCTGCTCTGGTTTGCCAGAAGCAGCTTAGTCATGCTGGCCACATGACCCGGAAGCTGTACACCAGCTCCCTCAGCCAATAAAGCGAGATGAGCGCAGCAACCCCAGAGTCGGCCACGACTGGACCTAATGGTCAGGGGTCCCTTTACCTTTACCTTTAACTCACTGTGAACACCTCCCTTGTTCTCTTATAATGGCAATGGCGCCTGAGAAGTGCTGGAACTGAGTTCCAGTGAGTTCTAGCTGAAAAAAAGGTCCCTAGCCTATCTCAAAGTGGGATAGACTATCTCAGAACATGGTGAGCTCTCCTCCATTGGAGTTGATATTAACAGAAGTTGGGTGCTCATCCATTATGGATACTTTCACTGTGGTTCCTGTATTGCAGAGTGTCAGATTACATGACCCTTGGGCTCCCTTCCAACTCCACAATTCCGCGATTCTATGAAATTGAGCTCTAGAGGCAGGGCAAATAGGCAGAGGGACTGGCATCTAATAAAAAATGGAGTGTGAATTCCTTACCTACTTCACTCTTTTTCTGTGATAGAGAGGGGAGGCTCGTTAGCAAGGAAGGGATTTCTTTTTGTTTATTGTTGCACAAATAAGAAACAGCACACAACATTGTCAAATATTATTAAAGCATAAATAAGCCAATCTATTATATAGAAGATTAAGAATGGATTTCTTAAAATAGCGTGTTTATTTTTAGGAGAGAAACAATGGAGGCAAACTGGCCCTTCCATTACACTGCACTTATTTATAACAAGAGCTCTGCTAGTTAATACATTTAATTTTTGAAGAGTATTGCAAAATCTCACTCATAGGCAGCTGCCTTATAATGAGCCAAAAGATTGGTTCATCTGTCTCTGTATTGTCCAAACTGTCTGGTAGCAGCTCTTCAGGATTTCAGACAGTGTTCTCTCCCAGCCTTACTTGGGGATTCCAGGTTTTGAACCTGGGACATTCCGAATGCAAAGCAGAGGCTCTACAGCACTTCCCATATTATGGGTCATTATGGGGGATAACCATTACAGCTGCTAGGAATTAAAAAGGAAGTTGCAGTGAGCCTGGTGCCGCAACAGGAAATGCATGCACAAATAAGTACTGCACATACATTTCTACACTTGATCTTAGCCAAAAGGCCGAGAAGTGATGACATACGTTTCTGTAAACTTGAAATCCTGACCCAGGCGTGTTGCTGTGTGCTCAAATTCAAACCTTCATGGGCATCAATTGTCTGTTAGGTGTTAGAGGTGGATGTGCTTATGTGAGGATCCACAAGACATGGGACACTGTTACAGTAACACCACATGTGTAGGCAATGGCAACCCAGTTTAGAAATGTTGATGTGTGCATGGAGGCCTCCAGTGCTGCCTTGAGTCCCGCCAGGGAAAAAGGCAAGCTATAGATAAATATAAAATAATATTCTTCATCGGTGCTATTTTCTTCTAGAAAAAGAGGTGCCAGAACTCAACTATGAACACCTCTTTCTCTTAGAATGGCAATGGCACCCACCTGAGAGGTGCCAGAACTGAGTTCCCCCTGAAAAAAGACTGATAATAATATTTAATCAAAACCTAAATGGAACATAGAAAGCTAACTTGTACTGAATCAAACCATTGATCCATCTAAAGCAGTACTGTTGACATTAACTGGCAGTGGCTTGACAGGATTTCAGGCAGGGATTACTCCCAGCCTTACTAGAAGACATGGGGAATTGAATGTGGGATATTGCTCATGCAAAATGTGTGGTCTTCCACTGAGTTATGGCCTTTCCTTGTAGCAATCTTTCCATAAATTGTCTCCATTATTTTAAATGGAAGTCAACTTGAACTTCCTGTGGTCTAAAACACAGTGGAATGGGGGAGAGAATGCCTTTTTCATGTATTTGCCAGATTTCAAATTAGATTTGAGTAGCATTTAGAGTTAGCAATTCATTTGTGTGTGTGCTTTGGAAAAAAAAAAATCTAACAATCAAACTCTCCAGAGAGCTGTATGTACATCTATAAAGACTGGATTCTTTCTTGTTTTTACCTGTGCAACTGAAAACAGATTCTGGTCTAATGGCTAGAAATCAAGCACTTTAGTAGCTGTCCAATTTAATATAATTCGACAATCAAAGGACACAGTGCAATTGATGCTCCTAACATTTCCTTTGAGTGTCAACTCACTCGCATGGCTCAGTATCCTCCAGGAGTCAACATCACATCAAGTAACAAGATATTGCCTAAGGAATATTGACAACCAAAACATCACAGCATTATCCTCCCCCAAGAGATGTTTATTTCAGGAATGGCACTACAGATTGACTCCTACAGTTTAATTCCTCTGATAGGTCTTTTGTCATGCTGCAAGTGATGTGATATATGACTCAGAGGATAGACCTACACAACATAACTAGGGATTAGAATATCTGCTTAATATAGGTCTAAGCAAAATACAATTTGGTGTCTTGGGTAGTGCCATCACAAACTGAGCACAGAATACACAGGAATACCCAGTCCCAGAAAGTCAGCGGTACCATTGGTGAATGGGTCATCTGCCCAGGTGGCTAAAGCTCTATTTGCTTTGGTTAAGGTTGCACTCCCACAAAACAGCAAAGGGGGACATGTGGACCTCCAGATGCTGCTGGAGTACAACTCCCATCATCCTTGATAATCTCCCATGATGGCTAGGGCTGATGGGAATTAGAGTCCAACATCTTGGTGGGTCACAAATTCCGCATTCCTGCCCTAAAGAAGAAGGCTTAAAGTTTGGGAGAATTTGAGGCTCAAGTGACCATCGTGGCTCAGAACCTCTTTTACCAGCTTCAGTTATGAGCCATCAATGGAGCAAGAAACTACCAACAACAGAAAGATTAATGGAAAGAATGTTTGCCCGGCCCATATTCAAGAAAGGATGCTGTTTTAGTAAAGAAATCAAAAAGGTTTCCAGATGGAAGGAATGGATGAAAGATTCACATCAAGCTTCAAAGGCCATTTTCTTGGATATTTAAAGGCAATGTGCAGAAAGCTCTTTAAGAACACGTGTTACTTTCCCATATTTATGGCATGGATGGAGAGCCTGTGTCTCTTCAGACCTTGTTAGACTCCCATCTTCCCTGAGCATTGGCCATGCTGGCTGGGGCTGATGGAAGTTGTGAATCAAACAACATCTGGAGGGCAGCAGGTTCCCCAATCAGACGTATAGGTGCACCAGAAGAAATAATCACTTGTGTAGCAGACACAGTGGTGGGTGGATGGGGGGTGCTCACCTGTCATCCAGTCAGTTGCATCACTGTTACTTACCAGAAGATGAGAGGAGTAGGAGGCAAGACATCAGGTTGGCATGGTACAAAAACATCAGTGGGAGGCCCAGATTGGCTCTGCCAGTGCTTTTGCATCATGCCAACCTCACAGATGTCTCTTCCCTCCCTCTCAACCTCATCGTAAGCATCAGTAACCAGAATCCCTCCATGTCATCTGCCACAGAATACATGCGAGTCCCCCTTCCCCACACACTTCAGCTCTCCATAAATTGAAACCCAATATTCAAGTTGGTTTTACTCCACATTCCAGACACCCAAGAAGGCTTCAGAAAAAGTAGATCTTTCATTCGTTGACATCAGTCCCATTCTAATCCACTGGCACAGCGAGAGGAGCACTCTAGACAAATTGCCATTCCTATTTTCCTGCCCTTTTGAGTAAACTGATGCGGTGTTGTATTTCAGGCAGGGAGGCCAGGGAGGCCACAGCTGGCTCCTGATTCCAGGCAGCCAGATCCATGAAGGGTCCAGGCAGCGTCAAAAACCAGAAAGGCAGCTCAGTGGACAGGAATTGTCTTCCGATAAGCATGGCCAGACCAAGTGGAAAGTTAGGTAAGATAAGCAGAGCAGGAAAGTTGTGCTGCAGAAATATCGGAGTGGAGGGCTGGAAACTAAACAAGTAAACTCCAAATGTTGCTCTAACAACTACACTAACAAACTTTGCGTAGCCTTAAGTTGGGTGTTGGCTCCATCCCCACAATGTATGAGGCTTCTACTCTTAAACAGAGCTTGTTTGCTTTAGGAATTATTATTATTTTCATGTGGTTTCATGTAGGCAACTGTAACGTGGTCGCAGCCTTGCAGCTGAAGTCTAAGGATGGTAGCTCTACCTTCTCAGGTTGGATGGAGGCTGGTCTGACAGTCCTTTCTGGTGATGGGACTTCTGAGGAGGCTGTGTCATCAAAGACCATTTTTGAAGTCAAATCTTCTTCCTGGTCAGAGAGATTATCTCTGTGTGGTGCCTCTTCCCCTGAGGAGCAGGCGGGATCAGAGCCCTAGTTCATGGCCTGCTGGGGACAGAACCACTTTTCTTGGAAAACAACGAGCAGGCCTCTGTACACACAATCCGTTTAGGTTCCCTGGTCCCTTTAGGCTTCCAGGCTTAGGAGGCTCAGCCTTTCATTTTAAGAAGCTTTACTCATGTCAGTAAAGGTTGTCATTTCAACCTAATGGGGAAAGGGTATAATCAGTGGTTTCAAGATGTGAAAAATTTGCCTCATTTCCCTAATATCTTACTAGCTTTCTAACACAGGATTTGGGGAATGGGCGCCTTTTTATCATCATAGGCTTGGAATGAATATCCAGTAATTAAACCCTGCAAATATCCAAGTACAGAAGGGATAATGAAAGATAGCAGCGACTGAGAGGTTAGAGTAATAAAGGGCACGCAAACAGAGCAAAGCTCATGATAAGCCAGGGAAAAAAGGAGAAAATATAATGTCAAAATGAAAGACTGTCTGGCATCTGAATAACCCCTATGGAACAGGATAGTTCACCCCTGTCAATCTCCTTAAAACTGGGGAGAAGAGGATCCAGCTAGAGTAAGCAGCAAATGCTTTGATAAAAACAACCAGCAGGCCAATAATTATACTTGATTATGAAGGTGAATATTTGGCAGTGACATTTCAAAGTATGAAAAAGTAATGGAAAGCTTATTTTCAGGAGAGAATCATGTTGCTTGTATCCCAGACTCTGCTCCTCATATGGATGTCGGGGGCATCTAGCCTTCAAGACTTGGAAGGCAAATAGGCATGAGTCAATTATGGCACAGTTATCAATCATTTCTACACCTCCCCCCTTCTGCTGATGGCTTTTATAGCACTAATTATGGTCCAGTTAAGTAGCACTTTTTTACTTAGAACTTTTCACATGGGGACCAGTGAGTTGTTTTGTTTACACATTACAATGCAGTTCTTGAAGGTTTTGCTTTAAGTGCTTACTATATTGCATTTTAAGGTGGGTATCAGTGGAAGATACCCTGCATTAAGTCATCTATGTTGATTTTTAGGGGGTTCTAAAAAAACACCACACTTAATGTTCACTGTTTGGTGGCAGTGACATGCTGCCAGAAGGTCATTACTGCACACCACTAGCTGTGCACAGATAAAAAAAAATGTTAGAGATCAGGCAACTGAAAACATATACAGTGGTACCTCGGGTTAAGTACTTAATTCATTCCAGAGGTCCGTACTTAACCTGAAACTGTTCTTAACCTGAAGCACCACTTTAGCTAGTGGGGCCTGCTGCTGCTGCCGCGCCGCTGGAGCACAATTTCTGTTCTCATCCTGAAGCAAAGTTCTTAACCTGAAGCATTATTTCTGGGTTAGTGGAGTCTGTAACCTGAAGCGTATGTAACCTGAAGCGTATGTAACCCGAGGTACCACTGTATTTTAGACACTTTGCACTTCTTAGCACAGGGCCAGGAAATGACATATTTGTAAAGATCTGATAATGAGAAAGGAACAGGATGGAGTTCTGGATTTTGAGATGAGAAATAAGCAGTGAAATGAGGGGAATGTACCGGTACTTGAACTGGTTTGAAACACAGAAAATTGGGGGCAGACTCAGGAAAAAAATGACCCAACTCTTTTCTTCCAATGCCTTACTAGTTTTGGTATGAAATGCATATCCCCTAAGAGTGCAGCAGACCCTCCAAGTGTCCCTGTTTTCCAGGGACATCCCTGATTTAGAGAAGCCATCCCAGTTTCTGATTTGATCCCGGAATGTCCCACTTTTCCTTAGGACGTCCTTATTTTCATTGGAGAAATGTTGGAGTGTATGGAGTTATCCAACCTCCAAGCCATCTTAAGGCAATCCTGTATAGGGAAGTTTTTAAAAATGTTTAATATTTAATTATGCTTTCATATATGTTGGAAGCTGCCCAGAGTGGCTGAGGCAACCCAGTAAGATGTATGAGGTATAAATAGTAAAAATTATCATTATGGAATGGGACGTCCCTATTTTCAACAGAGAAATGTTGGAGAGTGTGGTACAGTGGTACCTTGGGTTAAGTACTTAATTTGTTCCGGAAGTCCATTCTTAACCTGACACTGTTCTTAACCTGAAGTACCACTTTAGCTAATGGGGCCTCCCGCTGCCACCGCACCGCCACCACACAATTTCTGTTCTCATCCTGAAGCAAAGTTCTTAACCCGAGGTACTATTTCTGGGTTAGGGGAGTCTGTAACCTGAAGTGTATGTTACCTGAAGCGTATGTAACCCGAGGTACCGCTGTATAGTCATAGCGATAAGGTTGAAAGTGACGGAGAAAGACCAATTCTACTGAAGAAAAATTACATCTGATAATGGTAATATACGAGTAGTTTTAGACAACATGAGGAAACATTGAATAATAAAAAAATGTGTGAGTTACTCAGTGGTGTATCTGTTTTTATGTGCTTCTGGAGTACTGGTCAGAAGGGGGAAGTTGTACAGCCTTCTCATGTGATTCATGTGAGCTTTGCCCACCATTTGTGTACCCTTGTCTTACTTCAGTGGTACCTCGGGTTAAGAACTTAATTCGTTCTGGAGGTTCGTTCTTAACCTGAAACTGTTCTTAACCTGAGGTAACACTTTAGCTAATGGGGCCTCCCCCTGCCACCATGCTGCCGCTGCTCAATTTCTGTTCTCATCCTGAAGCAAAGTTCTTAACCTGAGGTACTATTTCTGGATTAGCAGAGTCTGTAACCTGAAGCGTCTGTAACCCGAGGTACCACTGTATAGGGAAATTCAGAAAGAAGATGCACAACTCACTTGTACACCTTTCTCTGTTTAGCAACCTAGTAGTCTCATTGCAGTAAGTGAGATGACTGCTGGTGCCAGGAATGGCAACGATGGTGGGTAAAGATGCAAAGTTATTTTCATTATACACCAGACATGACATGATATGCATTCCTGTTAATTTATTTTATGCTCAAGGTGTCGTTATCAGACTGAATACCAAGTGACTTTTCTAATCCAGAGAGTATGGAGAAACTGAGCAGAAATGCACTGTCATGTTGATTTCTTAATTAACACAATTGCTTAAAAAGGTCCCTATTGTCTTCTCAATTATTTTTATCCAGAGAGAATGTTTTACTCTGAATTGCATTATTAAATACATTAGGAAATAGAGTAATAACATTACAAATGGAAATGGAAGAAGCTGCAGAAAATGTTTCTCATGGGAAAATACAGAACGATTTCAATACCACTAAGAATGATACAAATGTGAAAGAAGTACTGTGGACTGCTATCAACAATGTAGCTAAGTAAACACTACAATATAAAGAGCATTTGCCCGGCCCATTAGCTAGGAAGACTTCAACCTAAATATGAAATAATGCAATCTGGTGACCATCATCATCTCATAATGATTCGGCTGCCTGAAAAGTACAAGTAGCTTGAGCAATTGCACATTGGGAAAACATAAGAAAGATATTCAATTAGATACTTCTAACCTTCAGACTTGCTATGCCCCATTATATCCCAGAAAGCCATAATTGATCTCCCAACTGTTGTACCATCTGTCAGTCTCTGGGCTAGCAAGATCCTTGTGGCTGTGGTCGTGTACATAAATAATTTAATCTGGTCCTTCGGAATCTTGGCACCTAAAATCCCCAAAAGAAAAGCTTCTGGTCTTTTAAGATAAGTTATTTTCAGCATTTATTTCAGTTCATTATATATCATTTCCCAGCAATCTTTTACCACCTTACATGACCACCTCATATGATAAAAGGTGCCCTCTTTCTCTTTGCATTTCCAGCATGTTTGTACATTTTAGCTGATTTACTAGGAGTTAAATACCAGCGGTACATCATTTCCATATAGTTTTCCTTCAGAGTGTAACATGTTGTAAATTTCAAACCTGTTGTCCATAATCTGTTCCGCATTGCTAACTCAATATTGTAACCAAAATCCTTTGCCCAGTGAGTCATCATCGATCTGTTGCTTGTTTCCATAGAAAATGCCACCTGAAATCGGTCAGGTGGCATTTTCTATGGAAACAAGCAACAGATTATATTCCTCTGCATGTGCAGAGCATCACTAAAAAGGTAAAGGGACCCCTGACCGTTAGGTCCAGTCGTGGCCGACTCTGGGGTTGCGGCGCTCATCTCGCTTTATTGGCTGAGGGAGCCAGCGTACAGCTTCCGGGTCATGTGGCCAGCATGACTAAGCCGCTTCTGGCGAACCAAAGCAGCGCACGGAAACGCCATTTACCTTCCCGCTGAAGTGGTACCTATTATCTACTTGCACTTCGACGTGCTTTCGAATTGCTAGGTTGGCAGGAGCAGGGACCAAGCAGGGAGCTCACCCCATCGTGGGGATTCGAACCGCCGATCGGCCTTCTGATCGGCAAGTCCTAGGCTCTCTGGTTTAACCCACAGCGCCACCCATGTCCCCTAGTCATTGGTTATCTGGTCAATGACTAGAGCATCACTAGTCATTGGTGAAAGCAGGCCATGTTGTATCAGCTCTTGGTCAGATGGATTCAGATAAATTCTTTCTGAAAATCTTAGCAAAATCTTCAGCAAAGCTTTATAGCCTGTTGATAACACAAGGCAGCCTATCAAGCAACCCCATTCAACATGTATTTTGTTTCCTATGCAAGATAATGTAATGAAAACGGAAAATGGCATCTGGATTACATGGGCTGCAGAACCCTCGCTAAAATCCCGAACTGGCGCTTTGCCAAAGTCTCTTACTGACATATTATCATGTACCAAACCAGATAAAGTTGGATGGCACATGCTGCCAACAATGCTATCCTCTTGTTCAACAAAAGATGAGAAATAGACCTGACTATAGATCTGTTAGGCAGCTTTTGTGAGATCTTTGGAAGCAAAAGTAAACCCTGAGAAAAGCACAACAGACCAACTTTAAGGCATGATGGGCACAATCAATAGGCAGCAAACCAGCTTCTAGGGCTTCTCATTCTTTAGATGTATTGTTCCATTGAGTGCTATCAGAGCTGGAAGTGTAACTAGAATCAGTGAGTGAAAATAATCCACCAGGTGCTATTGAGAGCGCAGAAACTAGGGTTATATTAGGAAGCACCAGGCTGCAGGAAGCCTAGTATCAACAGGAGCTATGTCTCTGGGAGCCAGGCCTGATACAACACTCACACAGCTGTTGTATAAGAGTGCTTTAAATGTATTGTGTGGATGTGACTTCTGTTGTGTTAATAAAAGTGATAGGTTTGTTCTAGTTTATCATAGTGCGGGTGGCGCTGTGATCTAAACCACTAAGCCTCTTGGGCTTGCTGATCAGAAGGTTGATGGTTCAAATCCTCATGGCAGGGTGACCTCCCGTTGCTCTGTCCCAGCTCCTGCCAACCTAGCAGTTTGAAAGCCGGTGCAGGATTTATGTATAGGCTAAGTAGGCTGAAGCCCAGGGCCTCTAAATCTAGGGGGGGTTCGCCAGCCCGCCTGCTCCCCAGCTCATACGTCAGCGACTGATAAGACTTGTCAACCAGTTCTCCCAAAGTCTTTCTAGATTATAAAGCTCCAAAATACAGGCCAAAAGAGAGCAGGTCTGGGAAGAGTGAGCCATACAATGGCCACCATCAGTGAAAAGGCCCTGCTCCGTGTAGCTCCTGCCCTGTCATTTGATAGAGTGCCCACTTGCCCTCCTTCTTGACATGGAATGCTCTCTGTTGGAGTCTCCAGGTCCAGTACAAAGACCATAAGAAGGGAGAGCAACAGCTGTAAAGCAAGCAAGCAAGCACGCACACAGGTCACCTTTGTCACAGTCAGGATGCCTTTGTCCTGGCCAGGCCTGCACCCAATCTTGTTTTTGTACAATCTTGTTTGTCCTAAGTAACCAAAATTATATTATCAACATATACAAGCAGAAAAGTTGTTTTCCTTCATTTGCAAGAAATCGTAAAAAACAATGTGGCACTAATAAAGAAAAGTTCCAAGGTGGCGACAGAAAGCAAACTAAAAATGCTATTGCAGTTCATCAAAACTATCTCGCTGTATCAAGTTACAGTGGTACCTCAGGTTAAGTACTTAATTCGTTCCAGAGGTCCGTACTTAACCTGAAACTGTTCTTAACCTGAAGCACCACTTTAGCTAATGGGGCCTCCTGCTGCTGCCGCACTGCTGGAGCACGATTTCTGTTCTCATCCTGAAGCAAAGTTCTTAACCTGAAGCACTATTTCTGGGTTAGCGCAGTCTGTAACCTGAAGCGTATGTAACCTGAAGCGTATGCAACCTGAGGTACCACTGTATAGGAAAACTAGTGCTATTAATACTAATCCTTCTAGTTGGTTAATTGGTTTGGCAACTTCCATGCACATGACATGTGATACTAATTATTTTCCCCAAGAGTTAAATGATAACTAATCAGAGGCAGCTACAGTTGCAAATGGCAACAAAATACCTGTGAAAGGAAGAGGAGCAGGTTTGCTCAAGTGTGTTGCAGGTAGAAATACTGTTTGCAATAAAGTTATTTGCTCAAATTAGCAAATTAGACAAAGCTCTTGTCAGGAGAGCTATGAGATTCAGGTGAGGGTCAGATGCCTTGTCAATCCCAGCAGGTATATAACATGAAGACCTGTGGCCTGCCCTTTGACTGGACTTGACCGTCCAGGGGTCCTTTACCTTTTACATAGGCATATCCTTTACTTCTCAGGTTCTTCTTCCAGGCATCACCAGGGCAATGGGTTGGCCACTGTGTGAACAGGGTGCTGGACTAGACAGGACTTTGGCTTGATCCAGCATTATGTTCGTTCTCAATGGGACCATTCCAACCACACACAACAAGGATTTGCTTGTGGTAGTCCACAGCTTTAGGCATGTCAGTAAAGAAATGTGTGTTCTGAGACACGTACATACCCCACAGTTCCTTGCAATGACACAAAGCTTGAGAATGCTGGAGCAAAGCGCTTCCACATAGCTGATCACCGACATGAAATTGCATCCCAGCATCCCTGTGATGTTTTGAAAAGATTGGTGCAGAGCAGCTACTTGGGAGGCGAGATGTCCTGAAATGGCCTTCAGCTGTAATCTAATAAGCATTTTATGACCTGTGAATGTTAAGGCTACTGCACCGCACGCCGCTGTTGATAAGAGACAGAATTGGGGGACAAAACAGAACAAATGGGTTTTAGAAAAGCATAAGATAGCTGTGGAATCCAAATTGCACATCTACGTCCTTCTGAGAAAGAGTTCAATTTATTTGACACAAAACTGCAAAAGTCATAAATGCCCTATTGCTGAAAGGCAATACAAGTTGAAAATGAGTGGCAGGGGTATTTCTCAACAAACCTCCTACATTGATTAGTATTGTCCTACTAATAAAGTAACACTGAGTTTCCTATGCAAACCAACATTTGGCATGACAAACCATCTTTCTTTTCTGTGTAGGACTGAGCCAAAGCACTAGGCTTTTGTGTGTAGAAAGAAACCACATGTGTCTATCTAAAATCCCTGTAGCTACATCCAGCCATGAATGTCCTTGTGTTTGTTACAGTTAGATAAACCCTTTATACAAAAGGATCTCCACCAGTTGAAATTTTTGCGACACCAATAATAACAACAATATGGTCTATAGATAAAAAATGGCTCAAATGATTAATCATTTGTTTGTTGCTGTTGTTTTAAACAATCCAGACAGTCTGAATCATTGCTGTCCATCAGGAATTTCTTGTTTGTTTGTTTGGCTAGTCTTTAACCTAGCAGCATTCTCCTCTCCCCATTATGTGAGCCAATCAACCTTTGAAATAACAAGTGTGACAAATGATACAATAACCATGCACATTTCTTTCCAAAGGTGGAAAATGCTAGCAACATAAAGTTTGTTTTGACATGAATAGAGAGCTTTTTCTCGGTAATATTTCTCGGTAATATTTACAGAATAAAAGAAACAAATAGAGCAAGCAGAGATGGGACATTGCTTCACAGAAAAGGGAATCCTGCTCTTTCCACTTGCTCCTGAAGTGTGATTCAAACTGGGATGGCACTGTGTTCAGCCCTGGGGGAAAGTAGATCGTGCAGGCATCAGTATGTCGATAGACCCTGCGGTTGTAGATGCAAGCTTAGGCATAAGACAGAGACAAGCCTATCAGTTCTGGTTTCCCTAAGATTCTCATTTCTCCAATCATAAGTTTAGTTCACTGCATTGCTATATTAGTTTGTGATTTTTCAAAAAAAGTCCTTATGAAAACTCAACATCATTTTAGTATGCAGTCTTGCCAAATATACACATAATGCATTTTTGTGAGTTATTTTCACTACTATGTACATTTTAATGCACATTTCCCCGCCCCGCAGCATACACGTGTTTGTACACACTTTGGGTCTGGAGAACTGGGTTGAAAAAATTTGGAAGAATGGAAATTTCAAGGGACAGCTGCATTTTGATTCACATATTGTTTCAGGAAGTGTGAACTAGGTAGATTCACATTAAAAGGTGAACTGAACCAATTTTCTTACATGTCCCTATTAGGGATTGAGCTGGCACAACAGCTGGCTATAGGAGGGGCCACCAGCAACTGTTTCAGGACTGCAGTTTGATCTCACTCTTTGGCCAGTTTGCAGTGGCAGGATAGAGAGAAGTCCATAGCCAAACCAAATTCACCACCATCACCAGTGAATGGTACATGAAGAAAGGAATAGGTGGAGGCCCTCTGGTACCTAATGTGGGGTACAGCAGCTGTACAGACAATGGGGAAATAAAGTGAATCCTGGGTTATGGACCATCTTCAGGGAGGAGGTTGAGGAGGATGATACCTCAAAGACTATTTCCCAAAATCCAGATATTGGGTTGTCAAGAGATCCATCTGGGTGGAACCCACATCCAGAGATGGAGGGAAGCAGTTTTCCATCAACTCTTTCCAAGAACCTGGCATAATGTCCCCCCCCCCACCTTACTGCTGATGTTCAGAAGTGTTAAAGGACTCAATAAGAGTGACGCACTAACAGCAGCAACTGTGTTGGAACCTGTGGAAGGGGGACTGCTCCAAAATAAAGTGTGGCAAACGAGAGAGGAAAAGGTTACAGAAATGGACAGGAGCTACTTTAAATCTCTCCTTACAGATGGAACGATGAGGCAAATCTGAGCAGTATCACCTTCCATCAAATCCATTTTTTAAAAATGCCCGTTTAGCCCTATCGAACAGTGTCCTGTGGAGATTCTCATCTTGGTTGGATTAATAAGCGCACACTGTTTCTATTTACATTCAGATTGCTCTTTAAAATATGGAAGGATTTGCAGCTATGAAGATTGCTTTCGCTCTTCCAGTGTTGTTACTTTGGTGGTGAGGAAAACCTGGCCTAAAAGACACATTAGAAATGGAGAAACCTTATCCTACAACCCACCTCATGTAGGTCTGGTGGTGGGATATGCACAATGCCTGCTAAGTTGTTTTAAACTGTTTTTAACATTGTGTTTTAATTGTTGTAACCCACTTGGGGACCCTGGGCAAATGAATTGTTGTTGTTGTTGTTGTTGTTGTTAGAAGAAGAAGAATAAGAAGCCAAAGTCACTGATCAAATGTTGAACTCATTCAGAATAATTCATTTATCATCTTTTCTACTCCAAATTTGGCGTGGACTGTCCTCAAACATTTTGTTCTTACATTTCCAAGTTTCAAATCAATCTGTTGAATCATTTTCTAACTATAAGTTTTAGAACCTATTGCCCCCAATTTTTCATTACAATGGCAGAAGGCACTTCAGCCAACTCACCCTTAACTCAAGGTCACAACTTTGGTCCTATAACTAATAAATAGCTTTATGTTCTAGAACTGAATAGCATAGACATTTGACGTTTTCTAAAGTTTCGGAGAACAATACTGACTGGAGGAAGTTTCAAAATCGGCTTGTTTTCAGCTTCTATTAGTTGTGAGAAATTCAGACAAACACTTAAAGGATACCTGCTGACCACTGTTATGTTGTAGGTTGATGTCCACATGCAGCCTATAAATTCTACATGCAACTTTCTACAGTGAACATTTCTGAAGTACTTAAAGAAATCCATTATTTTCGGTAGGTCATCTATTTTATAACAATACAGTGTGCTATAGAAATATCTAACAATATTTTGTTACATTACCCCAGAGCAAGTGATAAATTTCAGATAATTTTAGCAGGCATCCATCTGCCTGCATCAAAGCATCTTCTCTGACACCTTTTCCCCAGCTTTTGACTTGAAATTTAAGCTTAACTTCTAATTGCATAGATGACATTTAGATGATACCTGGCTCTATAATTATCATGTTTCATAATTTACTTGTCATTCAAAAGCATCTAGCTATGAGTTGGCATATGAAATTCCAACATTATCACTGGGTTTCTTATGTGGGCAGAGAGGTGCCTATCTTCTCACTCAGAGCACATTTTCAGAGAGAGGATTATGTGTGTCAGGCCTGCTGATTCAGCACATCCAACACCCTCAAGCTTTATGGTTGACTGTGGCAATCTCTATTTTGATTTCTGCTAAGTTCAAACAGTAGCATCGTTAACTAAATTTAGACCATTTACTTGATGCTCTTACTGAAGATCCCTTTAAAGATGGTAATATGCATCACACTCCATTTTTAAAAATATATTTTATTAAATTTCCAGAAATTTCATATATACATTCCAATAGATAATAGATTTTTCTTTTGTTTTGTCGACTTCCCATCCCATTTTCCATTGTGTTTTTTACTTCTCTCCCTTGCTGCACCCTATCTTCTCTCTCTTATATCATAACAATAATACAATAATCTCTAATTCCTTCTGTTGCTCAAATCCTGTTCGCGAATTCATCATACTATATTTCTTCAAATAGTCCAAAATGGCTTCCATTATTTCATAAAGCAATCATCATTAGGTTGCATGACTTATTTCAAAATGTGGTAAGCCAACCTTGCTGCGTTCGGGGGTCCTTCTGTTCATGCTATGGAGTGGGGATCTGGACAGCTGTCCCACTGTCTTGCTCTGATGGCACCATTGAACATTATGACTTAGTGTTGTCTTTCAAAGTTTGTTTAGGACGCCCAACCCAAACCCAAATATTTCCAGGAGGTCAATGGTTCCCTCTTGGTTGACATCCCGCAGTGATCACAGCCATGGTAGACTCTGTCATTTATTACATACTGACATTACATACATATCCTGTGGGAAGCGATAGACAGATCTGTCAATTTTTGTTTCTCTCTATTTCTCATTTTTTCTTAGTGTTAAGTTTGGTTCTCCACATTCTGCTACATTAAACATAAAAAACTTCTCACATGAATTGCTCATCATTTTAGTACACATTTCTCTTAATTAACACATTTTTGCAAGCAATTTCTTCTATTAGAAATGCATTTTTTGGTATGCTGTTTTCACCTACATATGCATTTTTGGCAAACTTTCCTCTAACTTTATTTTATATACATTATCTGGGTGAACGGCATGACAAATTGAAGAGAAGAGTGAGCTTTGATGAATAGCTGTGCTTCAGTTTCCATGTTCTGGGAAGTGCAAACTGGGTAGCTTCACATTAAAATACAAACCAAGCCTAATTGCTTCCTCACCCATTGTCACAGGTACTTTGGCTCTGAGAAGCATAGAAGTCACAATGATTGCAAAGAGAGAGAGAGCCCTAAAGCTATGTGCTGTTGAGGTAATGCTCCATCATTTCAAGACTGCTTATGGACTCTTCATTCCTCTTTGGTCTTTACAGATGTTAAATGGATCTTATGTTAGGTTTTCACAAGCCATGACAAACTTGGTTGGTTTCCGTGACTGTCCTGATTGAAAAATAATATGAAGCATGGGATTATAGCATCAGTGATAGCAACTGAGCTTCAGGAATGATAACTATAGATGCCCCTTTCCCCCCTCTTTCATTGAATTTATCACAGCCTGCAGGTAGGAAATGGAATACTGATCATGAGAAACAAGATCCTACTGAAATTTGCTTTTGCCCTGCAGTTATAAAATTGTTACACCCTTGGGATTTGTCTGTCTTAATTTATTTATTTCTCTTTTTCTAAAAAACAACAACCACACACACACATTGTTGAGTCTGCCTGTACACCTCTTTGAGGCAATTATATTGTTATGCAAAGTATTTTAGAATTCTTATCTCACTCACCCATCTCTGAAATCAGCCTGTGCTGTACGTCATTATCATCTTCATTTTTTACAATGCTGGAGCAAATAGATTTGGAGCTATCTCAACATGCCAGGGAAGAACAGCAGGGTGGAATTCAATTTACACTTGAGCCAATGCTCCTGTACAGAGTTTTCACTTCATTAGCCCAGCAATCAGCAGGCTAGAGATTCTGATAGAGATTTGGGGCCAGAATCCTGCATAGACTTTAACGAGGATGGATTTAAAGGGCAACGAGGTCTGTACCGAAGCATTGCATAGAAACTTCAGGTGAAGTCATTCTTCATTTCCCTACAGCCATCTCCAGTGAAACATTATTTTTCATTCAATATTTATATTGAAATCTGTTGATTGTTAATAACCACCACCAACAGCTCTAAGGGGCAGAGATGGTGGCTGTTATGAACTGGATACAAAGACTTCATCCCATGAACCAAAGTACCTATTGCTTTTAGAGAGTTCTGCTGGCAGAAGGGTAGCGGTTGATTTTTTCATTGATTTCCTCCTTGCCTCCCCCTATGTAGTTCCAGCTTGTGAAAGAGGAGGAGAAAATAGTTTGTTGTCACCAATGTTTCCCTTGATACCTCAAGACAAGGCCTAACCAGGTCTGGACTTCACATTGCTTAATAACTATATCCCATACTTGTAGGAGTTAATGTGAATCTATATGCAATTTCTTTTTATATATATAAGATATTTATTAGAATTTTACAAAAAGCAGAAATTTACAAAATAAAAAGAGAACAAGAGAAAAAAGAAAAATACAAAAAATACAAAAATACATAGAAAAAAAAGAAAATACAAAATACAGAAAAAATAAATAGGAAAAATTAAAAACAAATCCATTTTTTTTCATATCTTGGATTTCATTTGCTTATTTCCCTGACCTCCTCGCACCTCCTTTTTTTGTATTCCCATTCACATAGTCAGTTCAGCAAATCCTTACCCTCTTTCATTTATCTTAACTCTATATCTCAACATATTATAACTATATATTTTCATCCGTTATCAATCCATTTTTACATATTCTTATTAACCTTATTGCTAATTCCACTTAATTTCAATCCAACATCATTTTAACATTCATTAATTTTACAATGTTCCCGCAAATAGTCTTTAAATTTCTTCCAATCTTCTTCCACCAACTCTTCTCCCTGGTCTCGGATTCTGCCAGTCATTTCTGCCAGTTCCATATAGTCCATCACCTTCATCTGCCACTCTTCCAGGGTGGGTAAATCTTGTGTCTTCCAATACTTTGCAATGAGTATTCTTGCTGCTGTTGTAGCATACATAAAGAAAGTTCTATTCTTCTTTTGCACCAATTGGCCGACTAAGCCCAGGAGAAAGCCCTCTGGTTTCTTCAGGAAGGTATATTTAAATACCTTTTTCATTTCATTATAGATCATCTCCCAGAAAGCCTTAATCTTTGGGCACGTCCACCAAAGATGAAAGAATGTACCTTCGTTTTCTTTACATTTCCAACATTTATTATCGGGCAAATGATAGATTTTTGCAAGCTTGACTGGTGTCATGTACCACCTGTATATCATTTTCATAATATTCTCTCTTAGGGCATTACATGCCGTAAATTTCATACCTGTGGTCCACAACTGTTCCCAGTCAGCAAACATAATGTTATGTCCAACAACTTGTGCCCATTTAATCATAGCAGATTTAACCGTTTCATCCTGAGTGTTCCATTTTAACATCAAGTTATACATTCTAGAAAGTATCTTTGTTTTGGGATCTAGCAGTTCTGTTTCCAATTTTGATTTCTCCACCTGGAAGCCAATTTTTTTGTCCAAATTGTAAGCCTCCCTTATTTGATAATAGTGAAGTCAGTCTCGCACTTTATCTTTTGATTTCTCAAAACTCTGCAATTTCAATTTGTCTCCTTCTTGTTCCAAAATTTCCCAATATTTCGGCCATTTGGCCTCCATATTGAGCTTTTTCTGAGCCTTTGCTTCCATCGGTGACAACCACCTTGGGGTTTTATTTTCAAGTAAGTCTTTATATCTTATCCAGACATTAAACAATGCTTTCCTGACAATATGGTTTTTAAATGCTTTATGTGCTTTGACCTTGTCATACCACAGATATGCATGCCATCCAAAAACGTTATTAAAGCCTTCTAAATCCAAAATGTCTGTGTTCTCAAAAAGCAGCCATTCTTTCAACCAGCAGAATGCTGCTGATTCATAATAAAGTTTAAGGTCTATATGCAATGTCCCCGATATGCATACTTCTGCAAAGCAATCCCCGTAATATAATGCATTTGGATCTTTTATTTACCCCATTGTATATTTTTTTGGGGGGGACGTGGGTGGCGCTATGGGTAAAACCTCAGTGCCTAGGACTTGCCGATCGTATGGTCGGCGGTTCGAATCCACGCGGCGGGGTGAGCTCCCGTCGTTCGGTCCCAGCTCCTGCCCACCTAGCAGTTCGAAAGCACCCCTAAGTGCAAGTAGATAAATAGGTACCGCTTTATAGCGGGAAGGTAACGGCATTTCCGTGCGCTGCACTGGTGCTGGCTTGCCAGAGCAGCTTCGTCACACTGGCCACATGACCTGGAAGTGTCTTCGGACAGCGCTGGCTCCCGGCCTCTTAAGCGAGATGAGCACGCAACCCCAGAGTCGGTCACGACTGGCCCGTACGGGCAGGGGTACCTTTACCTTTTTATATATATTTTTTATGCACACATTACCCTAGTATATGCATGTTTGTACACACTACTTGGCAGGAGAACTGCACTGAAAAATTCAGAAAAGTGTGAATTTCAAAGTATTGCTGTTATTCACTTCTCTGGTTGTTCTGGAAAGTGCGAATTAGGCAAATTTGCTTCATACGCTAACAGAATTGAACCCCATCCCCATCTCTCACAGAAATCTGATCTTCAGCAATTTGCAGGTGAAAAAGGTTTATCAGACCATGAAAACCTGCAAGTTCCTGTATATCCACCTGCTATTAAATGCAAAGATACACAAACTGGCTGAAAGGTTGGCAACCCTGCTGCAAATCTTCCATACCAATCTTCTTGCTTACAGTACATTTAGATCATTTGTTTTTGATAATACTGAAAGACCTATCCTTCATATTATGATAGCTGACAAAACTACAGTTCATTGTTTCTGAGCCAGTGGGCTGAGGCATAGGACAGAGTCGGCCTGTTATGTATGAGCTGTTGAGTCAAATAGTATATTACATATATTTTTGAAGTTTTGATCTGGCAACCATAGCTCCTTCACATTTTGACTTTACTTTCTCTAAATTAAGAAGAGTGCTTTAAAAATTTTGACAGATAAAAAGTGCCCGAGGCTGCTGCTGTGCTTGTTGTGTCAATGAGAGTCCCCTCCCCACCAAAATCCGGTGTGATGTGATGCATTTTTTAGAACTGAATGCTAGTGAAGGCGCACAGGCATCTTTCCCCCAGATACAGATCTTTCCCCCAGCCATATGGCCAAGGTGAAGTGTAGGCTAAGAATTCCCAAATGCAGTTTGTTTACCTCACACAGTTCCATGGCGTGGCTCCATAGCTCAGGCAGCATCATTACAGAGCAATCCTAACTATACAAAACTGGCAGAATTTACACTAGCTTGAATTAAGCCAAAATCCATCCAGGAGTTGGGCTATTTCTGGCCTAAGCCTGGCAAAGGGGAAACAAGTCTTTTTTAAAGACTTACACCACCCTTTTTGCTGGCGCTAAGTTCTGTTGGGTTGTCAAGTCACATGACTGAGGGGGACAGAGTTAGGATCCAGCATAAGTTCCCCTTGTTTGTTCTCAATCTGACCACTCCCCTGGAATGCCCATTTTTCAGGGTTTACACCAGGTAAGATCTGACGGTCTCACTTCATCTGCCTAAGTCCTGACTGAGCCAGGATGAGGGGCTTACACCAGCCGAGCTGGGATGTGAAGGCTATGCTGGCATAGCCCAGCTGAATCACAAACTGGCCAGCTGAGCTGAGGACCTGCAAGATATTAACTTGCTCATCCCAGCACATCTTGGATTTGGATTGTTCCTTTCACAATGGAAAACCAGAGACAGATTCCTTAGCTAATGCATGGACTGGATTCAGACGGTTAGGGGCAAACATATTCAGAGAAAGCTTGTGTTTCTACCAACATGCTCCAATAAGTTTATGATGTCAGGGTAAACACAGGCCATATCTTTAAAGTCTCCTGCAGGGCAAACCTGCAAGAAAAATAAATCCCATTAAGTTCAATTAGAATTACTCCCAGGAGAGTGTTTATAGGAGTGCAATTCTGATGGATCAATTTACAGCGGTCCCCATGTGGCAGCCATAAAGGTTGAACTAGTCTTAAGAAATAACTAATACTTCAACTGGTGGGTTGGGGCCCACTTGCGAGTCGCAACCTGATCCAAGGTGGGTTGCAACAGGAGCACTATCACAATGCAAGTGCTGTTGTTCTTGGCATCCAGCTGTCTTGAGAGACAATGGAGTGCACTTCCAGGGGTGAAATCAAACTGCTCTGTTAGCAGCACCAAAGTGACCTCCCTGGGGCACAAACCTGGGCAGTGTGCATGAAGGTGAAATGGGTCCCCTCCCCAAACTTATGCTTGGGTTAAAAGTGGGTCTGGGTCCGAAAAGGTTGAATATACTTGGTGCAGTAGATTAAATCAGGATCTATTACATGCAGATTTCATTCCAGTTCTGATAGTTGATTTGTACACCTCCGTGCAATTTTCAGATAGGTGTCTTTTGCTGCTGCTGGTTTTTTATTGCTAATATTTTTATCACATGCCTTTTTGGGGGCCGTGACAGTTTCTCTAAGTTGAGGAAGTTAGAGAGAGCTCCTCACAGCCCTTTAGAATAAGTTCTTAACTGGAAATGTATATTCCTTCCCCTGAACATCCCCAAAGAATTTCTCCTGTGCTGTGGATATTCCACATGTATTCCCTCATCTCTGTCACGCAGAGGAATCCTGTTGACAGGGCATAAAGAGAATTTATGTAATGTATAATTAAAGGAGCCATTTAGGCTGACATTTTTTTTTCTTTTGGTGAAACATAGTTTGTTCATTAAGCAATGTGTGCATTTTCCAGTCAGTTTTGTTAGTGCTGTGTGAGCGTAGGAGATGCTTAAATCTCCAGTGACTTTGCAGAAATGACCTTGCATGTGAACGATCTAAACCAATACCTTGTTGTTTTTTAACACTTGCAACAGCTTCTTCTTAAATAATTGATTTACCAAACTTGTGCCAACAGTTATTCCTCTGTCAATTTGTTTCTCCACTTTAGAATTTCCTTTTGTGCATTTAAAGAGTTATAACCTGGAGATAGATAGACAGACAAATAGACAGATGATGATAGATACAGATAGATGATAGATAGATGATAGATAGATAGATAGATGATAGATAGATGATAGATAGACAGACATATAGACAGATGATGATAGATACAGATAGATGATAGATAGATAAATAGATAGATGATAGATAGATGATAGATAGATATCATTTTGGAAGCATGACTGACACCCTGACCTGAGGAGCCCAACCATGATCCCACCACTTATCTGCAACTTGGCAGCAAGAGGAAATAAATATCAGATCCAGAAGCCCTAAAGATGTGCATAGAAACTGTAAAGAAGCATTAGCTGTCAAAGGTGACTTATGCAGTACTGGTGGCAGCACATTAGAGCAGCACTCCACAACTGGCTCCCTATTGCTTTGTTGGCTCAATTCAAGGTAATGATGACCTCTAAAACCCTAAAGGGTGAACAAGACCACCTTGTGAGGCAATCCCCTACCTACTTGTCTGGCAGTAAGTCTTACTTCTGGGTTGATATGTTTAAGATTCCAAAGTCAGCCCTAATGTTCCAGCAGCTATTTCATCTGTTAAGAAGAACATTCTAAACTCAGGGAGTTATTCTTGGTGGCTGCTCCTCGGCGCTAGCATTTAGTTCTCCTAGAGAAACAGTGCGCTGTAGCTCAATAGCCACACACAACTCTTAGCCTAATTTCATAATGGTCTGGGGAGCAGAGAGGGTGAGAGTGGGGGAAAGGGGTGGCAAAATGAATGGTGCAGCAGAAGGAGGTGAAAACAATTGTCTGCAATAATAGCCTACTGTAATAATAGCAGTGGTCCAAGAGGCTGAAGCCTGCTCAGATATTTTCTTCACATGTTGGAGCAACACATTGCAGAGGAGAGGGGCTGCCATCTCTCGTGTCTCCTCTCACTGGGCCATCCATGTTTATAGCATAATGGTCTGTGGGAAAGGAGCCTTGACACACACATACTGCACAGAAACTGTTGCTAGCTGCATTCACAATGTTGGAGGTGGGGCAAGTTGATACACTCCCACTTTCCCCCTCATGCATTCACTCCTCACTCATCAAACTTTTTTTAAAAAACTTCTCATAATTTATTATTATTTTTCAAACATTTTAACCAATTCAGTTCAATTTCAGTACAATATTCCCTTAAGATTTAGACTTCCTAGTTATCTCCCGCTTGGACTACTGCAATGCGCTCTATGTGGGGCTACCTTTGAAGGTGACCTGGAAACTACAACTAATCCAGAATGTGGCAGCTAGACTGGTGACTGGAAGTGGTCGCCGGGACCACATAACACCTGTCCTGAGAGATCTGCATTGGCTCCCAGTACGTTTCCAAGCACAATTCAAAGCGTTGGTGCTGACCTTTAAAGCCCTAAATGGCCTCGGTCCTGTATACCTGAAGGAGCGTCTCCACCCCCATTGTTCAGCCAGGACACTGAGATCCAGCGCCGAGGGCCTTCTGGCAGTTCCCTCACTGTGAGAAGTGAGGTTACAGGGAACCAGGCAGAGGGCCTTCTCAGTAGTGGCGCCCGCCCTGTGGAACGCCCTCCCATCAGATGTCAAGGAAATAAGCAGCTATCTTATTTTTAAAAGACATCTGAAGGTAGCCCTGTTTAGGGAAAATTTTAATATTTACTGCTGTATTGTTTTTAACACTCGATTGGGAGCTGCCCAGAGTGGCTGGGGAAACTCAGCCAGATGGGCGGGGTATAAATAATAAATTATTATTATTATTATTCCCATCCTTACTCCCATGATGTTTCTATTAAAGCCATCCATTTACTGCCATATATGCAATAGTTCTCTAAAGCATGTATCCTACATTACATTCCTTTATCATTCTCATTCCTTTGCTTCTATTTCAAGTCCTGCCTGCGATTTCATTTGACTATAATATTTTCTCGAATAACCCGAAAAGGGCCTCCATTCTTCTGCAAGCGTTTCTTCTTTCGGGTCTCTTATTTTTGCTGTCAGTTTTGCCATCTCCACATAGTCCAATATTTTCAAAGTCCGCTCCTCTGTCGTTGGAACTTCTTCTTCTTTCCATTTCTCTGCATACAGAATCCTGGCTGCAGTGGTAGCAAACATAAACACACACCCCATACATCTGAATGGAAGGAAACATCTGAAGAGGGCTTGAGGTATGAACCAGGAAGCCCATGTTTCAAATCTTGCCTCTACCATTAAGCTCAATAATAGACCTGAGGTCCCATGCTCTCCATCTGAAATGTCGAGATTATATTGATCTCTCTTGGAGTGTTGTTGTAGAGGTTACAGGAATGATATATGTGAAGTATTTTGAACCTGGGGAGGGGAGGGAAATGCCACACGTGTTCTTCCTCCGTCCCTCGCTCTCGATTCCCCTTCCGCTGCATAATCAACAGGCAACAACACAGTAGAATAAACAGGCCATATAAAATGAACTAAATTGGGAAAAAGAGGTGCTTTCTCTCTTGGTTTCTGCACAAAATCAAGAGAGTATACAGGTTAATCAGCATTATTATTCCATTAGGATAAAAATAAATGAAACTAGACAAGGAATGACAAGCTCTTCATAAAAGCTATCAAATGAGAGAATGAATATAATTCATGCATAATGGCTACCTTTCCTTTATGTTCTACCACAATTCATCTATGAAATAATTTGATTCCCTATGAAATAATTTGAGTGTGTGTCTCCCCCCCACACCTTCTTTTATTCTCGAGCAGTTGAAAAGGAGTAAACCACACTTGCATGGCTCTTGAGCTTCAGTCTTCCTGCTATATCTCTTTTCCCTTTTCACAGTAGCCCCATTACACAGAATAGGAGTAGAGCAAAGTTGATGCTTAACAGATAAAAAAGGCACAATGGGAAAAATGAGCAGAGAGATATTCCTGGTGCAACACTATTCACACACATTGCTCCTTTAGTGGATTAACATATTCAGCCTAATTAATCCATCAGCAAATTGCAGTGTGCAATTGAAATTACCTAGAATGAGACAATCACATATGTGTGCAACTAATAATATACAGTCGCACACCTGTGTGTTTTTTAAAAAATTGCACCCAATCAACACTTTATTCGTTAGACAATTAAGCATCAACTTTTTTGGTCTGAATTGTGACAGTATTAGGGACAGGGCATTTCTAATTACAGTGGTACCTCGGGTTAAGTACTTAATTCATTCCGGAGGTCCATTCTTAACCTGAAACTGTTCTTAACATGAAGCACCACTTTAGCTAATGGGGCCTCCTGCTGCCGCCGCGCCGCCGGAGCACAATTTCTGTTCTCATCCTGAAGCAAAGTTCTTAACCTGAAGCACTATTTCTGGGTTAGCGGAGTCTGTAACCTGAAGCGTATGTAACCTGAAGCGTATGCAACCTGAGGTAACACTGTAAATGCAACAACACTCACTTATTCACTCACAACCCAGAGTCTATGTTCAGGCTCAAGAAGCTGAGAAAATGTAACCCTCCAAAAGAAATAATTTGAAAAGGTTAACATCAGGGTTGCCATGTTACAAAAAGTGAAAATCCAGACGAAAAAGTTGAGCTTTTTTTTTTTTGGAAAACTTATTGAGCTATGTTTCATGTAGGCAGAAGTCTCAGACGGCAAGAGGTATTTGCCAAAACAACCCCTATAACACACCAGTAACAAAACGTGTGACCTCTTGGTGAATTCACACTGCACACCACTGGCAAGGTCAAACAAGATAGCCTGTTACATTCACCAAAATGTTCTGTCACAGTATCAGTGACATGCTAGGAAGGAAAACAAAACAGTCTTTGCTGCAAACCCAGAAGAACCAAAGGAAGAGGTAAAGGGTGGGAACAAAATGCTTGCCCTGACGGAATGATGAATGCAGTGCTACATTAAATTCCTCCCAAAGCTACAAAATGGTATGGAAAAATTAATCTTGTAACAGTAAGGCGCACAGTGCATTTCAGTTGGTGCCCACCGTGTTTCAGGGCACTGAAAGAACAAACCTAAACAAATACGTCAACCATAATGCAGATCATTAAAAGCATAGGGATGATCTATAATAGAACAAGCCATGATATTAAAAACTCATTATGCATGGGACATACCCTAAAGCCCTCAATGAATCACGGTACAGTTACACCCAAATACTACACTGCAAAATATAAATTTTAATAAATATTAATGGATATTAAACATACGATAATAATTTAGATCCTGCCATGTGCTTAGATCGGGGTGGTGAACCACAGGCTCTTGTGCCTGATCCTGATTTGATGCACCAAGCTTTTGTAGTCCACCACCAGCCTCTAATCCAATTTATCAGTGCTGGTAGCAACAGCACTGTTATGTCAACTCTGCTTTAGCTGCTGGCATTGGGAACAGATTGGAGCACTTCAGAAACAAGGAGGAAGATACTTGCATACTTGAGATTTAATATATGGACCTACCTTCCTCTCTCTCTCTCTCTATATATATATATATATTTAAATGATAAGCAAACTAAATATATGACTTCAGTGTTTCTAATCAGATTATCTTTTGTTCTGTGACAGGTAGAAAATTATACTGTACGAAAGGGTCTTTGATAAGGAATCAACCTGCAAATACATGCATCTTTTTTCTACCAGCATATCCCATGAACCATGTAGCTTAGTGGCTAAGGTGTCATGTGTTCACAGGTGTCAGAGGCTCAGGAGCAGAAGAGCAGGGGAGAGAGCAAATAGAGAGCGGAGGAGAGGAATCAGAGGGGAGCGTAGGGGAATATGACAGTGGACCGAGAGATTCCATGAGCTTCTCCAGCGAATCAGAAGATTCCCAGGAGGGGGCGCCTATGGTAAGGGCGAGGCGAATCCCAGGGGGGACGATCCATAAACAAGGAACCAGAGGGGAGTCCCAAAGGAGTAGCGGAGGAGTAGGGCCAGTTCCCCCACCAGAGCACAGTGGGGGGGAAGAGTCACGTGAGTCAGGACCAGCTTCTCCTCCATCGGGGAGTGGGGAGACGGAGGGAAGGCCAGGTCCAGCTAGCCTCCCCGAAAGGGGGAGCAGTGACACAAGTGTAACGGTCAGAAGGAAAGTGGGAGGCTGCGCGCGCGCGCCAAGTTCAAATGTGGAGGAGCGCGGGACAGCAGAAAACCCGGATTGGGAGCCAGGTCCTAAAGCCCGAAGGAGGGGGGGAGAAGAGTCGGCAGAATCAGCGTCAGAAGAATCTAGGAGGGCTGAGACTCCGACTAGCAGAAGGACCCAGAGAAAGAAGGAACAGAGGAAGAGGTGGAGTAAGGCTAGAATCTTAAGCTGGTGTCAGGGGGGAGGAGATTCAGATGGGACTTCTACGGTCTGATGGATAGACGTAGCGTTGCGCGCTGCGCTTCTGGAAATGAAACTGAACTTCAATAAAGACTTTTTAACTTGAGCAAGAAGCAGCGTTGGTCTTGTGTGAGCTGGGACCTTGGGCAGCGCTGACAACAGGGAAAATAAATTACTTAAATATTAAACTCCAAATCATGCCCCCCTTATTCTAATCTTTGATGGCTGAAAGATACACTTCTATGCAACCTTGAGATTTTCAGCTGTGAAGGTATGTGGCTGTTTCAAAAATCTTCTAGCATTCATTCATGTATTCATTCACTGTTTGCTGTTTTGATTATGCTGTAATTTTCTTTTTGGTGTTTTAAATAAGCTTTTATTTTACTTTTAATTGTATTGATTGACTACTTTGCTGCTTGCTGACCTGTGTAGGAGTGACATAATCAATGATAATCACCATCACCATTGTCTCACAAAGTTGTGAGTCTACCACACTCCTCTGAGATTTCCTGTGTTGCTTCCTCCCCACTGCCCTGCAAACAATCAGTTTTCCTATTCTGTCAAGAATGACTTAGAAGCTAGATGTTCACATTCCCACTTCCCCTGGCCTTCTTTGAAGTGAGGAACTGGTTTTCCTCATTCCTCCAGGGGCAAATCAAGTGTTGCAGCTCAACACACCCCAACCAACACACAGGTGGGAAAATAATACCAAGCACTGACGTGCATTGCGGTTTATTAAATCTGAATGACGAAGTGGAAAATAAAGGCATTTTAGAAGCTTCCTTAGACTTCTAAGCAGAAACACAAAAGCATATGTTCTGTTTGGGCTGGCTGGCACCCTCCTCACAGTGCTAATATCAACGTTACAAGTAAGTAAGTGCTAATGACCTACATTCCTGACTTCTATTAGAAAAGTGGCAGTCTGAGCGCATTTGTCATATAGAGAAGACTTAAATGGGGTGGTGTAATTGCTGCCGGCACTGGGGAGTGTTTTATCTCATTGTTGACTGATGCTGAGTGTCGGGTCACGTTTTTGTGAAAAACGCAAGCGGAAAGTGCTCATGACATGGACTTTTGTTGTGCATACAAATCGAAAGAATTACATTTGTGCAAAAGATGAAACTAGCTGGTTTTCATTTGGACGGCAACAAAAAAAACAAAAAACAACCATGCAAAAATGAGCCTGCTCCAGAAGCTTTTAGTAACAGAGTTCCTTGGGAATGTCCATGGATTTCCATTGTGCATGGAAAGGATTAAAAGCCATACCAGTGTAGAGCCAGTTTCAGCCTTCCTAAGCCTGGTGCTATCCAGGTAGTTTGACTGGCTGGGGGTGGTGGAGTCAGGCTGGCCTACTCCTCTGCAGCAAATTTTGTCTCCTATCTGAACACTGTGGGTTGGATGTACATAGGAAGGATCTGAAATACCTGTGTGCTAGCCCTTCACTTGCGTTTAACGAGGGTAATGAAGAATTGCCCACAGAGATTCAATTATCTTTAGACATAAAAGAACAGCATATACAGAGCCTGGAACTAATGTGCATAGCGATCACAGCCTTTTCTACTTTAAACCGAGGCATCAACAATGAGAAACCTTTTCAAAACTTCCAAATGAAACATAACTTTTTTTGACAGATTTGGGAAACATATATCTTAGGTAGCAAATGCAACATTAGTTAGGATTATGAATAGTTTGCAGCATCAGCAGAAATCCCTAAATAAACAAAAAGTGAAATCCTCTATTATATGGATGGATGGACGGACACACACACACAGAGAGAGAGAGATTGCACCCTTAAATACCTTCCCTGGCCACGCTTTCCTCTTTGTAGTAGGAGAGAAAGAATAAAGTTTTTCCAAAGCCATTGCAGGACCAGAAGTTGGTGTTTTGGTAACACATGGATTCACACTTTTTAAAACCTGGTGGGTTTGTGCACAGGGAATGGCAAAGCCTTCTGCAGGACCACCTTCACTGCTGAATTGGGGCATATGAAGAAATTTGAAATTAAAACCGACTTTTCAATCCCCTATTCCCACAGCTTCGCTGTCACCACTTTGTGGGAAGGAATTGGGATGTCAGTTATAAAGGTGATGCTGTGATGTGCAAGGTTGAAAGGATTTTTCCCTCCTAATGCTCATGGCTGAAAGCACTATTTTCTAGGAAATAACTTTCTGTGATCCTGGTGTGTAGAAGTCAATCAAGCACTTTCTGACAAGTTGCAAAAGAGATGCTGTTTTGATGTTGTGGGGGCTAGAATGCATTTTTTAAAAAGATCTTGCCCAATCCTGCTTTCTACTTTTCGCTTTGAGGGTTCTTAAGTTTCACATAGCATACTTTGCATGAAGTTCCTGACACCTTTTTAATTAACTAGTTATCCCAATAAGGTCTCGTATCATTCCTTCATGTTCTCTTAATTAACGTTCCTTTAGTGCAAATAAGATTTGGGAAATATACTGTTATCGGTTTGCAGGAGGCAAGGTTCCCCTAAAATTCCTAGGTGCCAGGGTTCTCCCCACAGTTTCTGAAAATAGTATATGTGGGGCTTGGTCAGTGGATTTAGCATGGCCTAAAAGTAAGTCAAGCAAACATTCACACTGAATGGCATACTGACTATTTTGCTGGAAGATGCCCAGAGTGTCTGGGGCAGCCCTGTCAGATGGGCGGCATGTTGTTGTTGTTGTTTAGTTGTTTAGTCGTGTTTGACTCTTCGTGACCCCACGGACCAGAGCACGCCAGTCACTCCTGTCTTCCACTGCCTCCCGCAGTTTGGTCAAACTCATGCTGGTAGCTTCGAGAACACTATCCAACCATCTCATCCTCTGTCGTCCCCTTCTCCTTGTGCCCTCCATCCCAACATCAGGGTCTTTTCCAGGGAGTCTTCTCTTCTCATGAGGTAGCCAAAGTATTGGAGCCTCAGCTTCAGGATCTGTCCTTCCAGTGAGCACTCAGGGTGTGCATACACACAATAAAATTATGATGATTAATAATATTATTATTAGCAGTGGCTCTCTAGGGTTGTAGGCAGTGACCTCTCTCAGCCCTAAAGGGAATTGTCAGGGATTGGACCAGGGACCTTTTGCACACAAAACAGATGCTGTACCACTGAGGTATAGCACTTCTCCATAGTCTGATGATCTCCATGGGATTTACTGAGCTGTGGTCATAGAATCATGGAAGTGCATGGTGGAGACGGATGCCAATGTTGCCTGCCTGCTGTGCTTGCTTTTGCTATCCAGAAAATGTCTGAACATTTCTCAAATGTCTGAAAAGCATAGGTGCCAGTCTCCTGCTGCAGGATAGGAACTGGGCAAAATGATTCATGGGATAGATCAGAACTCTATTTTTAAAAAATAAAAAAAAAAATATTGTTTTTTCCATGTATACATCCTCTAACAATATTTCTCTAACAGTTTTCCATATTTTCTTACCTTCTCCCCTGGACTTCCCTCATACTCCCATTTTGTTTTATTTCCATATTGTTCACCCTGCATATTGTTTCCCCAAAATTTTCCCAATACATATCATCTTCTTCTTCTTCTTCTTCTTCTTCTTCTTCTTCTTCTTCTTATTATTATTATTATTATTATTATTATTATTATTATTATTAATATACAACTGTGATTGTTTACTCAAATCCTGCCAATGAGTCCAGTTCTTTATGTTGTCTCTTCATATATATATATATATATATATATATATATATATATATATATAGTAAATGGTTCCCATTTTCTTTTAAAGTCTTTGCTGTCCTTTTCATGTACTTTATCTGTTAGTTTTGCCAGTTCTGCATATTCCATAAGTTCCCCTTGCCATTGTTCTTTCGTTGGTATTTCTTCTGTCTTCCAAGCTTGTGCTAATATAATTCTTGCCGCTGTTGTTATGTACATAAATAATTTCCAATTTTCCGTTTTTATATCTTGATCTAAAATTCCTAGGAGGAATGCTTCTGGTTGGATAGATCAGAACTCTAAGGCTCCTGGATGTTATTATTTACCTTCCAGCTGGAAACCTAAGGTGAAAAAAATGCTCAAATTAATGCTGGTTGCATTCACCTAAAGATTTTGACATAGAGGTAAAGAACCTGACAAGAAGCAGTACTACCTAATAATCATAATACAGAAAGCTGACAGATCATTTCCAAATACCTTACACCTAATCATAATATTTGGACATCATGTAGGTTTTTATTTTTAAAAAACCTAACCGGAGCAAGCAAATTACCCTAGTCAGCCTCCTCTCCCCCCGCAAAAAATATTCAAGATGTGATTGAGCTTTTAAAAACACTAATAAAGAAACAAGATGGAAAGGCAAGATATGGAATCTTTGTGGGATGATTCAGCCTCTCATAACCACCATGTTTGACTCTAATTAATGCATGAAGGGGTTAAGACAATAGAATAAGCAGTCCTCCCAGACTGACCTAGGTCACACCCCTTCATCTTGGGATGAAGGGTTAGCATAGCCTTTGTTCATCCTCTTTCCACCATGTAACTGAGGAAGGATGTCTGGGCTGATCTCTCCAAGCTCAGACTGTGTGGCTTAAGCACACTATCTTTGTATTTTTATACAAATAATTTAGAAACATTTACCAGTTTTGATACTGTTAAACTGCCTGTGTTTTCTTGCTGCTTTATGGGAAAGGACAATAATTTGACCTTTGAAGAGTTTGTAAGTAAAACGGTTTTCACTGTGTGGTTTATTTCATTGCTAAAGCGGAAGAAAGGAAAAGCTTTGGAAGCAACTTAAAAGAGGATATTTTAAAGCTCTAACCATCTATATTTCCATGCTTTACTTTGCTGCATGTTTTGTGATTTTAAATCTCTGCTGGAGTTCTCTCACAAAGAGAGTTTTTGCCCCAAACCTGGATCTAGGCATCCAGGGAATTCTCCTTTTATTATTTCCAAATAAAAACCAACTGACAACCTTTTTATGGTTGGTATGGAATATTAGAACATGTATTCCAAATCAGTTTGAAAAAGAAGACTGCCCCATGGAATGCATTGAATGAGAACAACAGAATATAGATCCTTAATATGGGGACAGAGATGTTTGAGGATTATGATGTTTGTGGATCCATGTATGGAAGTGAGAGCTGGACCATAAAGAAGGCTGATCGCCGAAGAATTGATGCTTTTGAATTATGGTGCTGGAGGGGACTCTTGAGAGTCCCATGGACTGCAAGAAGATCAAACCTATCCATTCTGAAGGAAATCAGACCCTGATGTTGGGAAAGATTGAGGGCACAAGGAGAAGGGGACGACAGAGGAGGAGATGGTTGGACAGTGTTCTCGAAGCTATGAACATGAGTTTGACCAAACTGTGGGAGGCAGTGGAAGACAGGAGTGCCTGGTGTGCTCTGGTCCATCGGTGTCATGAAGAGTCGGACACGACTAAACGACTAAACAACAACAACACCAACACAAAATTACCTGATTTGCTCCGCTCAAACTAATATACAGATGACAACTTAGCTATCCACTGGATTTCACACTTCTCTGAATGTTGCAACACAATTCTCAGCTGTTTAAATGTGTACTTAAAAGAGTTTAGAAAAAGAAATGAAATGCATGTTTAAGTATATATTTCAAGAGAAAATGTGCATGTAAATATGCATTAGAAAACATATTTAGGGAGATTTAAAAAATAAAAATCCAGAATGGAAGAAAATTATGGGTAAAAGTTGCAAAAGTGACAGATCTGCTCATCATTATCTGCCTGCTGCCAGACTGAGCAGCCTGCGAGCAGAACCTTCATCATGTTTCTGGAACTCACTCCTGAAATGAGCCATCTATGGAAAGTATTTATGACTTCGGGGGGAGGGGGGACTCTGTGAAAGAGTGTTTGTTCTGCTTAGCATTCAGTTGGATGTTACTGTTTATTATTTCCTGCTGATGATTATGTGATTTGACTAGATATGTGTGGCTTCAGGCAATTTTAAATGTCATAACTCTATTTCAGGTCTTCTATTGGGACGTTTTAAAGTAAACATTTGGTTGTGACCCACCTTGAGTGCGTCAGAAAAGACAGATGGCACATGCATTTAAAAATGAATGAATATCTATATAAATACATTTTAAATGCAGAGCTAGGATAGCTGCAATTTATCAAAGCCATATCTACAAGTGGAAAAAAATCGCTTTTTTTTTGCACTATTAGCTAACCAACTTTATTCTTCAAAAACCTATCTGGCCAAAAATGTTTATCATTTTTATAGTGATAAATGGGCCCAATTCAACAAATGTTAACCATGCCTTGAAGTAATTTAGCCATCTTTTAGTCACCCCTACATCCTAATCCAGGGCATTCAATGAGACTTGTTCACAACCAACTCTTGCCTATATTTATCAGTTTCAGCACTTGTTCAATATTATCCTCAGAGTTCTTTTTATATGTTATTCTATTTATATTTGTTATGGCAACAACGGCATTTGTTGGTCGATAATGATTAGTCTTTTCCTATCATGGAATTTTATTTTGAAATGATGCTACAAATAGAGGCCACACATAGTAGACAATACAGCAAAATCACTAAAAGAATAAAGATAATTCAGTCACTACAATATTCAAGCTGCTATTCTATTGAGCAAAGTGGGACTTACTTCTGAGTATTGCACAACTTGCAAAGGATTGTATTGTTAGTATATCACACTTGTGAGACGACTAGAATAAAACAGCCAAAGGAGATGTTCACTATGGCCACACTGATGCCACACATTTGAAGTACAAAGATACCACTTTAAACAGTCATGGCTTCCCCAAAAGAATTCTGGGAGCATAGTTTGTTAGGGTGATTTGAGTTGTTAGGACTCCCCTTTATGCCTCACAGAGTTACAGTTCTGAGAGTTCCCTGTGAAGAGGAATTGACTGTCAAACCACCCTGGGAACTTTAGTACCATAAGGGCCTTCTAAAAACTGCAGAATTATTTGAGGGAAGCCATGACTGTTAAAGTGATATCACTGTGCTTTAAATATACAGTGTGAATGTAGCCTAACTGTACCATTTCATAGACACACACACACACGGGGAGAAAGACAGTGTGTGTCACTAAAAAAAATATATACATGGCAATTGATTAGAATTTGATCAAGGACTGCCAAGTAGGAAATAAATGAAAAACATGATGTCAGAATGTCATATTTAAAATGAAGGTTATTTCCTTGCTGTAATTACTGGGTGAGTTTGTGCATAAACATAGTCTCCCAAATTTAGGGTTGCCATATTTAAGTTGTTGAGCATTTTTGCAAAAAATGCCGCCTTTGAGCTATTTTTATGGCAAATCGGTAACAAAGGCACTGCCAACATGGGCTGCCATACTGTGGTATTCCGGATATGTCCAGGAAATTCTGGACATATGCCAACCCAACAAATTGTATTATTTCACTGCTGTTTCGATGGTTGCTTAAGAGACTTCCAATTACATGCTATACACAGCTTTGCCACTATAAACAATTAATACATATTATGTTGCAGAATAATGATTGAAGTGAAATCATATCCGTCTACTTTGCTAAAATTATTTTCGCTTAATTTGGTTGTTTTAAAGTGCATGTCACTTGCCAGAACATAAACTACAGGGTTGACAGGAAGTTATCTGTAAGAGTCCTCTCGCTGAACTATTTTTAGTTTAATTAATGGTGAAATGGTGGCACTGCTTTCTTCCACAATCTGTTGGCTGCGGTAGTCCAAAATATGTTTTTATTTATAGAAATGACCTTTCAAATCTAATTATAGTGATCAGCAACTGATTTTTCACCTCTGATTAGTATTAAGTTCAGCCATCAGGTAAGCCGAGAGGTAACTAAATGGCTATTTTTATTCCCTCCTCAGTTCTGATAACCTGAGTCATGATTGTTCTTGACAATAGAATTTTCCAAGCAAAATCATTATGCACAGATATACATTGGCCATTAGCAAGACAAATAGCACAAGGAGCGAACTGGACATAGCTCAGTAGTAGAGTCATGGCTCTGCATTAAGAAGGCTCTGGCATCTCCTAGTAGGGCTGGTTTAGATCCCGGTCAGAAAGAATTGTTGATAGTCAGTGTAAACAATTTTGAGATGGATGGACCAATGGTCAGAATTGGTACATCAACAGCAAATTCCTATGTTCTTCGGTGGATATACAGGAATGGTTTCACCCCCTAACTTTTCTGTTTGTTTATAAAGCAATGCATTTATTCAGTGATTACAGTATATTAACATCATTCATGGAGGCAGAATTGCACACAGATTGACTCTGGAATACAAATGCTGTTCCATCTTCAGAATGAGGACAGCTGCTGTTGACAGCAACCACCAAACTGTGGAACATCTTCCCCCCAAAACCCAGATATCACATACTAAGTTGCTAGATTTTGTGCTGCCATTATGGATGTTCCTCGAAGGATGGTTTGTGCCACAAACTAGGCCTAAGCTGAAGGCCCAAAATGGTCCTTTACGTTCCCTCCTTTATAGTCTCTTTTAACCGTTGGTCCTTGTTTTTATCTTTAAAAGTTATGTATGGTATAATCATCTTTTCATTATTAGCTTTTATCCCTTATGTTATGTACTGAAGTTCTCACCCTGGGCCAGCAGGGGGATACTGTAGATAGTTTTTACTCAGGTCCACATATGCAAATAAGGGATCGAAAGTGACGTTCAGTGATTGGATAGTTACAAAAAGTTGTTACAGTTACGTTGTACTGGAGCTCTATATAAGCAGGCTGGCTGAGCGCTTCAGTTCAGTTCTATTCTGGCCTGTGAATAAACAAGAGCTGTTTGAAGAATCGCTGTGTCGTCTGCTATGTTCACCCACAACTTAACACCTTACCTGTTTTAAGCCTTATGTATTCAGTTTTCTGTATGTTTTATCTTATGCTGGTCTGTGAATGAAATAAGAGTTTGATAATGATACTGATACTCTTCCCCCCAAAAGTTTGGTTTCCTTTGTGCCTCCATTCTTGAGTTTCCTGAGGGAGGTACAATTTTTTTAATCCTCTCACTTTAAATTTATCTTGAGATTTTAACCTCCTGCTCTGGCACTGCATTTTAAAATTAACCTGGTTTTACAATCCTTTCTTCCTGCTGTTTTAATAGATACATCACCATCATCACCATACTGCTTTTATTGTATTGTTGCGCTTAACCTGGAAGCTTCCTTGGAAACTGAGGGAGTAAAAATCTTCTAAATGAAGATCTGGTAGACAGATAAAGCAAGGGGAAAACAGTGGGACTCACAAAATATTAATTTAAATTGGGGGGGGGGGTATTCAGGTTTGAATGTAATATTGATGCACCCTAGCCCAGAAATACAAGTCAGACCTGAAACTTAACTTCTGAACTTTCTAGAGTTTCTTTCTAGAATTTGCTATGCCGTTAGGTTCAGGCACTCAACAAAGGCAGGAGACATCATGTCTGTGTTGTTACCATCAGGACATCCAGCAGGGCTTTTTCCAGGGCTGAGGTACTATTGAAGATCTCACCACTTATCCTTTCGGTCAGCTTCCTTCCTAGCATGCACCGTGATCTCGCATGCACTAAAGCAGGCATCTTGTGTGTATGACAACAGTGTCTCACACCGAGTGTAACTAGCCTGTAGAAAGGACTCTACAAATTGGAAAAAGAGATGAGGGTTGCCATACATCCGGAATTTCCTGGACATATCTGGAATACCAAAATTATCAGCGGTGTCTGGGTGGTTAAATGTCCAGGAAAATCCGGATGTATGGCAGTCGGTGTCGGCAGTGCCAATTTTGCATATCTTCCCTTAAAATAGCTAAAAAAACAACAATGGCAAATTCTTTTGCGATCTTGCAAAGAAAAGCTGAGCAAATTCTGTCTGGATTTACACTGTTTGAATTATGGCAACCTTAACAGAGATGTTACATGTACCTTTGTTTTCTGTGAAAATCTTTCAGTGAAAGCAAATCAACAACCACAACAAAGTGTTGCAGTGTGGAGTACTTTGCTGGTACAGTCTTACCTCGGGTTACAGACACTTCAGGTTGCATTTTTTCAGGTTACGGACGCGCCGAAACCCGGAAGTACCAGAATGGGTTACTTCTGGGTTTCGGCCGTTGCACATGCGCAGAAGCGCCAAATTGCAACCCGCATGTGCGCAGACGCGGCGCGGCGGGTTGTGAATGCTGCGGGTTGCGAACGTGCCTTCCACACGGATCATGTTCGCAACCCGAGTGTCCACTTACACCTTTTTTATTGGTTGATTCCACGGTAGTGGCAAAGTTGCTAACAGGGAGGAGACGACACATCATTCTGAGTATAGGATGCTCAGGATCACATTTCCCCTGCCCCACTTTTTATCTGGATGCATCCAGTTGATTTATTATTCATCGTAGAGTTGGATTGCTTAGGTACCTTGTGCCAGCAGCTTGCGATATGGAGCATTCAGGGCGGTTTGTCATTACATAAGAAGCATAAACCAGAGCAGTGTGCTGCATGGACCAATTAACTAATCCAGCATAGTGAGTCCTCGAGTTCTTAACTTTCTTCTTTCTTTCATAAAAAAAGGCAAGGCAGTACTTTAAAGAAGAACCGGGAAGAAAATGTCACTCTCTTTCTGAGTGCAGTACCGAAAACGTCTTGATGGAGCCTCAAGGAAGGATCTTCAATACAATTCTGATATAAGCTGCTTCAAAGGGGATTTAAAATAAAAGCAGTAGATCAGTTTTATTTATTTTCAGTTCTCACCTGCTCATATTGACAGGAGATTTGTCTTTCTGTGTTTTTGAAAGGGGGGAGGGGAGGAGCTGCTGATTACATGAAAAAAGATACCAAAGCACGGTTTCTCTGTTATTTCTTTAAAACCTCACATCACAGCCTGGGGTAGCAATATAATGAGGCGTTTAGCATATTGGAGAGGAATTTTTTATCTCCTACCTGTAAATCAGCGAGGAATAGAGATTCTCTTCATGCCCGTTTTACATTGAAGGTATGTTTCTTGAAGAATAATCAATGCACCTGATGAAAATCAGGAATTTGGAAAATTAATTTGAACGGCACTTTGATTTTTTGATTTTTTTTAAAAAAAACAAGAACCTGTGCGTTCAACTACTGAATATTATATGGTCCCAATCTTCCTTTGATTTGACTGAAACTTTCTGGAAGACAGTGACCAAGAGAAAGATATCTAGGTGTGGGCAGATACAAGAGGTGAAGAAATAAAAAGATTCAGGGTTTCCCAAACTTGGGTCTCTAGCTGTTTTTGGACTACAATTCCCATCATCCCTGACAATTAGTCCTCCTTGCTAGGGATGATAGGAGTTGTAGTCCAACAACAGCTGGAGACCCAAGTTTGGGCAACACTGAAGAGATGATGAAGAAGAAGAAGAAGAAGAAGAAGAAGAAGAAGAAGAAGAAGAAGAGGAGGAGGAGGAGGAGTAGTAGTTTGGATTTGATATCCCGCCTTTCACTCCCCTTAAGGAGTCTCAAAGCGGCTAACATTCTCCTTTCCCTTCCTCCCCCACAACAAACACTCTGTGAGGTGAGTGGGGCTGAGAGACTTCACAGAAGTGTGACTGGCCCAAGGTCACCCAGCAGCTGCATGTGGAGGAGCGGAGACGCAAACCCGGTTCCCCAGATTATGAGACTACCGCTCTTAACCACTACACCACACTGGCTCGTGGGATCTATTTTTATGTGGAGTGATGTTTCTTAAACATTTCACACATGCTTTTAGGAAAGGTGTACACCCCCTCATCTAAATTTTCTCCAGAAGAAAGCCATTTAATTTCCTGTGTTTCTCTGGATACCGGGAAAATAAAAGTCCTTGTCAGCATCTCCCACTGGTTTAGGTCTGTGGTCATTTTTCTATGGTCTATGGTCATTTAGAACTTGCCTGCAAAACGTTTTGCTTACCAAGCCATTTCTGGTCAAGATCACCCACAAAACACCCCCACCCCAGAGGCAACATAAGAATGATGTTCCCTGTACTTTGGTCAGTTTAAGCCTTCACCAACCTGGTGTAGTCAAAATGACAAGAGACCATCTACAATAGGTAGAAATATAAGCAAGCTTTTACAATCCTGAACTGACCTCTTGCTTCACTGTCAATGTTCTGAGTATTCTGGAGTAGGAATGCTCAACTGGTATACCATGCAGTTCCATGAGGCAAATATTATGACTCCTGGTGATCCTATTAAACATGTAGCATCCATGTTTTAAAAGGCCTAACTGATAGCTGCTCTGAACTTTTCTCTACAGCAGGGCTAAAGACCCTTTGGCCTCCCCAGATGCTGTTAGCCTGCACTCCCATCAGCCTTGGCCAACCCAATTTATTTCCTTGCATAGCACGTTGTAAGTAATTTGGAAGGGTTTATAATATAATTTGTCAGGATCAATGGATAGCCAACCACCTTTTCTTTCTAGATCTGAACCTATAAAATCTTGTCACAACTTTTCCTCTTTTCACTAATTAATACCACTTGGGTGGTATTAATTGATGCTTTTGAATTATGGTGCTGGAGGAGGCTCTTGAGAGTCCCATGGACTCAAAGAAGATCAAACCTATCCATTCTTAAGGAAATCTTAAGGAAATCAGCTCTCACTGGAAGGACAGATCCTGAAGCTGAGGCTCCAATACTTTGGCCGCCTCATGAGAAGAGAAGAGAAGACTCCCTGGAAAATGTTGGGAAAGATGGAAGGCACAAGGAGAAGGGGACGACAGAGGACGAGATGGTTGGATAGTGTTCTTGAAGCTACCAGCATGAGTTTGACCAGACTGCGGGAGGCAGTGGAAGACAGGAATGCCTGGTGTGCTCTGGTCCATGGGGTCACGAAGAGTCGGACACGACTAAATGACTAAACAACAACAACAATCCATCACATTCTTAAGAAAAGTGAAAGCAAAGGTGGGAGCTGAGAAGAAAAGAGAAAACCTGGTGTATTTTCAACTCTGTTGGGGGTGGTGGAAGAATACAGGGTACAGTCCTAAGATCCTGTGTGCTGAATTCTGTCCATGAAAAGAATACTCCTGGTCTCTACTAATGGGAGGTGGGGCATTTTTGGCAACAGCTTATGACCTACAGGGGGGAGGGAAAATTGGCAAAAAATGTCTCCTGTCTTATATTTACAGATAGTTCCCTCCACTGGATCAAATACCTTTCTATTCATAGAGGGAGTCCAGCTGTGTACACACCATATATCTGAAGCACGTTGCTTCCCCAAAGACCCCTGGAAACTGTACTTTACTACCACACATGAACAGCTACAGTTCCTAGCACAGTTAATCTACAGTTCCCAGGATTCCTTGGAGGAAGACATGTGCTTTAAATGTATGATGTGTCTGTAGCCTCCTTCTGCCTCCTTTAAATCCAAATGACTAAATAGCCTGTGGAGCCCAAATGAATGGAGATTTGGGATTTGTATGTAAATAAATACAATTTATTGTGTCCTCCATCATGGAAGGCCTGTGTTGTGGTAAGATCACTTAAACTGCCTCCCTGTTGTGGGGAGGGGCCATTTGGATAGCCACAACACCCCATCGGTTGCCCCTTGGTTGCTGGGGTAGAAATTTGGCCTGTTGGGTCGTCTATTGGCTACCAAGGGGCTATTTAAGCTGCTCCATCAAACCTAAATCTGGCCCTGCAGTTGGGTTCAGCCTGGAAAAGATGAGACTGAGAGGAGATATGATAGTCATCTTCAACTATCTAAAGCATTGTCATCACATGGAAGGTGGAGCAAGCTTGTTTTCTCCTGCTCCAGAGGTTGGACCCAAACCAGTGGCTTCAAGTTACAAGAAAGGAGATTCTTACTAAACGTCAAGAAGAACTTTCTGATAGTAAGAGATGTTTGACTATGGAATGGGCTCCCTGAGAAGGTGGTGGACTCTCCTTCATTGGAGGTTTTTAAGCAGAGGTTGGATGGCCATTTGTCATGGATGCTCTAGTTGAAATCCCTGCATTGCAGGGGGTTGGACTAGGTGACCCCTAGGATCCCTTCCAACTCTACAATTTCATGATCGCACAGTTTTGCATAATGGTAGCATTACACAGGCTAGCTCCATCACCATGCCATAATCCCAAACAAGTCTGCTTCCCACTATTCACATGTCCAGTAGCAGTGGGATATCCTAGACTGTGGCAATGTCCCTGCCTCATGCTCACCATGTGAAACATCTAGTGCTCATTAAATGAACAAGACAGTATGCCAAGACATAGAATAAGGATGTTTGATGTATATACCATCAGTTGTTTTTGACAGTATTTTGAGCTGCACAGATTGCTTATGGAGCAAGGTAATGACATTTGGAACCTTGTGCTCTCAGTGCAATGTTTATTTCTAGCACTGGAGCTGAAAGCTCCATGTCCAGTGGCTCAAAAGTATAGCACTGCTGCTGTGATTGCAAATTGTTCTCCAAGTCCTGGGCAGGCAGTACTGAAAACACAGTTTCAACTTGCTGAGCTGTACATGTTAGCCATTCATAAACTCAGAGCCCCCAAACTGAAAGTTGCACAATAACTTGGCCCAACACCTGGTGGAATATGCCCATTGGTTGCAGTCCTAATCCCAGTAATGCACTCCTCAGTCTCACTCAAGTCTGGGTGAAGTGCATGTATTTTTGTACATACTAACCAGACTGGCATAAAAAACATCCCTGATTAAAACCAGCATATAATTATGCTATGCGGTACCCTATAATTTTATTGCAACAATTGTGAAACCCAGTTGTACAGTTCATAGACCACAGATTGTAGGTGAAGTCCCCCCCCCCCCCCGCCCGACATCATAATTCCCATTTATATCGCATTTTTGGAGTTACGAGTTTCAGGCTTTCTCCTAATAAAAGACACTACTTAATCACTATGGAAACGTACTCAAGCAATTTTGAAATACCCCTGTACAAGAACTTGCCACTTAAGTACAAATTTGTTCTTTGATAGCAGGTAATGAAGCTAAGAAGTCACAGCCAGTTACTAAGGACTGAAATGATACGCTAACTCAAGCAGGGTTGCCACAAGGATGTAACCAAAGGAGAATTGCAGCAAAAGGTAAACTTTCACTTATGACAAATGTCTGTCTACAAAGTTCACTTTAATAACATTCATCATCCAGCCTACTTGTACAAGTTGGACAATAAATGTACAACTGAACAGTTGTTGAATTATCATGGCATTTCTCTTGTTTCTCTTCTTATTGTCACTTAGTGCATTGCATAGTACTTATGCAGCTGACTTGTAAAAGAGGAACACACATCTAGTTAAGATTAAAATCGTGTAATCTGGAATATTTCAAGTGGAAGTGCCCAGATTAAGAGCTGGACTGCACTGCTTTGAGAAACAAACTCTTAGGGTTCTCCCACTTTTATCTCAAAATCAGTTCAAGTTGACAACAGTCATTTACAGGGCTAGTTAAATGGCAAACCAAAGTCCATCCGCATGCTATTAATAATATCCAGTAATGTTGACTTCGTAAGAAAAATGCAAACAAGCAGATTCAGAGCTGAAGCATCATTTGTACAATTGGCACTAGCTTACTAACAAATGTTCAAGTTATACTTGGAATACATTAATACTAACACTTTACTGCTGGTTTCCAGCCAGAACTATCACTATAAGCATCCAGACTGTGCCATAGTTAGTTTGGGTTATTTTTGATTTTATTACTTCTAGAAAATGCAACAGCTATTCTCAAGAATTCTGGGAACCATCACTCCAAAGTTTTAACCCCAAAGAGGGAGTGGCCAGTCAGCACTCAATATACCTTTTTTGGCGGACACAGAATCTCTCTTCAGCTTTCTTTAAAAGAAAAGAAAAAAGAAAATGCTTGGCTCCCACTGGCTGCCAGTTGCAGACAGTGACAGCACAACCCTGTCAATGTCTACTCAGAAGAAAACTCCGTTGGGTTTCATGCAAGTCACTCCCAGGTAAGCGTGTATAGGACTGCATCTGAAGAGATGTTATTAGCTACCAATGACTCATTGACAGTCAATGAGACATACAGAGAGTGTGGATTTATGGCTACCAGAACAAAAACAAAGAGAACTAATGGGTATGTTTAGGGAAAGATCTGTGGCAATAAGGTCTACACTCCAACTGCTGCTTTGCTGCCTAACTGATCTATTGGCAGTCACAGCTATGGTGGGAGGTGTTTGCCTGTCCTGTAGTGTGTGCAAGAGCAGGATTTCATATTTGCCATTTTTTCTTGCTGAAAAGGTAGACCTCCTACAATGTTTAAGGATTCACCATAACAAGAGTCAATTAATTTCAATTCAATAGTCAATTTGATAGTGAGCCTTCAGACTAGAGCTGTGAACAAATGGTCTCTCAAAATTCTCCACCTTCCTTGTCAATAGAGAAATTGAGGTGGGGAGGTGAAATCAATTAGCAGCCGAAGTAAGACAAACACCTAGCATAATGAAGTTGAGGTGCCCACGGAAGACATTTTTGTTTAGAAAATCTTGCCCTGAGTTGTAACCAAATCATTTATGAAAGATTAATTTCATGTTTAATGACATGCTCTTGTTGTTTTTAGAATTTGTGTGGGTGGTTTCGTTGTTGTAGAGTTTGTTGAATTTTATTTAGAACTTCTGCTTCAGTGTTTTATTTTGTTCTTATCATATGTACTGCTTCAATGGCCTTTGAATATTCCTCCTCACCTTTCCACTGAATATCTCCAGGAGGAAGAGAAATTCTCTCACAGGTTCTGGTGGGGGGCAGTCACTACAGCTTCTTTCTTCCTGTTTTGTTGTTCTTGGTTGCCATTTTGCATCCTGCACAATGTCCTGGACTTAGTGCAGGACACCACCCAAAAAACACAGTGGAGAATATTTGGAGAAAAGCTGCACTGGTCTTTTTCTGAGGTGGTGGGGGATGGAGATAAATAGAAGATGTCTTCTGAGAACCCTTGGCTCAACCTTACTTCAGACTGAACTTCTTTTTTCCTTATGAAACATTATGCACAGGTCTGTAGAATAGCATCTTTAATGTTGAAGCACAGACTGTGCAGATTTCTTTAGGAAGACTTTCTGTGGAAACTACCCTTCATGAACTATTGTCCGTCAATGAAATCGACATTGCGAGTCATAAAGGTTGCACTAGAGAGGAGTTTGACTTATTGTGGATGTGTGGTTACATCTCTTTTGTATTTGTATTGTTTGACAGCCTTTACATAAGCTGGTTTCAAACATTATTGCATTTATGGCCGTAGGGCAAAATGAAGGTTGAATAGTTTAATGCATCCAGAATAATCTGGTGCAATAGGGGGCCGATCTATATGAATAATGGCCATACTCTTTGTTAATAGCCTGAGTGTGCTCCTTTTTTATGATGCCCAACCTAAAAAAAATTAACAGTCTAAACTGAAATGACAGGTACTCAATACAGACCTTCCGTAAGACCATTATCATACCTGGTGTTACAGGAAATTCAGTAAGATGCATGGATTCCTGAAGACTGAAAGACTGATAGCCCTAGCCTATGCCCCAGTATTATTCTGACAGAACACATGAGGAATTTGACTTTGGAATCAAGGACAAAACTGGGAGACTTTGAGATGGACCCGTAACCAAGACCTATTGAACTAGGTTGGTAAAAGCTAAAGGACCTCTGGGTGGTTAAGTCCAGTCAAAGGTGACTATGGGGTGCAGTGCTCATCTTGTTTTTCAGGTTGAGGGAGCTGGCATTTGTCCACAGTCAGCTTTCCATGTCATGTGGCCAGCATGACTAAACTGCTTCTGGTGCTACGGGACAACATGATGAGTGCCATAGAGTACAGAAACGTCATTTACCTTCCCGCCACAGCGGTACCTATTTATCTACTTGCACTGGTGTGCTTTTGAACTGCTAGGTTGGCAGAAGCTGGGACAGAGCAACAGGAGTTCACTCTGTTGTGCCAATCTTCTGATCAGCAAGCCCAAGAGGCTCAGTGGTTTAGACCTACTGAACTAGCATGCAATTTCACAGTATTGGCAGATGTCAACCTTTTTTTAAAGGCATACATAACCCTGTTGTGGCCATATCTAATACTACAAACAAGACAGTAGGAGGATATTGTTGGGATACTGCCAGGGAGACAAAGTCCATCTGAGCCCCCAAGCCGGCTGCCGGACGTTCCATCGACCTCCCGTAGTCACGCAGTATCAGCAATAGCGACACGAAGCCTCAAGAATAGATAGCCACATTCTTGGACTTGTGCACACTCTATCAGCAGAATTCACACAGCAAAAGATGCACAGCAGGAGAGCATATTTATAGTTTATTCAGCGTTGGTCAGAACAAAGAAACCATGACCGTCTGCTTCGGCTGCTCAGGCAACAACAAGAAGAAAACGAAAGCAACTGACAACAGAAACATCCTGTGAGACAGGAAATACGCAGGCTGTGACACAAACATCCTGCTCCCTTTTAAGGTGGAACGGAAATATCCTAACATCCTCCCCCTTTCCGTGTAACCTGTAGTACCTGTGGTTCAACCCAATTGCAACCTTTGTATGTAAACCTTAAGTTGTTCTCTGTTAACAACCTTAGACAACAGATCAGCAGGAATTTCATTTCCTGGCATGTAGGACACCTGAATGAGTCCTTTCTGAATACACTCTCTTGCACGATGTAGCTTAATCTGCAAGTACTTGGTTCTTTGCTTGCAACTCTCCGAGTTCAGCAAAGCCAAACAAGATCTATTGTCTTGATACACTTGTATAGGACATTTCACAGAAACCCCAATGTCCTTAAACAGTTGCATCAACCATTCACAATCCATGAGTGAAAATGACAGCGCATTGAGTTCTGCTTCACAGGAACTTAGGCTAACTGTCGTCTGCTTTTTGCACAACCAGTCAAACAGGCAGTGGTTGTACATGTAGCATACTCCAGAAGTGCTTGTACCATCCGTGGTGTCACTTCCCAAACTCGCATCTGCAAAGATTTCAAGACCTCCAGTCTTCTGACTGGTGAACCTCAGCCTGTAGTGCATAGTCCCTTTCAAATACCAGGCTATGCGCTTCAGAGCTTTCCAATCCTGAACAGTAGGATTGTTAGCATGTCTGCTAAGCAGGTTAGTGCTTACAGCTATGTCAGGTCTTGAACATCTAGCAATGAAATTCAACTTGCCTAGAATGCATCTGTACAGCGTTGTGTCAGAAAACACTTCAGCAGTACTATCTACCTGGTAACCTGTCACCATCGGTGTGTCTGCTGGGTTTGCATCAACCAAATTCAACCTGGTTAATACATCAGCAATTTTCTGTGTTTGGTGTACCAGAAAATTACCTGCTTGGTTCCTCTCCACCTGCAGAGAAAGATAGTTGGATACCTCACCAAGATCCTTCATGTCAAAGTGCTCCTTCAGCTGAGCTAGGGTGCTTTGATAGAAAGCCTGATTCTTCCAAAACATCAGAAGATCATCAACAAAACATAAACAATACAGTTTGTTTTGCCCCTCCTCCTTGACAAACACACATGGATCAGCTTTGCCCTGGTGAAAACCTAGAGAAAGCAACGTCTCAGTGAGTTTTGTGTTCCAACACCTGGCACTCTGCTTGAGACCTGTGATGGGATGATGAGCTGCTTGTGCGTAAAATCCTAATCCCTCAGAGTTTGGCTAAGTCCCCAAACCTCTGTCTGTGATGGAGCTCCTTAAACATGACTCCATCAATCGCTCGTTGAATCGGACAGTGGGCGTTTACGGAACTTCTTCCAGCATAAAAGCTCCTTAACGGAAACGCGTCTTCTGGACTCTCGGCGTGACAGTTTCCGCCGAGGAGTGGGTGTCCCTACAGGAGGTCCTGAAATCTCCCCGCTGCTCCCGCTTGAAGTGTCTCTGAGCCCTCCCTCCGACTCACTTTCCCTTGGAACTCCACTTCTCCCCCTGCTGGTCCCCTCCTCCGCTGAATGGTCTCTCTCACCCTCCATGAGCCCTTTCACCTCCTGCGTCTCAGATGGCAGTTCCCTGACATCCACCTCCCCTCCAGGGCCCCCTTCACCCCCTTCCCTCCCCTCCTCTGCGGGAGGCGAGGGAGCAAAACCCCTGAAGGAACCTCCCTCATCTTCCGAAGTTTCGAACACTTCCCTCCACCTTTTGCTGTCTCCGGTTTCCAAGTACTCCTCCTCATCGGAGTCTGTTCCTCCTTCCAACTCCGATTCCCTGAATCCCTCCAGTTCCTCCTCATCGTCGGTGGTGCCAAAGTACTCCCTCCGAAACCTCGCTACTGGCTGAGGTTTCCTGGGGAACCTTTGGTGAAACGTTTCGATCAAGATCTCGTCACGGACCTCCTCTGCCTTCACCCAGGTGTTTTCCGACTCCGGTTCCCCTTCCCACGCGACCAAATACTCCACCTGATTACCCTTCCACCTGGAGTCGATGATTTCCGCCACATGGTTGCGGCTTTCCCTTTCTTCTATGGCTGGCCCCCGTGTGGATACCCCTTCACCTTCCCCCCTGTATGGTGACAGTAATGACCTGTGGAATACTGGGTGCAGTTTCATGTGGTTCGGTAACCGGAGTCTGAACGCCACTGGGTTGACCTGTTGGATGACCTCAAATGGTCCCAATCTTTTGGGTCTCAATTTCTTGCAACCCCCCTTGAACGGCAACCCTTGGGTTGATAGCCAGACCCGACTCCCCACCCTAATTGTTTCACCTTCCCTTCTGCTCTTGTCTGCCTGCCTCTTATATTCTTCCTTGGCCCTTTCTAAGTTGAGTTGGAGTTGACGATGGATCGCTTCCATTTCTTCTACAAAAAGTTCCGCGGCCGGAACACTCCATCTTTCCCCTCCTTCCCCTGGAAACGCCCTGGGGTGGCACCCATAATTAGCCAAAAAGGGGCTCATCCCGGTGGACACATTCTCTGCATTATTGTAAGCAAATTCCGCTAGTGCCAACTTTTCGACCCAATCGTTCTCTCTGTCATTGACATAACACCTCAGGTATTGTTGGAGAATACCGTTTGCTCTCTCCGCCTGCCCATTGGTCTCAGGGTGCCTGGCAGTCGAAAAGTTGACTTCTACGTGCAATAAGCTCATAAGTTTCCTCCAGAATCTGGACGTGAACTGTTTCCCTCTGTCGGAAACCACCCTCAAGGGGGCGCCATGCAGTCTGAAAATATGTTCTACAAACAATTTCGCTGTTTCTTCCGCCGTGACTGCATGTGAGCAAGCTACAAAGTGACCCATCTTAGTTAACAGGTCTACTACGACTAGTATGGCGGTTTTCCCCTGGGATTTGGGCAGATCAGTCATAAAATCTATCGACACCGCCTCCCACGGTCGTTCTGGTGTGGGTAACGGTTCTAATAACCCCGCTGGTGCCCGCCTTTCTCCTTTGGCTCTCTGGCATTGGTCACACCTTCTCACATACTCCCGTACATCCTCCCTCACCTTGGGCCACCAAAACTCCCTGGTCACCAACCACATGGTCTTGTGTTGCCCAAAATGCCCCGCTGTGGGATTGTCGTGCAGCTGTTTGAGTACTCTCCCCCTCAATTCCCCTTCGGGTATATATAGCGCCCCTCTGTAATACAATGCCCCGTTTCTTTCTTCAAAACCCCCGGGGTCTTCTCCCTCTCTCCTTAGACCTCTGAGCTTGTCCTGGGCGTACTCATCATTTACCGTTCCCTCTACCAGTTCTCTTTGCCCCACCCAGGCCGCACCACACACCCAGTGGTCCTCTGGGATAATATGTCTCTCTTCCGGCGCTCCCTCCCCCTCCAAATATTCAGGTTTGCGAGAGAGAGCGTCCGCTCTGATGTTTTCTGGACCTGGCACATAGCAAATTTCAAAATGGAATCTGGAGAACTCCTGGGCCCATCTCACTTGTCGTTGGTTGAGCACCCGTGCCGTTCTCCAATACTCCAAATTCTTGTGGTCCGTACACACTTGCACCTTATGTTGTGCGCCAATTAGTAAGTGTCTCCATCTCCGGAACGCTTCATGAATGGCGAGTAGTTCTCGGTCATATACCGTGTAGTTCCTCTCGGATTTGTTCAGCTTACGCGAAAAGAAGGCACACGGTCTCCATTCTGACTTATTGCTCCCTGGCTGAAGCAGCACCGCCCCCACCGCCCGGTCTGAGGCATCAGTTTCCACTCTCATGGGTTTTTGTAAATCCACATGCAGGAGCTGTTCTTCCGAAGCGAATGCCCTTTTCAATTCCTCAAAAGCATGCTCCGCCTCCGCCGTCCAAACGAATTTCTTCTTGCTGCTTAGACAGTCCGTGATGGGAGCCGTTAAGTGGGCAAAGTTCTTGATGAATTTACGGTAAAAGTTCCCAAACCCTAAGAACCTTTGCACATCTTTTTTCGTTTTCGGTGTCTTCCATTCCAGCACCGCCTGGACCTTCCCTGGATCCATGGCTAATCCCTTGTCTGATAAGCGGTACCCTAGGAATTCCACCTCCTTGGTGTGGAACTGACACTTCTCCAATTTCACCCACAACTGGTTTGCTTGCAGCTGGCTCAGCACTTCCCTGACATCCTTTACATGCTGCTCCTCATTCTCTGAATATATCAGCACGTCATCGAGGAAGGCCACGCAATTCTTGTAGAGCAAAGGTCCCAGTACGTGGTTCATGAGCGATTGAAAACAGGCGGAGCCTGATTGTAATCCGAATGGCATAACGAGATATTCAAACGCCCCCAAAGGGGTGAACATGGTGGTTTTCCATTCATCCCCCTTCTTTATTCGTATCAGGTTGTATGCTCCTCTCAGGTCCAGTTTCGTGAATATCTTTCCCTTCCTCACCCTGGTCAAAATGTCATCAATCCTGGGCATGGGGAAAGTCACTGGTTCTGACACGGCATTTAGGGCCCGGTAGTCCACGACCAATCTCGGTTTATCCGTGTTTTTTTTGTCCACAAAAAACACTGGGCTCCCCCCCACCGCTCTGGACTCTCTGATGAAGCCCCTCTTCAGGTTTTTATCAATAAACTCCCTTAACTCCTGCATTTCCCTGTCTGACATGGCGTACAGCTTGCCCACGGGGAGCTGGGCCCCAGGGACCAGATTAATTTGGCAGTCAAAGTCTCTGTGCGGTGGTAATTTGTCTGCTTCCCTTTCACTGAAGACCTTGCTCAGGTCAGCGTATTGTTTGGGCACCTTCCCTTTGTCCGCCACTTCCGTCCCTGCTAGAGAGGCTTTTGCCCCTTCTGGCACCTTTCCCTCTCTGCAGTGTTCCAGACAATGGGCTGACCCAAAGGAGACCACTCTCTGATGCCAGCCCACTAGCGGGTCATGCAACGCTAGCCAGCTCATTCCCAAAATGACTGGAGCCCCTCCCAGGGTGGCTACATTGAACGCTATCCTCTCAGTGTGCCTGGCCACCCTCATAACCATTGGGACGGTTTGTAGGCTGACTTCTCCTCCTAGCAGCTCCCTCCCATCGATCGTGGTGACCTGCAGGGGGTTGCTTAAATGGAGTGTCTGTATCTGGTGTTCAGCTGCAAACTCCTTGCTCATAAAATTACAGGAGCTGCCTGAGTCCAGCAGCGCCTTAGTCTTTAGTGGGTATCCGTTTGCCAGCTCTAGCAACACCTCTATTACTAGGGCTGGTCTTGGAGGTTCCGGAGTGGGCACTTTTACTGCTCCTTGGCCTGTCTGCAGTGCCCTGACAGAGGCAGACAGGCGTTGGCTTTTACTGGCTCCTGGACTTCCTCCTCCTTCCCCCCAACAGCTCCAGCCATCCCTTGCCATTCCTTTCTTTGCGGGCAGACTCTGGCAAAGTGACCTGGCTGCTGGCAGAGATAACATTTCTTGGCGCTCTTTCCCTCCTTCTTCCTCCCTTCACTGGGATTTGAAACTGTGCGCGCGCGCGCTGTTCCAACTTCCATCGGCTCTCCTGGCGGGAAACTTGGTTCTGGAATCTCTGGAATGCGGAAATCCCTCCAACGCTCTCCTTTCCCCTCCCGCTTCTCCAAGGCTCTTGCCTCCTGGCGTGCTCCAATGGTCAGCGCTGATTTGGTCAGCTGGTCCATAGACTCCGCCCTGGGCGCCCGGGAAAGTTCATCTTTCACCGCCGAAGAAAGCCCCTCTTCAAAGAGCATTTGAATGGGTTCCGCCGAAAGGTCCCACCCCAATCTATGTATCAACATTGTAAACTCAGTCCAGTACTCACGAACCGATCGGCTCCCCTGTTTGCACGCCATCAATTGTCTGCGCACCAGCCCCTGTTCAATCTCGCTGGAAAACATCAAATCCATGGCGCGAAAAAACTTCCTCGCGTCCTTCAGCATGTCACTATTCCCTGCCATCAGGGGTCTGACCCAATCTCTCGCCCCTCCTTCGAGATGGCCAATCACAAACGCCACTCTCGATGCCTCGTCGGGAAAGTCATTAAACTGCAGTTCAAGAGCATACTGCATCTCTGTCCTAAAGGCTTGGTAGTTCCTGGGGTCCCCCCCAAACTTCTGCACCATTCCTGGCATCTTTCTTGCTAGTGTAGCGCCTTTTGCCTTTTCTGCATCCTGCGCCCTCCTTTCTTCTAGCCTCGCCGTTTGCATTGCTAGCTGGAGTTCCAACACTCTGTACCTTTCTTCCAGGCTTGGACCCTCTCCAGCTCCTGCTGCTCCTCCGGCTCCGGCTGGGTTACTCATGATGCCTCTCTGCACAAGCTGCTTTCAGGGACTGTCCAATTGCTGTGATGGGATGATGAGCTGCTTGTGCGTAAAATCCTAATCCCTCAGAGTTTGGCTAAGTCCCCAAACCTCTGTCTGTGATGGAGCTCCTTAAACATGACTCCATCAATCGCTCGTTGAATCGGACAGTGGGCGTTTACGGAACTTCTTCCAGCATAAAAGCTCCTTAACGGAAACGCGTCTTCTGGACTCTCGGCGTGACAGTTTCCGCCGAGGAGTGGGTGTCCCTACAGGAGGTCCTGAAATCTCCCCGCTGCTCCCGCTTGAAGTGTCTCTGAGCCCTCCCTCCGACTCACTTTCCCTTGGAACTCCACTTCTCCCCCTGCTGGTCCCCTCCTCCGCTGAATGGTCTCTCTCACCCTCCATGAGCCCTTTCACCTCCTGCGTCTCAGATGGCAGTTCCCTGACAAGACCATATAAGGATTTCCGGAAAATGGTATAGGTGCAATATATTCTGAACAGAAAGCAAAATTAATTGTAAATAATGTGGTAACAGAAGAGTTTAAGATTGAAAAAGGGACACGACAGGGGTGCCCTATCTCCCCATTACTTTTTATATCGGTCCTGGAGGTTTTGCTTAATATGATCAGGAGGGATCAGTTGGTTAAAGGGATTCAGGTCGGAGCTAAACAATACAAACTGAGAGCATTTGCAGATGACCTAGTACTTACATTGCAAGAGCCAGAAGCTAGCACGAAAAGAGTTTTGGAAATAATCCAAGAGTTTGGTCAATTGGCAGGATTTAAATTGAATAAGTTAAAGACTAAGGTATTGGAGAAAAATTTAACACAGATTGAAAAAGAAAGGTTTCAGAATGAGACGGGGTTGACTGTGGTTAAAAAAGTGAAATATCTGGGTGTGAACATGACAGCTAAAAATGTGAATTTATTTAAAGATAATTATGAAAAAACTTGGACAGAAGTGAAAAAAGATCTGGAGATTTGGTCAAATCTGAAGCTTTCCTTGTTAGGTCGAATTGCAGTTATAAAAATGAATGTATTGCCAAGAATGTTGTTTTTGTTTCAAGCATTACAAATTATGGACAAAATGGATTGTTTCAAGAAGTGGCAGAAAGATATATCTAAATTTGTCTGGCAGGGCAAGAAGCCCAGAATAAAATTTAAGATATTAACGGATTCAAAGGAAAGAGGGGGGTTTGCCCTGCCAGACTTTAAATTGTACTATGAAGCGGCAGCTTTCTGCTGGCTAAAAGAATGGCTGCTTCTTGAAAACACAGACATTTTGGATTTGGAAGGATTTAACAATATTTTTGGGTGGCATGCATATTTGTGGTATGACAAGGTTAAAGCGCATAAAAGTTTCAAAAATCATATTGTCAGAAAAGCACTACTAAATGTCTGGGTCAGATATAAGGACTTGCTGGAAAATAAGACTCCAAGATGGCTATCACCAATGGAAGCTAAGGCAGTTAAAAAGCTAAATATGGAGTCGAAATGGCCAAGATATTGGGAAATCTTGGAAAAGGAAGGGGACAAATTGAGATTGCAGAGTTTTGAAAAACTAAAAGGGAAGGTGAGAGATTGGTTACATTATCATCAAATATACGAAGTGTTTAAATTAGACAGTAAAATAGGCTTCCAGGTGGAAAAATCAAAATTAGAGACTGAACTGTTAGAATCCAGTACTAAGAATTTGTCAAAAATGTATGATCTGCTGCTGAAATGGAATACACAAGATGAAATGGTAAAATCAAGTATGATTAAATGGGCTCAGGACATTGGTCATAACATCATGTTTGCTGATTGGGAAAAGTTGTGGACCACCGGGTTGAAGTTTACGGCGTGTAATGCCTTAAGAGAAAATGTAATGAAAATGATTTATAGGTGGTACATAACCCCAGTCAAGCTTGCAAAGATCTACCATGTGCCTGACAATAAATGTTGGAAATGTAAAGAAAAGGAAGGTACATTTTTTCACCTCTGGTGGACATGCCCGAAGATTAAGGCATTCTGGGAAATGATTTATAATGAACTGAAAAAGGTATTTAAATATACTTTCCCCAAGAAACCAGAGGCCTTTCTCTTGGGTATTGTCGGCCAGGGGGTGTTAAAGACAGATACAACTTTTTTTATGTATGCTACAACAGCAGCTAGAATACTTATTGCAAAGTACTGGAAGACACAGGATCTACCCACACTGGAAGAATGGCAGATGAAGGTGATGGACTACATGGGCTTGGCAGAAATGACGAGCAGAATCCGAAACCAGGGAAGAGAAGCGGCGGAAGAAGAATGGAAAAAGTTCAAGGACTACTTAAAGAAATACTACAAAATTAATGACAGTTAAAATGATGTTGGATTAAAATAAATGGTTACTATTAGTATTGGTTAAGACAAAGAGAATAAGGATGATTAACATAAATTTATAGTAAAATAAGGGAAGATTCGCTGAATAATTGTAAGAATTTGGAATACAGAAACGGGAAGCAAGAGGAAGTCGAGGAAGTAAGGTTTAAGAAATTAGGATATGAAATGGTACTTGTTTTTTGTTTTGTTATTGTTTGTTGTTGGTTTTTGTATGTTTTGTTTGTGTTAACATAAAAATTGTTTAATAAAAAATATTATAAAAAAAAATAAATATAAGGATTTCCGCAGTTTACAGACCATTCCCTTCTGTATCTGCATCCCGTCAGGTGGAAGCATGTTCAAAATCCCGTACAAAAAAGCTGTATTAATGTCATGATGGGAAACATGCAGTTTCTCCTCCGCAGCGATCTTGAGCATCAGCCGAATGCTCTCATATTTGACCGTGGGCGAGTAGGTCTCGTGGTAATCCTGCCCTGGTACCTGTGAAAAACCTCTGGCAACCAATCTGGCTTTGTGTCTGACAACCTTGCCATTCTGGTCTGTCTTGGCCTTGAAGACCCATTTGCTGCCAACCAGTCTCATCCCTGGGACTACTGGTACCAGTTCCCAAGTTTGGTTCCTGTTCAAGGAATCAACTTCAGCCTTCATGGCATTTAGCCAAGGCTCAGCATCTTTAGAGGTTAACTCCTGAACCTCTTTGAAGCTTGAAGGTTCCCACACCTTCTCTGAGCTACTAAGAACAGCAGTTGCCATCTTAGCAAACTCATCAGCAAATCTATTCGGAGGTTTGCCTTTGGTCGCCCTTTCAGACCTGCGAACCAGACGCAAGTCTTCTGGACTCATCTCCTCCTTCTTAGGAGAAAAGTGACCAATGGTGAACAGTGGTTCTTCCAGTTCATTGTCAGACGCATCAGATGGTCTGACTGAGGCCTTTGCGCTCTTGTAGTCTGCTGTGTCATCACTGTCACTGACAGCAGCAGCAGCGCCGCCCACTGAACTGGAATCCGAACTCTGATCATCATCATCATCATCATCATCATCAGTTTCCTCAGCTTCCTCAGCATGATCTGCTTTCTTCACATCACCTTCATCCTCCTCTGGGTAACTCTGGAAAATTCCCACATTTTCCCCCCACTTAGGATTGTACTCAACACTCCTTGTGAACTTAATGGATTTAGAGTTAGTCATCCATACCCTGTATGCACCTTTTTCATACCCCATGAACAAACCATGTGCCCCACGCTTCCCAAGCTTGTTGCTTTGTGGGGTATGTACCCACATGTCAGAACCAAAGATTCTCATGTGCTTGACGTTAGGTTTGCTCCCAAACATCTTCTCACAGGGAGTGCAACCAATAGGTGATGACAGTCTCCTGTTAAAAGAATAAACAAAATTCACCAAAGCCTCCCCCCAGAACTTGTCAGGGAGATTGGCATCATGCAACAAGGTTTTCATTCCTTGCAGCAACGTTTGATTTGCTCGCTCCGCAAGCCCATTCATCCATGGCGATCTAGGCGTTGACAAGTCATGCTGGATTCCCTTCTCAGTCAGGAAAGCTTCAAACTTCTGAGAAGTGAACTCCCCGCCCCGATCAGTAAACAGACAGCCGATACGTTTACCGTGAGCATTCTCCAACCAAGCACAGAATGCCTTGAACCTAGGAAATGCTTGCGATTTCTGCTCGAGCATAAACACATGAATGTACCTGGAAAAAGAATCAATTAGAACCATGAAGTACCTTGCTCTACCCAAAGAGGGCGCAAGAGGACCTACCAGGTCTGCGTGCACTAGCTGGTAGGGTTTGGAAGCCTGCCTGCTAGACTCCTTGCCTTTTGGAGCAACCACCACTTTGTTCTCTGCACAAGATACACATTTCATGTGAAATTTACAGGGTTTGATGTTCAAACCTTCAACCAACCCAGGCATCTTGGCTAGCGCTTGCCAAGACAGGTGACCAAATTTTTGATGTGCATCGTGAATGCATCCTGCATGAAGAACCTTGTTAGTTTTTGCAACATAACAAGTATCAGCATTAGACACAACAGCACCATTGTCATCATAAGTTATACAGAACAATCCATCCATAAACTTTGCATGCAAAATGTCCTCTTTGCCTTTCCTGATGACACAGACGGTCCTTTTGAAGGAAACCTCAAAACCACGCCCAATCAGCTGTGGGACACTAAGCAAATTGTCCGCAGCTCCTGGAACAAAAAGCACATCTCTGATGGTAGTATGCAGACTTGCAAGTTTCACAGTCCCAACTCCTGCAATTTGCAAAGTCCTTCCATCAGCCAGGTGGATCTCTCCATCTTGAGGTGTGAAGGAGATAAACAGATGGTGGTCCTTCGCAAGATGGCGGGTGCACCCTGAATCCACAATAAACCTGGCCTTGGCCTTTGGAGAGGCTGTGCCAGCAAACAAAACCTTGTTTTCCACTGGCGTGGGCTTTTGCAACTTTCCCCCCTGCTCCTGGCCGTCAGACGTGCCTTTAGTCTTTGGTGAAGCTGTGCCAGCAAACAAAGCCTTGTTTTTCCCTGGCTTGGGCTTTCCACCCCCCTTCTGCTTCGGGCCATCTGCAGGCTTTTTCCTTTGTTTACATCTGGCCTTCCGGCCTCTGCAAAGGCTTTGACCTTGGTTCTCACGAGAAACACAGCTCTCAGCTGCCGACTCCTTGGCTCCCCCTGGAGGCTGGAATGCTGCCTGGGATGACGTGACAGTCTGCTCCCCCTGCAGCTTGCAACCGGTGCCCTCAGCATCCCTGCATTCACTCGCATTCTGGGAAACAGCCAGGACCTCCGATGCATTCAAACTCTGGGCTGGGATGACTGGCAGATGGGCAGCTTTCAAAGCATTCCACATGTCACGTGCAGTCGTATTTCGAGCTAGCGTGTTTAATTCCTCCAGAGAGACGGACAAGACTATTACGTCTATGGCCCTCGAATTCTGGGCACTCCATTTCTCTGTCCGAGGAACTGGAGTGGCTTCAGACACAGTATGCCAGACTCCAAACTGACGCAGCAAACTCTCACACCATTTTGCCCAGGTCTGATAATTGTGCCGATTTAACTTTGGGCACTCAGCAGCTTCTGAGGATTGTAAAAGATCCATCTCAGCTATTCACTTGAGCCGTGAGCCCTTATTTGCCTTCAAAGACCTCTTATCTCGGCAGCTCATAAATCACGATGCCTCTGGCTCGGCTCCCAGGCCAATTAGACCAGCCGGACATCAAAGGCTCTTGCCGGCATTCAGAAAAGCCTCACTTTCGCTTTTCCTGCACATACCTTTCAGCAGTCTGTCGCAGTCTTACTCTGCTGTAAGTGCCGTGAATCTGGGCCCGAAACCTGTTGTTGGGATACTGCCAGGGAGACAAAGTCCATCTGAGCCCCCAAGCCGGCTGCCGGACGTTCCATCGACCTCCCGTAGTCACGCAGTATCAGCAATAGCGACACGAAGCCTCAAGAATAGATAGCCACATTCTTGGACTTGTGCACACTCTATCAGCAGAATTCACACAGCAAAAGATGCACAGCAGGAGAGCATATTTACAGTTTATTCAGCGTTGGTCAGAACAAAGAAACCATGACCGTCTGCTTCGGCTGCTCAGGCAACAACAAGAAGAAAACGAAAGCAACTGACAACAAAAACATCCTGTGAGACAGGAAATACGCAGGCTGTGACACAAACATCCTGCTCCCTTTTAAGGTGGAACGGAAATATCCTAACAGATATTGCCTTGTTTCATCATATCTAAGGTAAACTCCAGTGCCCAGCTACTGGTATCGCAGAACAGATCCAGATCTATAGGGTCAGGTTTCCTGACTTTTATGTTAAGTTGTTTTCAACTTTATGGATGCCTCTGACACACTCGGCGAGTGTGGTGATATTTTGTACCACCCAACACAATTCTCAAAGATCAGTCCCAAGTTTCCTTCATCAAAAGCCACAGTGAAAAGGTAGGATGAGGAAATCACTGATTTTAGCTTTTAAATTGAAAGTGTTATCACACCTGCTCTCCCCCCGCTCCCCACACCTAGAAAATTCCAAGTGGCTTAAATTAATTGATGTGACTAACAAGAGTTAAATCAATCAATGTGGCTGGATTGCAGTAGCCATTCTTTCAGCAGCTGGAATTGCTGCCAGACACATAGGTAATCACTTAGTTCACCTGATAAATTTATCCAAGTAAATTCCATCCTGTGGAGAGTCTGGATGGTTTGAGTGGAAAAACTACAGTGTGTTTCAGTGGCCCGGGCAGAAACTAAGACTGTGCCTTTAACATTCGCAACAAAGAAAGAGGAGTTGATAAAAAAAGCTGTTGCTGTGTGACTTGTTTCTTCAAACTTTAGCCTATGAAAGACAATGGGGAATATGGCTGTTCTCTGGCCCTCAGTTGACATGTAGCCTCAGACTGTGACCTACCTCATAAGTCTCAGGGCCCTTGTGCCAATTTTTTTCCATCATCTAACCTTAAAAGCTTACATTTCCTAAAATTAACATTTGTAATTGAGAAAACTGATCTTGAACATTACAGGAAAAAGACTTTACTTGACCCAAACTGAGATGAAACTGTAGTTGCATTAGCTGAGGCCATGGCTCAGAGCCATTAATCCCATGAAATGTACTCATTAATTAAGGCAGCTATGACCAACAGCTGTAATTTATTTGCTTTCTCTAGAACTGCAAACATCTATTCTGCAACCCTGCATAGCTACAGGGTCCATAAAGCCAAATTGTTGGTACAATACATTATGTTTCTCCACTATATATTATTGTTTATACTTACTTTCTCTAATATTAAGAGATTTTATATACAACACAGCGTAGACTATCACCATGCTATTCATCAATGTCTTAACTTTTTTTAAAAAACCACAAATTCTATAAAAAAACTGTGGGTTCTGTGAAAACCTATATCAATTTGACTGTGACTGACTTGCTTGTGTAAACAAATACTTCATGGTACTTAAGCTGACATTCAGTAGAAGCTTTTAGCTCCTAGTGATTCTGAAGGATAATAAAAACAAAGTCCTTCAGACGTTTTCTTCAGATATGCACTCTGCAAATGTCATTGGGATATTTTCTTTCCAAAGAACTAAGCTGGGGAAAGTCGCCAGAAAGCCTCCAATCAGCAAATTTGTGGTCTGCTTTGAGCTTCTCCTCAAATTACTTATCTCTCCATTTACTTCCATAAAGTCTGAGGAGACCTAAAATGATGGCAAGTCTGCCTAGACCATGAGTAGGGAAACTTTGGACTTCCAGATGCTTTTGAACTACAACTCCCACCAGCCCTAGCTAGCATGGTCAATGGCCAGGGATGATGGGAGTTGTGGTTCCCTACTTCTGGCCTAGTCCAAATGGCTATTCACATGACATGGCTTGTCCCATTGACAATTACCATTGACAATTACTGGAGAGCCAGTGTGGTGTAGTGGTTAAGAGCAAGAGACTCGTAATCTGGTGAACCGGGTTCGCGTCTCCGCTCCTCCACATGCAGCTGCTGGGTGACCTTGGGCCAGTCACACTTCTTTGAAGTCTCTCAGCCCCACTCACCTCACAGAGTGTTTGTTGTGGGGGAGGAAGGGAAAGGAGAATGTTAGCCGCTTGAGACTCCTTCAGGTAGTGATAAAGCGGGATATCAAATCCAAACTCCTCCTCCTCTTCTTCTTCTTCTTCTTCTTCTTCTTCTCAACAGACAAGGAGTTGTGGAAATGTTTTTAAAGTAACTGTTCCTGTGAAACAAGACTAAAAAGTCAAACACAGAAGTTTTGCTGGATGCATATTGTATTCAGGAATTATTTCAAACTTTCAGGAGACATCAAATTTCTTGTACATCAAAGGAAATGTGATTTATACTTTTGGGGGGTCAAACTGTATTGGGTAGTGTGATTCAAAAAATAAAAAATGAAACAAAAATCCTATTTAGAAATGGAAATCTATGGAAAGAGTTATTCAGGATTACTGCTAGCATGCACACTCAAATAAACCAGATACTGGAATGGTTTTATGGCAGTGATAAATATGCTGCAGGAAGGAATGGCACATTAGCTATCCTATATGAGGCAATATTATTTCCTGGGCTACAGCTTATTGGAAGCAACATTTAGATGGATTAGAAACTCTTCAGGATTCATTTAAGCAGCTGACAGTCAAGGTTATCCTTAATTAAATATGCCAAGGCTGAATTCCCATAACCAAGTTTGTTTGTTTATTTTGCAGAGATTTCCTCTGACCTTTTGTATTTGCTGACTAATAGTGTTAGGATCTGGGACAGCCTGCTTTTATGGTTATTGAACAGGAAGAATAACAACCCTGTGTATACAAACTGGATGTGTGGGGATTTTTAAACCATAAAGCCAGCACAGGTAATCAGTTCTCAAATCAATAGCCATTTCCCCTTGATAAAGGTAGTATGCAGCCTTTTGATTTCCCCCCCTTTGTTTCTGCCACCTGAACACAAACGTGTTGTTCAATCAAACCACATTTCATTCCCTTTTTTCTGCTTCATGGCTAGATGGTTCCTAAGAAGCGAACTAGTTCAGGATGATGTTGAGGATGGAAAGGTACGTAATGATAAACATAAATCTGTTGCTCAAAATGGCAGCCCCACATAGAATTCTCCTATTCCATTTTCTGATGTCTGTGGGCCTTTCCATATGTATATTTTGTAGCACTTAGCTGCTGCTATATAGTAATACTGGAAGCTGCCTAATGGATTGTTTAATATTGTCTCTGCAGTGAAGCCCTCTTTTTGGGCTTGGACGCCTGGGATTAACTGCTATTTGTCTCCTTCCCTTCTAGAACTTTCTCCATCATTTGCCATTCTTACTGGCTGCAGCTGAGGTAAAAACAGCCTGGTCCATTTCCTTGGCTTGGCTGACCTGTCATTTGGCTCCCCACACTGTCTCCTGTATTGACTATTCCACCTGACCATAAATATTTTCATTGTGTTGTGACAATATGGAAGAGTTTGAACTAGAATTTGATCATTTTACTTTCCCCACTTCTCCATTCCTTTTCTTCTCTCTTTGTACCTCAATAATGAAACACATTATTGGACTGTGTAAACAATTGTGAGAATTTTGGCAAAAAAGGTGGGTATATTTAGCAAATAGATAACAAATAAAAGTGCTGCCAGCTCAAAATAGTCCTGCATATGTAAAGTCATTTTCCTTTGGGGAGAAAGTTTCTGAGCGGTGATGGAATTCGAGATGGTGTCTCGCTTTGTTCAGTTTTTGCAAATTATTGCTCCCATCCCGCTTCGTAGCTCTTTTTCTTTCACATTTTTGATGTTCTTTTGTCCCAGTGCGGTTCACTTGTGGTTGATTTCATAATTCTTTTTGGAAACTTTGGTGTATGTTTCATAAAATGATTTCCACCTACACAACCAATTCCATGCTGTTGCTTTGGTTTACGTAATTGTACTTTTCTGACTACAGACATACTAAAATGTGTATTTGTTACAGTGAGACTGTGCAGAATGTGTGTGTTTGTGTGTGCATCTTGCTCCCTGCCTTTTACCACATCACCTACGCCGTGATCTGAGCTAATCCAAATTTTGTATTGCTTGCTCCTTATTAATGCTTCATAATACTTTATGATGCTTAAACTGTTTTGGTACTAACTTTGCTTTCCTTCCTGCACAGCATTCAGGTAATATTCTATCTGCAGCTAAGGGGCAGAAGTTCATTCATGACTGGAAAAGTATGCAAATCACCAGAGGGAGCAGACATTCATTGTTTACTTGTTTGTTTGTTTGTTTGTTTGTTTGTTTGTTTAGCAAATGACTGAGCCATTGCTTGGATTAAAGTACTTGATTCCAGACCAATAACAGTCCCCTTACACACCAGAAGGGAATGGAGATTATGTGCACGGTGAAGCAAACACAGCAGGTTTTTAAAACAATTTTCTTTTTATCAAATAAATAAATATGAAAGAAATCAAACTTTGTTCTAATCCCAATTTTTGTATCAAGCTGTTGGCGATACGATTTCCATATGTTCATTTCTAAAAGTATTTTAGACACCTGAAAGATAACAGAGTTCCCATTTCAGTAATATTTCATTGCCATATTATTCCAGGGGAAAGAATCCAAGACCCCCTAAATTGTGACCCACCATGCAGAATGCAGGCCTGCTTGAGGTTGAAAAACCGAGAGACTGGCAAGTCTGCCACAGGCCACAATAACATGCCAAAGGGCTACATTTAGCATAAAATTTTCCTCAAAAATGTCAAGGATTTGGATGAGCAGCATTGAAAGAATGCTTCTGATCATGGAAACTTGTTTCCACTTCTCAGATTTCCCCTTCACTGGACTCATGTACATGGAAACATTCAGCTGTGTATGATTTTTGTGTCCAGGGAAATCGGACAAATAAAAGCAACAGCAACTTTTGTGAATTGCGATTCTCATCATAATCTTCATGGCATTATTGGAAACAATCCTCTGCCCAGTTTTTGAGGAAAATCTTATTTAGACAAAATTTAGTCTGCGCTCTGCAAAGTTTATTTAAAGATCTTAGCTAATGGTGCATGCCACCAGCCAGTCAGTTTCTTAGCAACCAAGAATTATCTTCTAACAAATCCCTGTACAAAATTTATTATTTTCTATACAGGAGAGTCATAAAACTTCAGTGATCTTTAAATATTTTTTTGCTGTTTTGGTACTGAAAGAGGAATTACATTGATTAAATCGGGTCCTCCCTTAAAGAGGCTACATATTGTGGTGAGACCTGGAAAACCGACACCCTGTGTTGTGGGTGGGTACGATTGGTCAGCCACAACACCCGATTGGTAGGTCCCTCAAAGCTGGGTACAATTTGGCCAATAGGACGCAGTCGAAATGGTTCGAGGGACCTATTTATGCCCATGCATGTGACCCAGAGCTTCCTCTTTCAGCATGTGCATTTGGAATACCCGCCCACCTCTCCCTACTTTTAGGGCTTTGCGCTTGACCTTGCTATGCTGTCATGTGTTCTCTATCATTGGGACAGGGGCACGGCAGGAATTTCCCCCACTTGGCTGATTGGCTGTTGCCATTTGGGTTTCGCCTGCCGCGTAGCAAATCGTCACAACTTGTAAGGTTGCAGATAGGCTCTGGTTCAGGTGATAGGGATGGGAGAACGATCTCACCATCCCTATGGGAAGGGTATTCCCTTAAAGGAATCCAGGGACTCAATGGTTTGGTCAACCCCTGAGAGGGAGTTGTGCCCATGCCTGAGTCCAGGGGGACATTTGGGTGGTGGAGTTAGCCAGTTCCCGGCTTTCCGCTTATCCAGGTGCCCACCCTTGGCTGACCTATGCTGGAACCCTGGGTCAGCGCTACCTTCTACCAGAAAATTTTGTGTATACCTAAAGGGACGTGGGTGGCACTGTGGGTTAAACCACAGAGTCTAGGGCTTGCTGATCAGAAGGTCGGCGGTTTGAATCCCCGTGACGGGGTGAGCTCCCATTGCTTGGTCCCTGCTCCTGCCAACCTAGCAGTTTGAAAGCACGTCAAAGTGCAAGTAGATAAATAGGTACCGCTCTGGCGGGAAGGTAAACAGCGTTTCCGTGCACTGCTCTGGTTCGCCAGAAGTGGCTTAGTCATGCTGGCCACATGACCCGGAAGCTGTATGCCAGCTCCCTCGGCCAATAAAGCGAAATGAGCGCCGCAACCCCAGAGTCAGCCACGACTGGACCTAATGGTCAGGGGTCCCTTTACCTTTAATGCTCCTTAGGATGCAATGTTATGGTCCCTGGGAAATCTGCCCCATCCATCCCAGTTAGAGGGAAGAGCTGGCGTAAAGGAGCAGTGAGATTGGGGCCATGCAGCTGAACAGGCAGGAATGCCAGATTGGTTCTGCTGGTGCATCTGCACAGCACTGACATTGCTCCATCCCAGCTCTATGTCAGTCAGTGATGCTGCTGTCAGAAGAACAGTGTGGCAGAAGTGACTACCACCATTGCCCCTCTGCTGCCACCATTCCAATTTCAGAGAGGTCAAAACAGGAGTGCTTTTGTGGCTTATAAGCGATCCCTCCCCTGCCCCCACAATTATGACAATCCTAGGGGTGACAAGAGAGGGGAAATAATCTTTTAAAAAAAGTCAATGTAAGGAGCAGGAAAAATGGAGTACCACATTTTGCCCTGGTGGTGCAAGTTCATCCACATTCAGTTCTCCCTCCTTTAACTCAATAGGATTCCTCCGCCTGTTTTATGATATGCCTAAATTCTAATCAGCTGGCATATTTATAGTTAATCTACAAATACCTGGATTCCGAGAATAATTTGCAATTCTTAAGAAGGGAACAAAAAGGAATCCCATCTTCCTTGATCCATTGTTATTCATATGAGAGGCAGATAAGTTAAATATTTGCATATTTTAATAAGTAAATAATAGTTGGTGATCTGTACTTCAAGCTGTTTTTATTGGGTATATATGATTGCTTTGATTTACTTGTAGTGAAATTGCAGTATGCAAGTAGTTTTGATAATAAATAAATATTCTGTATTTTTTGTGTATTTGAATGAATTGTTGGGACTGCTTTATTTTAATGTGGTTCCCCCCAAAAAACAAATCATTCATATATAGAAGATTCAACACCATTAAATAAAAATATTTGACACGATTTAATTTAATGTTAAAAATGAATGACAAATGCCAATTTTTTTCCTGACAGAATTCTTCAGCAGCTTCTAGACCAATTTTGGGTGGCATAACTAATTTTATGCATACTTACCTGGGAGAAAGCTCCATTGAACTTAGTGATGTATACATTTATGGGTTTGACCAGTTAAACATAGTAAAACATATGTTTTACAAAGGAATCTTCTTCAGACAGCTGAAATGTAAACTTTAACTAGAAATGCAAACAATCTTACAAGTGTTTCCATTTAACCTGCTATTCAGAAGCAGGAAATCAATCAAAGAAAAGCAGAGAAGTGTATAGCCTCTGCTTGATTATTTTCTGCACTCCCTCTTTTATTTCTGTTTATTCTTCTTGTTCCCATCCTTCATAGATAGGGAAATCTTTTGGCATTTCTCAATGGTGGCAAGAGTTGCATCCCAAGAGAGAGAATCAAGCTCCACTCTCCATTTCAAGATACACTATACAGTGGTACCTGGGGTTACAGACGCTTCAGGTTACAGACGCTTCAGGTTACAAACTCCACTAACCCAGAAATAGTACCTCAGGTTAAGAACTTTGCATCAGGATGAGAACAGAAATTGCACAGCGGCGCCGCAGTGGCAGCAGGAGGCCCCATTAGCTAAAGTGGTACCTCAGGTTAAGAACAATTTCAGGTTAAGAACGGACCTCCAGAACGAATTAAGTTCTTAACCCGAGGTACCATTGTATCATGTGGTCGTCCTGTTTCTGTAGTCCTTAATGCAAGAGTAACACAATCTACTGTGTCCATTTGACAGGAAAACAGTATTTCTTTCATTGGAAAGAAGCATGTCCTTCCAGGGCTGTTCATGGAAGGGAGCAGGAGAAAGAGAGAGAGAGAAAGAGCGCAAGAGAGAGAGAGAGAGAGAGAGAGAGAGAGAGAGAGAGAGAGAGAAGTGGTTGATAAGGATGGTGTGCAGGGTTAGCGAAGCTGTAGGTATCAGAAGACCTGCTCTTGCACAGAGATCTGAAGGTATGTTCGTTCAGTTGTTCTCTGGGAGATATCATCCTAGGAAGCAAACCAACTCACTGTCTGTCCTGGACTCACAATGTACATATTTGAACACTATGCTGGTTTCCTGAGTGCTTACCTATGTTGTACCCTATTACTGAGGGCAGCTCAAAAGTAGGAACTAGGTATTTCCTACTCCCCGAACACGCTTTCTGCCCTTGAGTTATCCAGCCAAAAATGTCAGGGCTATACTGCCATCAGGAAACGAAGCGACTTCTAACAACCAGGACTGCTTTCTGCATTACAAGGCTGCCTAATCGCGCTCAAAATTCATTCTCTCAAAGTAAATAAAAGTCACACTGAGGAAACACAGCCGTTTCCTACGACGCATTAAAACCACATTTTTCTCAATTCACGGCCGCCACGCTTGACTAGTCGCAGGGATCAGGAAACCTCATTTGAGTAATAAGCCCCAATCATGTTATTGTTAGAAAGCATGGCTCTCTGGCTTCCTGGCGAGCATTAGGCCAAGAGATAACTCCCCTTGCTGAGAACAGGATGATCGAAGAGTATCTGAAAGAGATGAAGTCTATTTTGTTTCCATTAGTGTTATAAATAATTGATACTAGCGATAGGAAGTCTGTCATCATTAGATGATGGTAAACAGGCTCCTTTTGCCCAAACGACGGCAGCAGCTAGCAGAAGATAATTACCCACAATTTCAAAAAATGTCAACATACTTTAAAATATTCATTATTGAAATCAGTTCTCCTCTCTGCAAAAGCTCTGCCACTGTAATCGAAAAGCTATGTGTAGGACAACAGGGGCACAATCCAGTGATAGAAGGACGTTCTATCTGCACATTCTTCATTCAACTCATGTTCACTCTGTTGAAAATACAGGCTCTTGCACTGTGCTGGGAACTGAAAATTCCTGAACTTTTCCCTAAGATCACAGGATATTTCTCCCCCCCCCCCCATTTCTTTTATTGGTTTTCACCACATAAAAAAAGAAAAAAACAGGAAAAAAGAAAAACATTACAATACACAAAATACAAAGAAAAACACATAAAAATGAATTTTAACTTCCAAATCCTAATTTCATAACATTGATAACTAACTTCCTCGAATTCCCTCTAACTGAATTTCATTATATCCCCTATTTAGCAGTTCTCCAAATTCATATTTCTAATAATATTAACTTCTTTCATTTACTAACTTCTTCTCCTTTATTAATATTCTAATCATTAATATTTATTAATAACATATTCATATTCTACCCCTAAGCCTAATTGTTACTTCCAAGAAATTTCTCTTTATCTTATATTACAATATTTGGCCAAATATTCTTTAAAATTCTTCCAATCCTCTTGTGTCTCCTCTTCTTTCTGGTCGCAGATTCTTCCAGTCAGGTTGGCCAGCTCCAAAAAGTCCACCATCTTCATCTGCCATTCTTCTATTGTTGGTATCTCTTGCGATTTTCAGTTTTTGGCTAATAAAAGTCTTGCTGCTGTGGTGGCATACAAAAAAAGATCACAGGATATTTCAAATTCAACGTTATGAATTTTAAGAAGGAACTGAACTGAACTGAAATATATTCCAGGGTCTCTAGGGATGAATCAAGTACCACTGCATATTTAACCATGCAGTTCCTCATAGAATCATAGGGTTGGAATTGTAGGGTAGGGAGGGACCCAAAAGGTCATCTCATGCAAACCTCCTGCAATGCAGGAATCACAACTGAAGGATCCCTGACAGCTGACCACAGTGGCTGGGCTGCTGATGGAAGCTGGAGTTCCAACAAATCCTAGAGGGACACTGGAGAGCCAGTGTGGTGTAGTGGTTAAGAGCGGTAGATTCGTAATCTGGTGAACCGGGTTCGATTCCCCGCTCCTCCACATGCAGCTGCTGGGTGACCTTGGGCCAGTCACACTTCTCTGAAGTCTCTCAGCCCCACTCACCTCACAGAGTGTTTGTTGAGGGGGAGGAAGGGAAAGGAGAATGTTACCCGCTTTGAGACTCCTTCGGGTAGTGATAAAGCGGGATATCAAATCCAAACTCTTCTTCTTCTTCTTCTGGATATAAAATTGAGCAGACAACATATAACCTGCATTAAACTCTCAATTATTTACTCAGGAGACTGACTTCACACCCTATATTGAAATCTCAGTTTCTCTCCTTCGGAGACTTATACTACAGGCTGTCCCCCCCCCCAAAAAAAAACTAAGATGTTACATGTCCCCATAAAGGGAATGGGAGAGGAAATTACTCACAGCAAACTGAACAGAGATGTCTGCAAGGATGTTAATAATCCACATAAGATAGCAAAATGTTGATGAATCACTGACATGGAAAATGTGAAAACAATGAAGATGAACGACCCCATGGCCTAAGGAAGGCAAATAATAATGATCTAACATCTTAAAGCAGGTACATTGTTTATCTGTGTTCAGTGCCTTATGGGGAAGCAGCACACAGTCCATGGCTCTGCAATGGATAATTGGATACTATTTTTTAAAACGTATAAGGAACTATCTCTTGAAATAAACTTTAACTGTTTGCCAAGGTGCAGGCGAGTGTTTCCTCCCCCTACTGAGCAGCCAAATTCTCAGGGATCTGTACAAGGCTCCTCATTGCAGAGTTCGCACTGAGCTTACAACTCATCGAGAAAATAAAGGTGGATAGGGATAGATTGGTATGATATGTGTATAATGATGTGTGCCTGGGGAATTGAAGTTCTGTGATCTTTCTTTGTGGTTGAGGAGTATTAAGGTAGCGGGAACATAAAACTGTAGAAATGCACAACCCTGATTTACAACTTACAGTGAGTACATCCGCTTACATTCTCTGAAGTGGTTTCCTTACTACACCCTGCAAAAAGTTGACTTACATGCTTCGCTGCTTTGCTTCTTTGTAAAAGGGTTTTATTTGGCCTCAGTGCTTTCATCTGTGGTGAGGCTCAGTCGCAGAGATGTGCAAAGGCTGTTGATAAAAAGCTTTGGCTACTTACCATATATTTAGTAAGTGCAAAATCATGGAACACATATTATTATGAACAATTCTCTGCTTGATTGAGCACATCTGTTTTTGCATTTCAGATGCTGAATTAAATTTTCTCCCCATGTCACGATGCAAAGATGCTTGCAGCCACAGTGTTCTCTCTAAAATTGTTTACTGTGCTGTGCATATCAAAAGATCGCACAAATTCAGGGCAATTTATCCTTAGCTTGCTCAGGCATGGGTCATATAGATCCATACTGTTGTGGTTTGGACGGCCTTTATTACTGTGAATCGCACCTTTCACTGCAGTTTTGCTTGATAACCTGATGGAACAATCAGGACCTTAATAAAAGAGCTGAATTTTATGGCTGCAGCCTTCAGAATATGACAACCATCAGAGTTTGGGGGAGAAACAGAGAGATAACTATAAGCAGAGCTGAAGTTATAGATGTTAGAAGAAACAGAGAGAAAATGAGAGAGGGGGAGAGGGAGAGGGAGGGAGAGAACTTTTCAAATGGAATTAGCTAAAGTTCGGCAGCCACAACAGCATTTACTCTTTGCAAATGGGATGCAGAATCAGTGCTTGTGTTACCTGAGAAACAGTTTCTATCCAAATGTGATTTTGGTTTTAAACACAGTGTAAGGTAGTCTCTATGGGAGTATATTGTATTTAATTATGGGGTATCAGAGTTTTTAGGGGGTTAACCAGGCTGGGATAGCTGGGAATGCAGGCGTGTTGGTTTTTGAATGTCTGATGTAGATTTTTTCCATTTTGTTGTTCTGTATGGTACAATGACAATAAAGACTATCGTTTCATATCGTATTGACTGTTTTCTTCCACTATTATCTTCTTGTATATTAGTAAATAAAGCAAATATTATAATGACATCATACTACTCAAGTATGCATCACCCCAAGTTCCACATTTTGTCTTATGGTTGCATTAGGTCTTGAGGTCTTGGGTTTCTTTCCATATTGCGTGTCTTGAGTACACTGAAAGAGTCTAGTCTTAAGGCATACTTCTGTTGTGCATTTATTCACTTATTACTCCAACTTGCAAAGCAGTTTCTGTGAACAGCATTCATCCCCCCCAGCCTGAGCTCTGTCTCTGTTCTTTCAACTTTTACACATCTCACTGTGTTTGATTCACTTCAAGCAGAGGGCGGGGGGGGGGGGGAAGGACTTTAACCAAAACCATGATATCAGCATGACTTCTGTTTTACAGAATCTCCCATGAAATCCAGTATTCTCTAATGACACATTTCCTTTGTGAATGTACACATCTTCAGCTGGAAGGGTATCAAAAAGTTTCAGTCTCTTTTTAAAAAAAAATCACAGCTGTGTGAGCTCTGTTATGTGTATGTGTCAGCCAGAATGAAGGTTCACTGAAATTAATCAAGATCCATTTTACTTAGTGAAGTTGGCCTCTTTGATATAACTTAATAGAAACTCATATCTGATAGAACGGCTCCTCCCAAACATTTCCCCCTTCCCCATGCTCTGATTGAACTCTTCTGTGCTTCATGTGCCTTAAGATGTGTGCTAAATGGATGTTGGATGGCTATAAGACCGGCAACCTGGGTGGAAAGGAGACAAGACATGTTTTGGCTTCCCCTTCCTCGGGAACTCACTTCTGATCCTATCCAGATGTCCCAAACAGATGCTGATAACTTAAGCTTTCTCCCAATGGGCAGGAGAAGCATAGGAACAAGGTTAGCGGTAGTACAGTGTAGACACAAACACTAGGTTCCTGTGTCAGGCATAATCCACAAGCAACCTCTCATTTGCAGATCATACAGAAGCGTTTGAAGCAAATGGAAGCATTATTCTTCCATGTCATTATATGGTGTTTGCCAGGCAGGGATGGCATGGGTGTGTTGCACCGCACTGATCTCACCACCACTCCCCCCCACCTCCTGGTAAGCAGCAATGATGTCACCAACTGGAGGTCAGGTGAGCACCACACCATTTACGACTGAGCTTTGCAACATCTCTCAAGAATGTTTTAGTGCCCATTGCTGAGACTGATTACGCCAAAGTGCATCCCACTAACTAGTTCCATACAACAATTCCAGCTAAGTGCTGTTAGGACTGCAGTCTTAAATTGTGTTGGCTTCTTGTAGGAGGGCTTGTTTTTCTATTAGCCGTTGATTCCAGAATAAAATTGATTTAGAATCATAGAGTTGGAAGGGACTCTGAGGATCCCCCCTGCAATAATAATAATAATAATAATAATAATAATAATAATTTTTATTTATACCCCGTCCTCCCCAGCCAAGGCCGGGCTCAGAGCGGCTTACAAGCAATAATAAAAACAAGTTGAATGATTACAACTTAAAAACAAAATTAAAATACAACATTAAAATATTGAAACATTAAAATATTAAAATGTAGCCTCATCGCAGGAGGAGAAAGAAAAAAGAAAGAGAGGGAGGGAATCAAATTGAATCAAATCAAATCAATGCAGGAATATGCAGATGTCCCATACGGGGATCAAACCTGCAACCTTGGTGTTATCAGCACCATGTTCTAACCGACTGAGCTATCCAGGCTTTGTTTTCAGAATTCACTGGATAAGGTGGAAATTAGTTCCAGAGACCTGAGCATTTCCCAGCAAATCCTGCCTATGGCCTTGTCCACGTGTTTTAAGGGAAGGAGAAGGAAGGGAAGGAGAAGGTAATAGCAGTCAATGATGCATTCCACCGGCCTACGTCTAAATAGCAATGCCTTTTCCCCTCTCCCCCTTATTTATTACAAAATGGAACTTAACAATGCAGTATTTTGTGTTTCTTGAAATCAATTTATTATTCATGAATTGGGATGCATATATTGGAAATGCTGCTGTCAAGGTTCCTTCTTGCTCAGATTATTTCATCACGGCATCTTTGGCAGCAGCTGAGTCTTTTTCTCCATGAATAATTAAGGTAGGTGTTCTTCTGTGTAAAAGAAGCTCAGCACATTTTCAGTACATCCTGGGAGGCCTGCAGTAATGGCATTAGCATTTATAAAAAGAAGGCAGGCAAGCAGGCATGAAGGCACTGTGTCTGTCTGATATTTTCATGACACCAAGAAAGGATTTTGCCAAGGAAAGGGCACACACAGCTACCTTTTCAGCTCCTCATAGTCTTCTTGCAGAGAACTTTTTTTTTAAAATGAACTTACGGGTAGGGCCACACTCTGAGAAGGCAAACAAAATGAGTGGCAGAAACATCATTTTCATGCCGTAGGCACCTACCTGTTAACTAAGCAAAATCTAACAGGTGTGCCAGCATCGTGTGTCACACTTCATAGAACAGTCAACAGCTGAATTGATTTCCTTAGGTTCCTCATTACCTTGAATTTTTGACAGGCTGACAGAAGTGAAGGGGGCGGAATCAAATAAATAAGACGTCTGGGGCACCTTATTCTTATTTAGTAAAGGGGTCTTTATTTCACTGAATGCAAATTATCCACATGATGGTGCAACTTCAGAGACTGACCGTGCTTCTCAAGGCCTGACTATCTGGCCTCAAGACTCTCCCAAGGCTCTGAAAAATGATAATAGATCATAGAGTTTTAGAGTTGGAAGGGACCCCAAGGATCATATAGTAGGGTTGCCATATGTTCTCTTTTTCATGGGTAGAATTGTCATAGCGATCCATAGTTAAAAGTAGAAATTGGCAAATGTGTACTCTTCATTACTCTTCAAAATATGGCAACCCTACATCTAGTAAAACCCCTGCAATGCAGGGATCTCAACTAACACAACCATAGCAAATGGCCATCCAACCTCTACTTGAACACCTCCAAGTAAGGCCCACCACCTTCTGAGGGAGTTAAATCCACTGTCAAACAGCCCTTATTGCCAGAATGTTCTTCCTGATGTTTAGTTGAAATCTCCTTTCTTGTAACTTGAAGACATTTGTTCGAGTCCTACCCTCCAGAGCAGGAGAAAACAAGCTTGCTCCATCCTCCATGTGACAGCCCTTGCGATATTTGAAGAGGGCCATCATATCTCCTCTCATATAGTTATTGAAAACCTCTGTAAAAGGAAATATCTGCACAGCCTGCTTAAAAGGTCAAGCTCCCGGATTTATCACAAAGCTGTTTGGAAGCAGATTGAAAAGCAAGGATGAAGGAATCCTGTGACCTTCCAGTTATTGCTGGACTACAACTCCAATGGCTAGCGGACATGCTAGCTGGGGTTGATGGGAGGTGCAGGTCAAAAACACATTGTGGTCTGCAGGTTCCCTACACCTGTTTGAACACTTCACTTAGGTCCACCATTTAAAAGTCTTGCTCAGTAGTGGCCACTAGCCTCCAGATGGGCAAATTTATTTCAGTTGAATTGTAGTTAACATTATAATGCAAAGCTATGAAAACTGCACTTCCTGAAACAATGCATGAACCAAAATGCAGCTATCCTTCTTGATTTCCATTTCTCTGAATGCGGTTCTCCATTAAAAAAGAAAAGAAAACCACATGTATATGAAAATTCATATGCTAGGGGGAAAGTGTGTATAAAAAATGTTCTTTTACCAGTGAAGAAAGCATACTACATGCATTATATTGGGCAGAATGGCAGATGAAGAAATGAGCACTAAACTGGCAATTTTTTCCTGGGGTTTTAAAGAAAAAGCAAGCTGATGCAGAAATGTGGGAAACTTCCATTTAAAATGAGAAATGGAGAGAAAACAAAATTGATGGATTTGCCTACCCCAGGCTCACCAGAAGATTCCTTTCCAAAAACTTTACTGGCTGGAAAGGTTCAAATAGTGGAAAGAGGTTCCTCAAATGTTCTAAACACATGCCATTAAGGCTATTAAAGGTGTGCACCAGCACAACAAATTAGGCCTGGAAACAAACTGCATACCAGCAGAGTTTGGGAAGAAGGTATATAGTCCCTAAGGTGAAGGCAAGACAATAATATGGCAGCTATGTTTCGGAGTAGTCATACTTTTCAAACAGCCGTCAAGTGTGGTAGTAAGCCATATGAGATTTATTACCATTCAACACAGTGTTTTCAGATCTGTTTTTTTCTAAATCAGCTGAAGTTGGTAGAATGTCGTCTTGGTCCTAGCCCTAAACTGGGCACATTCATAGTTGAACTAGACGACTCTTGAGATTTGTCCAGCTGTACTATATATGAATGGGACGCGGGTGGCGCTGTGGGTAAAACCTCAGCGCCTAGGACTTGCCGATTGCATGGTCGGCGGTTCGAATCCCCGCAGCGGGGTGAGATCCCGTCGTTCGGTCCCAGCTCCTGCCCACCTAGCAGTTCAAAAGCACCCCTAAGTGCAAGTAGATAAATAGGTACCGCTTTATAGCGGGAAGGTAAACGCCGTTTCCGTGTGCTGCGCTGGTGCAGGCTCGCCAGAGCAGCTTCGTCACGCTGGCCACGTGACCCGGAAGTGTCTCCGGACAGCGCTGCCCCCCGGCCTCTTAAGCGAGATGGGCACGCAACCCCAGAGTCGGACACGACTGGCCCGTACGGGCAGGGGTACCTTTACCTTTTTACTATGTATGAATATATATCCATGGCTTTTTTCCAGCCAGAACTCGCCAGAACTCAGTTCTGGCCTCTCTCAGGTGGGCTCCATTGCCATTCTAAGAGAACAAGGTGAGTTCTCTTGGTGAGTTCATGCTGAGTTCCGGCACCTCTTTCTCTAGAAAAATAGCACTGTGGTTATCTATGCAGTAGTTTTGTATACTATAGTCTATCCAGCTGTATAAAAGGAGTCTTTCTGTTCACAACCCTCTGTATAAAATGAATCTTTCTGTTCATGAATGGGCTCCTGATTTATCGGACATATCCACTAATGGAAGAGAGAGAGATTACTTTTGCCAATTCCTCCTGTCGGGTTAAGGGGCCTGGGACTGCATGTTGAGTCCTTGAAGTTTGCTACTCCTTATCTCAGGACCATAGGCACCAACTCCTAGAGGCCAAGGCAGTTCCCTCCCCACTCCCTGGTTGTATTTTTTGAGGCGGCCAGGCAATGTCACTCGGGCCCCCTCAATGAGTGAGAAAAGCTGATATCTGAAATCAAGACCAACTCCTTCCCAGATCTCTTTCTTTTAACTTCTAGAAGGCAGTAACTTACACCTGTGAGTCATTAGACCAGCACCTGATCAAGGGGATGTCATCAGAAATTTATTATAAAACCTTCCTTTACTCCCTATCCTTTACCCCCTTTACCTCCTTCTTTCTGCTTTCCCTTTTGGAATATTTTATCCTGACAGCATGCATCCAGGTCATGTCTTGAGGGGTTCAAGGCTGGTGTAAAGCCTGAAAGCCTTTTTGATTCACTAAGAAGTTTCTTTGTGTGTGTGTGTGTTTGCTCTAATAGCTCTTATCAGTTTATTTTATTTTAATTAGCATTTTACATTTGTCTAGGTCTTAGGATGCTCTTATACATTTTTTCCATTGTTCTAAACAAACTTTTATAGTTTTGCATTAATTTGGTGTGGGTTTCTTGACGATGTAGTTCAACTTCTTTTGTACCCAGAGCAGTAGTGTGGAGATAAGTCTGTTTTGGGCCAAGCTAATCATTAAGTGGGTTTTAAAAATAAACTTAAATTCCCTCCTTATCTTGACACACACTCCTTTTCCTGTCACCCTACCACCATTTAAGTGGTTCTTAGGAGTCCCCTAAACCTTTGGAGTAGATTTTGAATGGGCGGGGAAGAGAGAGCTACAGAGGGACTTAAATTTCAACATGGATTTCAATTGTACCTAAGTTACTTCTTGCAAATGATGGAACCGCCAGAAGGCCCTCGGTGCTGTATCTCAAAGTCCAAGCTGAATGATGGGGGTGCTCCTTCAGGTATACAGGACTGAGGCCATTTAGGGCTTTAAAGGTCAGCACCAACACTTAGAATTGTGCTCGGAAATGTACTGGGAGCCAATGCAGATCTCTCAGGACCAGTCGGCCACTCCCAGTCACCAGTCTAGCTGCCGCATTCTGGATTAGTTGTAGTTTCCGGGTCACCTTCAAAGGTAGCCCCATGTAGAGCGCATTACAGTAGTCCAAGCAGGAGATAACTAGAGCATGCACCACTCTGGCGAGACAGTCTGCGGGCAGGTAGGGTCTCAACCTGCATACTAGATGGAGCTGGTAGACAGCCGCCCTGGACACAGAATTAACCGGCGCCTTCATGGAGTCCAAAATGACTCCCAGGCTGCACACCTGGTCCTTCAGGGGCACAGTTACCCCATTCAGGACCAGGGAGTCCCCCACACCCACCCACCCCCTGTCCCCCCAAAACAGTACTTCTGTCTTGTCAGGATTCAACCTCAATTGTTAGTCGTCATCCATCCTCCAACCGCCTCCAGGCACTCACACAGGACATGCACCGCCTTCACTGCTTCTGATTTAATAGAGCTGGGTGTCATCTGCATACTGGTGAACACTCAGCCCAAACCCCCTGATGATCTCTCCCAGCGGCTTCATGTAGATGTTAAAAAGCACGGGGGAGAGAGCGGAACCCTGAGGCACCCCACTAGTGAGAGCCCAGGAGTCGGAACACTCATCCCCCGACACCACTTTATGGAGAAAGTATAACAGTGCTTCCAGCTCCCAGCCCCTCTAGACGTTCCAGAAGGATGTTATGGTCAATGGTGTCAAAGGCCACTGAGAGATTCAGCAGGACTAGGAAACAGCTCTCACCTTTGTCCCTAGCCTGCCAGAGATCATTGACCAGCATGACCAAGGCAGTTTCAGTCCCATGGTGAGGTCTGAATCATGATTGGAAGGGATCCAAATGGTCCGCATCCTCCAGGCGTGCTTGGAGTTGTTCAGCAACCACCCACTCAATCACCTTGCCCAAGAATGGAATTTGAGACTGGGCGATAGTTGGCCTTATTGGCCGGGTCTAAAGATGTTTTTCTAAGAAGCGGTTTAATGACCGCCTCTTTCAGCAGGTCTGGGAAGGCTCCCTCACACAGGGAAGCATTCACCACCCCACAGAGCCCATCGCCCAGCCATTCCCGGCTTGCTTTTATTAGCCAGGATGGGCAAGGATCAAGGAGACAGGTGGTCGATTTCACTCGTCCAAGCAGCCTGTCCACATCCTCGGAGGTAACCGATTGGAATTGATCCCATGTAACATGACTAGACAGGACTCTAGCACTCTCCCGCCTTGGCCCTGCTCCCATGGTGGAGTCTACCTCCTTCTGAATCTGAGCGACTTTATCTGCAAAAAACTAAAAGTGCAATTCCACTACTGTATTTACTCGAGTCTATTGTGCCATCGAACCTAATGCACGTCTCAATTTTCAGAACCTTGAAACCAAAAAAAAGTATTTGCTGGCGAATGTAAATGTGCCATCGAATCTAATGCACACCTTAATTTTCACAACGTAATTTGGCCAGAAAAGGTGAGCATTAGATTCAATGGCAAATCGTAAATACGGTAAGTCCAATGGTATGATTCTCAAGTGAGTGGGTATAGGATTGCAGCCTCAAAGCATAATAAATTAGAAATCAATTTTTTAAAAAAATATTTTCAAATATTGCTTAAGCAATACACCAATCCCTTCTACCAAGGAAATACATTTGTTTTGCTGGCACTACTTTCTTGCTGAAAATAAACTAGCTAGTGTACAATCCTCTCAAAACTAACCCATGTTCTAACTCCGACTAAGTTCAATGAGATAATCAAACACATGTGGTCGATTGTGTCCAAGACAAGCAAACAAAGTAGGTTGATATCCAGTTAAATCTTTCTCAGATTAGACCCACTGAAATCAATGGATTTAAGTCCATTAGGTATTGCCCACTGTGGATACTTTATCCAGTGAAACGAATGGCTGTGAGGCAAGAGCTTATCTCTATTATTTTTCAAAGGGGAATGCATCCCACTAGAACACATGTGCACAACCAAAATAGTTTTTAAGAACATTTTTTTTTGTAGGATCTGGCAGGTTTTACATTTGCTCTTCGTTTTAACTTAGTTTAGGGAAGTTCTGTCAACTGGAACAACCGGAGGGCAAATAATTGAAAAGGTTGTATATATGGATACAATATGGTTTCATTTATGACAAAAGGAAGAGCTCTGAACATTCATTTCAGATGTCAAAGTGAATTTGTGTGTGCCTATTAACCTACTGCTCGAAGGAACACTATTTTTAGCCTCTTTGCTCAGCTAATGCATTCCCAGGATTCTGTCTTATTTGCTCAACAAAGCATTACTATTATATAAAAGCCCAGCCGGTACAAGTGTCAACAATAACTCTCAAAATTCTTAGCGTTTAGCACAGGGAACAAAAATGCAATACTTGACTCAGCCAGGTATTCAACAGCATATTTAATTTTCATTACGCTGCAAGCGAGTTTTTTCTTAGTAAATGTATATTTAAAAATTAACAATATTAGCAGTATTAAAATTCTTGGTCAAGAGCACAGAAGAAAAAATATTAAAGTGTAATAATGCAAAGTTGGATATTCAAACAGCACAAAGTAGGGTTGTTGTTTTTTTTAAAAAAGTCACCTCACTGGTTCCCCCAAATGCTTGTGAAATAATACTGCTCAAGAATTTTCCATTTTACTTTGTTTGACTTTATAAAAAACCTGTACAGCTGCACAGGAATATCAAAGAAGACCACTGATGTCAGTGATGGGGCTGGATGAGGGTAAACAAAATGATGCTTAATTTAGGCAAGACAGAGATGCTCCTGGTCTGTTGGAAGGCAGATCAGGAAATGGGAATTCACCCTGTGCTGGATAGGTTTACATTCCTGTTCAAGATTCAGGCTCATAGTTTTTGTGTATGTCTGGAGTCTACGTTGAACCTGGATGCCTGGGTTTTGGTGGTGGCTAGGAGCATGCCATTATGGCTCATGCGCCAACTGTGCTTTTTCCTTGAGATGTGTGGTATCTGGCTATAGTGATGTATGCCTTAGCTACATCCCAGTTTGATTACTGCAACACACTCTGCCTTTGAAATGTGTTTGGAAGCTTCAGCTGGCCCAGAATGCTGCAGCCAGACTATGGCCAGTTATAGGGAGCATGTTAGTCCCCTGGTGAAAAAACTTCATGGCTACCCATCCATTTTGTGCACAATTCCAGGTGCTGATTATGGCTTATAAGGCCCAATATGACTGGACCCAGGCCTCCTGGAAGTTCATATCTCCCTATACCTATATCTGGTATAAGATCCTCAGGTGAGCACCTTCTCTCAGTCCCATCAACATCAGCAACATGGTTGGTGGTGACACCAGAGACAGCCATTTGTGTAGCTGTATTGAGGAATTTCCTCCCATGAGAGGTTAAATTTGCTCCTGTTATGTTCTCCTTCCCAAGGCAGGCTAATACCTTCCTATTCAGACTGACCATTGAAAACTATGGCACAGATGATGCTGGCCACTTGGTGGTTGTCACATACCATCCAACATTTCTCCGATGAAAATAGGGACATCCCATTCCATAATGATAATTTTACTAGTTATACCCCACAGATCTTACTGGGTTGCCCCAACCACTCTGTGCAGCTTCCAACATATATAAAAACATAATAAAACATTAAACATTTTTTTTTAAAAAAACCACACATTCCCTATACAGGATTGCCTTCAGACGGCTCAGGGATTGGATAACTCCATACCCTCCAACATTTCTCCAATGAAAATAGGGACATCCTTGTTGGGATACTGCCAGGGAGACAAAGGCCATCATGCCCCCACGCCGTCTCTGAACGATCCATCAACCTCCTGTAGAAACGCAGTATCAGTCAATTAGCGACACAAGCCTCAGAAACAGCTTTCCACATTCCAAGGACTTGTGCACGCCCTTTGCAGAGTTCGCACAGCAAAAGATGCTCTCAGGAGAGCATTATTTACAACTTTATTCAGCGTTGGTCAGAACAAAGAAAACATGACTGCCTGCTTCGATGTCCAGGCACAGAGAGAGAACAAAAGCTATATACAAAAGAGAAACTTCCTGTGAGCCGGAAGTACGCAGACTCTGTGACTCACAAAGCCTGCTCCCTTTTAAGGTGGAACGGAAATATCCTAACAATCCTAAGGAAAAATGGGACATTCCGGGATCAAATCAGAAACTGGGACAGCTTCTCTAAATCAGGGATGTCACTGCAAAATAGGGACACTTGGAGGGTCTGCTGTCAGGGCAAACAGTACTTTAATGCTAGTTTTAAATGTGTTTTAATGTTGCTTTTAGCTAGATTGTGTTTCTTACTTTGTATTTTATAATGATGCTTTTAAAGGTAAGCTGCCTTGAATCCCAACTTGGGAGAAAGGAAGGATACAGATACAGTAAAAATAAATAAACAAAATGGTGACTTCATTGAATTTTTGGTGGTATGCAACAGTGCCCCCTCATGCTTTTTTTTTTTTTTTAGTGGGCCTCAGGCTCTTTAAGGGATTAATTCTGTTTATCCCATAAAAATATTAGTTTCTGACAGCTGAGAAACATGCTGAGATGGTTCTGTGTGGGGAATATTAATCCTTAAAATAGGCTTCCACAGGATCCCATGGTGAGACCTGCTGTAGGGAGTATCCGCTAATCTTAGAGCTATCTGTGTTGCTTGCCTGCCATATATTAATTAGTCCTTTGCTCTGGCAGGAAAGCATTATCAGGGCCACTGATATATAAACCTAAATAACCAGGTGTGGTCTGCGTAACTCTGAAAACTGCGTAACTCCTGGAAATACTTAACCTGGTTGAACTTCTGTGCATCCCTAAAGACACATGTTCTGGGCCCTGGCTGTTAGGAGTTACATCCATTGCCAGGGTTGGCAGGGTTCTTGGCAACCAAAGGAAGGGACATAAACTGTTTGTCTTTGCTTTGGTCTGTTCTTTACTGCCCCGTCTTCTCAATAAAACCTGGTTTATTAAAGAGCAAACCCATGTCCTTTGCTGCTCTTTCCACATTCAGAAAGAATCTCTGCCCCTTGATAGAACAATAATAGAACATTTTTGGAGAGTTTAAATTCATACATCAGTGAAAGTATAAGAGTGCTTTTATGCAATAAAAAAAGGTAGCAGGAGCAGCTTGTATTGCTGCATTTGGAGCTAAGTGGTTTGATCTGATGGTGGCTTGAGCTCTCCTGGGGCATTCTGAAAGTGAGTTTTCCAGCATACGAGATAACAAAGCTCAGTATTGTTTACAATGACTGGCAACAGCTCTCCAGCAAGGGGTGTCTCCTAGTCCTACATGGAGATGCTGAAGACTGAACCAGATATCTTCTACCACTGAGCTACAGCCCTGTGAGCATGCTCGTTCTGCTGCCTCATCACCTTCATGCTCATCAGAAAGGGACATGTTTCTTCCAATAGCCTGCTGTTGGCTTCAGATCAGATCAGTTACTGGTTTGTCTCAAGCAGGCCGTCTTGAAGGCTTCTTCACCTGCTTATCTCCATCAACTTCACACTTGTAACAAGTGCACCCTCAAGCCAAGCAACTACTTGGAGGGGTGCAGCAGGAGAGCAATCTCAAGTCACATGACATCTTATAACAATACTGCTGTGTCTTCATCTCTCTGCATTGGGTCAGGTCATGGTTGACCTGTGATGGCTTGGGATTCGGACTCGGATGCTGAACCTGAGGGATCCCAGCCTGCACAGGATTCCCCATCTCCAGAACCATCTGAGCCAGGGCTGGGGCATGAGACTGATGGGTCCTCACCTGTGCTGGATCCTCAGGTGCAGGCATCAGCTGAGTCTGCTCTGGCTCCTGAGGTGATGGAGGACCCAGTGCCTGCAGGTGCTCCACTCTCAGCCCTGTCAGAGGAAGCTGAGGTTGCCTCTGGGTCCGGTAACCCTCCAGCCTCTCCTGAGCTGCAGAGGCTCAGGGCAGAGAGGCAGAGGAAACTAAGTTCGCGCAGGAGGAGTGCTCGCCTCCAGGCCAGAAGAGGTGAGTCACCAGAAGATCGGGGCCGCCCTATGCCTTGGGGCAGATAAAAGCTGGCCAGCCCCAGTCCCAAGTTGCGGGAGCAACGTTGTTGGTTCCTGTCTGAACCCTGTCCTGCTTTCCTTCCTGAGCTCCTGTCCCGTCCTGGCTCCCTGCTTGCATGCCTGTTCCTGACTTCACCCGACTCCCTGCCCTGCACCCAGCTTCAGCTAGTACGGACTGCCTCCACGTTGCACCTTTGACCACGGACCAGACTTGGACCTCACCTCTTGGGTAACCCATGGGACTAGCAAACCCCCTATGTGTTGGGGTGGAGTGTGTGTTGTTGCATATTGGGGCTGTGCCTGCTGTATTGTGTATCTGTAACATATTGGGACATATTTATTGTATTTTTGTTGTTGTTGTTGTTACACAAATGCTTTGTAAATGTTATTAGCATGAAGTGCAAATATGGGCACCCTTCTTTTTTGTAATTTAAGCCATCCACATACAAATGGAGTAACAAGGGAAGCTGATTCCCGACATGTCCTTCAAAAGGAGATCAGTTTTCAGTACTTTGTGGTGTTCAGTGTGAACATTCAGCAATATTTATATGCATAGGAATACATTCGCAACGCAGTAAAACTATACACTTCAAGGTTATCTAGTATCAATTATAGATGCCAGTTAGAAAACAGACTTCAAAGAATAACTCAAAAGGATGACTGGTTTTGGCTTTCTTATTGATCTTTCTTCCCATTAGTATTCACCATTCCATTATAAAGATTATAGGTTTTTATCCACAGCAGTAAGTAATGTCTTGGTATTATATGTCTGGCTATTTCAATCTTAGCACACTGACTTTGATCCTTGATCTTTCTACCTAAAAACTTTCTTATGAACAAACAACCATCTTCACATATTATTTGGAAATAATTTTAACTCCCACCAATTCACAAGGCCTTTCGTCCTAGTCATATGGACATTATCAGGCTAGATTTAAAGTTTAATCCTAAGCATGTCTACTTGGAAGTAAGTACTCTTGATATCAATGTAGCTTAATCCCAAGTAAGTGAGTATAGGATTACAGCTTTAGGCATTTTTAACTACAGTGGTACCTCGGGTTACATACGCTTCAGGTTACATACGCTTTAGGTTACAGACTCTGATAACCCAGAAATAGTGCTTCAGGTTAAGAACTTTGCTTCAGGATGAGAACAGAAACCGTGCTCTGGCAGCGCAGTGGCAGCAGGAGGCCCCATTAGCTAAAGTGGTGGTTCAGGTTAAGAACAGTTTCAGGTTAAGAACAGACCTCTGGAACGAATTAAGTACTTAACCTGAGGTACCACTGTACTGTTAATTTACTTGGGAAGCAGCTGGTATATTTAACATTGTTTTGCATAGGGTTGCCATATTTCAAAATACTGAAATATTGTTGGGTTGCCATATTTCATATTTTTGAACTTTTTTGAGTTTTTGAGCTATTTTTAAAGACATTCGCCAAAATCTACACTTATGACATGTGTTGCCATAGGTCCAGATTTCCCCGGACATTCCAGTGATTTCCACCCGAACACTGTTTCTGACGGCCAAATCCCAGTTGTGTCCCAGAAATTCTGGCTACTCTAGTTTTGCAGCAAAAGGAATAGAACTTGAAAAATGCTTGGTGTTATTGTACCTAGGTACCAGAGTGGATGGGACGCGGGTGGCGCTGTGAGTTAAACCACAGAGCCTAGGACTTGCTGATCAGAAGGTCGGTGGTTCAAATCCCTGCGAGGGGTTGAGCTCCCGTTGCTCGGTCCCAGCTCCTGCCAATCTAGCAGTTCTAAAGCACGCCAGTGCAAGTAGATAAATAGGTACCGCTCAGGCGGGAAGGTAAACGGCGTTTCCGTATGCTGCTTTGGTTCGCCAGAAGTGGCTTTGTCATGCTGGCCACATGACCCGGAAGCTGTATGCCGGCTCCCTCGGCCAATAAAGCGAGATGAGCGCCGCAACCCCAGAGTCGGTCACGACTGGACCTAATGGTCAGGGGTCCCTTTACCTTTACCTTACCAGAGTGGATACATGACCAAATGCTGCAGAATTCCTCACAATAGGGCCCCAAGGGGTATGAGGAGTAGGAAAAGCCTGTTGGCGAGGAGGGACTGAGCATTTTATTAGAAGACATTCCCAGCGCCCCACCCCACTGGTGTCAGACATCCCAGCAGAGGAAGGAGAGGTGACTAAACCAGCCCACATCCCACTCCCTGAAAGGGAGATTCCCCCACCAATTGGAGAAGTTTGTTAACATGAGTCAGACAGTTAGCTGGCTAAGCAGACTCAGGCTCCTTCTCCCAAGGCCACACTATCGGAAGTTGCATTGTGAGCAGACCCAGCCAAGTCACAGAGGTGCCTACTTGCTTGCCCAGCCCCATCGCATGGGATGAGAAACCCACAAATTACTGCACCCCTTCTTCCAAAGATACCTAGCCTTTCAGTAGGGATGATTTGAATTTCATTCTTCCATGACTTTATTGTTCTGCGGGTTTGCTCTGCATTTGCCTCATCCTTAACACTACTTCAATAGGATAATTAAAAAACAACCACAACATTCTGGAATTGATTTGTGCAGAGTTTTCTATACCTTTCACACATTTGTGTCTTTTTTAAACCTCTGTTTTACCAATCTGCACATCTGCATTAATGAAACACACACTCATTTTAATGTTTTCCGCTCGGTTCTCCTAACTGGCCCATTTAGTGAGATCTTCCTTATGAATGACTGTTCTGTGAAAGTAGATAATCTGTTGGCCATGTTCTTTATACTACAATTTTCAGCGAGTCCAGAGAGATGGCGATTCTTCCTTTATTGGACCCGGAAGAGCCGCTGATACTCTGATATGTTTTGATGACTATTCATGCTACCGAAAAGGATATCTCATTTCCTTTATCTTCGATACAAATTAGGAGGGAGATGGTAAAGTAAGAACTCCTTTTGCATACTTGTGGCTATTTCTCTAATATTTATATGTATTGTACTCTGTTGGTGGTGTTTGTGTACATAGTAAATTCAGTCCTTTGTTCCAATGCACCGCATTGGCCCAAATATAAGCCACACTTTTTTCCCAAATTCTGACCGTGAAAAGTTAAAGTATGGCTTAAATTCACAACCTTACAAAAATTGGCTTTTACGATATCACTGCTGAAACAGACATATGGTAAAATGGAACAGGTGTGAATGCCTGCGGAATTTTAAGGCAGTGGCTTATATTCATTATCTTTTTTTCTCTCCCCCCCTGAATTTTAAAGGTGTGGCTTATATTAGGGTGCGTCTTATATTTGGGTCAATACGGTATTTTGCACAGTGTTTGCTGATGGACGAGAGGACATGTGCGAATCAGCAAAAGCACTACCCCAAAACAATAATTGTGCAATTAATTGTATGATCACATCATGATGGCTTTTTTGTTTTATTTTATTAATAAGCTCATGTACACACATTGGTAAAAGTAGATTGAAGGGGAGGGCATCAAAGAAGTGAAAGAAGCAGCAAACTGGATATTTAAAATATTTAAAATAAAAATAAAAAGAAGACAATGAAGGATTCATAATAAATCGGCTACATTCTAGAAACAAGACCAGGTTTAGATTTTGAGATCTAAATGAATGGAGAAATTCTAATGAAGAGAAATTCAGAAGCATCCTGATCTTTAAGGTGTGTGCATGTCACAGCAATATTTTCCCAGAGATGGAAGGGCAAAGAGTTACCTAGGAAGTGGATGGACTCATAGACTTCAAACAGAGTTGGAAGTAACCCTGAGAATCATGTAGTCCAACATCGTGCAATGCAGGAATATGCAGCTGTCCCACATGGAGATCAAAGCTGCAACCTTGGCATTATCAGCATCAGGCTCTAACCAACTGAGCTATCTATATCAAGTAAGACCTTTTAGTCCATCAGGTTCAACATCGTCTACACTGAGCGGCAGTCAGTTTCCAGAGTTTCAGGCAAGGAACATTCCCAGGACTCATCTACTGTACATATGAGGTGGGAATGAAAGGATGGAATCCTGAGATGGTTGACTGAACTCTTTTTCTCTCGCTCTATACTGCAAATAGGGACGTGGGTAGCACTGTGGGTTAAACCACAGAGCCTAGGACTTGCTGATCAGAAGGTCGGCGGTTCGAATCAGTAACCACTTCAATTAACTGAAGTTACTTTAAACCAGAGACGGATTTAGGGCAGTGTGAGCAGTTGGTGCTGTGGTCTAAACCAAAGACCCTAGGGCTTGCCAATCAGAAAGTCGGTGGTTCGAATCCCCACGACGGGGTGAGCTCCCATTGTTCGGTCCCTGCTCCTGCCAACCTAGTAGTTCCAAAGCACGTCAAAGTGCAAGTAGATAAATAGGTACCGCTCCGGTGAGAAGGTAAACGGTGTTTCCGTGCGCTGCTCTGGTTTGCCAGAAGCGGCTTAGTCAGTCATGCTGGCCACATGACCCGGAAGCTGTACGCCGGCTCCCTCAGCCAGTAAAGCGAGATGAGCGCCGCAACCCCAGAGTCAGTCACGACTGGACCTAATGGTCAGGGGTCCCTTTACCTTTTTTATACTGCAAATGGGGACCTCTTTCGTCAACCCTACTCCCTTTGTTAAAACACAGAGCTAGCATGGAGGAAAATGGACTAGACTTGACTAAAAATTTTCTTCCTGCTGTGCTAGTTTTTGTTTTATTTATTTGAGGGAGTCTGCCCTCGCCTGACAGCATTCAAAAATTATATCCATGCCACTTGAGACTATAGATAGTGGAGAGTTTACTGTACTAGTTTGTGATTCTACTACTTCATTTTGCTGGGTGTGCAGAGTAGACCGAGAAACGGCATTCATAATCTTGCACAAAATGTGTGTATGCCTAAATTTCTTTGAAATTAATCAGGCTGGATTCCAGTCTTGAAGAATTGGGCAGTGGATTCTCACACACAGGAGGGAGGCTTTCCAAATTTCACAAGAGCGATTGCCAATTTCTCAGAAGGAAACAATATTTTATTTATCCCATTCATCAAATTCCACAGCTTCTGCACAATGCAACTGAATTAAACAATAATAAGCAGATTCTATATTTAACATAGCTTTTATTAGCTTTGTCCAGTATAGGCAGATAGCTTTAGTAAGTATATTATTTGCTATTAATCGAGTGCCTCATACTTGTAATTCATTTTATATCGTTTGTGGTTTCCGAAGGAACATTCTTTACTGCCCAGTGCAGAAGGCTCTCGCGAAGGAAGTACAATGATCTGTCAGAATTTAGATGACATTTTTATTATAGACATGTCAGGATTGTAATATCTGCTTTTGCAGACTATCATTGTATTGCCAAACACACCTGCTGCTCATAGATACTTGTTTACACTGAAGGAGATAAGGCAAAAGGAAATATTTCAGAACCTGCAACAAAGCAGAACAACAGTAATAGAAAGATTGCCTGTGTTATTGAAAAAAGCAGCGCAGGTCACCCAGATGAATCCGTATTATATCTTCACTTGACAAAAAGAAAAAAAATTGCACAAAACCCCGCCATTTGTATCTGATAGATATAATATCCATTTTAACAAAATAAACATTCATGAAATAGGATAACAGTGATAGGTTTGAAGTCCAACGAAATCAAAATGTAACTTGAGTACAGATGTATTTGCTACATATGACTAGGCAGGAGATCTTTATTTATGGCTTCAATGATATATATCGCAACCCAACTTAAAATAGAAAATCATTTTAACGAAAAGCAAGTGATTGTTAGCGTTTTCAAAAGTGACTGGTCTAAGAGAAGGGTATTAAAATGAAAACTCATTACTAGATATCCTGGACAATGATGTTTTAAGACATAGCTTTCAGGAGTGAAAGTTTATTAGGACTAAGAAATGCACTAATGAATGGCTTTGTAAGAAAGCGCATGAAAAACAAATAACAGTAGTATTTTCCCAGTGCTAAATAAGCCACAAGTCTTTATTAGACTCTCAGTTTTGAGTAACTGCTGCAAAATAAATTGGCTACACTGTAGTTGGGGGAATGATGCCAGAATCAGGTGACCTAAGCCAGCCGGCCCCTGCCTGCCACCTTATTTAAACAACCAGTCCAAACAACTGTCTGTCAGCTTCGTCCTCCTTATTCTCAATATTGCCCTTGCAAAACTGTCATTGGCTCTGGCTCCACCTACTGTTGACTTCCTTGCTGTGGGATATTAGCATCAAAAATGCATATGTAAAGGGTAAATGCTTCAAAGGGCTGTAGGACCCTGTGATGTCATGCATTCTGTGGCAGTTATTTCAGTTGGTTCAGTTATTAACCGTCTTGTGAGTCTTAACATTTAGAGGAGCGTTGTGCTGGTGTCTGCCTCAGAGTCAGAGACTGGATCTACACTGATCTGTAAAAACGCTTTAAAAAGTCAATTTTCCACTGAAGACCGATCGCTGCTATACAGTGCCCTCTGGTGTTACATGTTTATAAAGCATTGTGAACATCTTAACTGACCAGTGTAGATGAGTCCACAGCATATCAGGCAGTCTGTAAATGTTAGTTAGTCTATAATAGGATAGCTGGATAGCTCAGTTGGTTAGAGCGTGGCACTGACAACGCAAGGGTTGCAGGTTCGATAAGGGACTGCTGTATATTCCTGCTTTGTAGGGGGTTGGACTAGATGATCCTCAAGGTCCCTTCCAGTTCTGAAGTGTGGTGAACACTCTAAAGCACTGTCTATGTGAAGCTTAATCTATGTAAGATGCTTTAGCAACTAAAAGAAACATCCACCTGCATTGTATATGTATTTAATCTGCAACTGCAAGTACACTAAGTAAAAGTTATATGCTTTTTAAACGAAAGTGTCTTGTGTAATTTTTACGGGAGGAAAAAGAGAACTAAAGGGTCAAACGACCCAGGACTGTCTTCCACATACTTTGCAAATGTCTAATTCCCCACACTTTCTTTCGCCCCACCAGTCCCAATAAACATCAGCCTTCAATGCCTGTAACTGACATAAAAAGCCCTTCTTTTGGTACTTACTTTGTGTTGCAGCAGCTAACTAAACTGAGCATATAAACAGGCAAAGAGATTTTTATATACAGACTGTCTCATTAATATCAGACAAGACCTAATGAAAGTATCACCGAAGCTGTATTCCCTAATGTCAGACAAAATTATAGCCATGATACAGACGTCATGCCTTGCCGCTACGCCTACTGCACTGTGTCTTCCCACATTTTAAAACTAGATTAGAGGAATAAACACGAATTAAAATATTGATGAGAAACACATTTGCATAATGCACTGCTTAAAGGTATCAGTCTGGAAATATAATGGACTGTTAGAACTTTATGTGGAATTAAAGCATGGGCTTAAACACCATATCCTGGCCATTTGAACATTAGGGAGGGAGGGATTAACAGTAATTCGGAGTGCCAAATTACCAGCACATTAGTTTTCAAATATGAGTATGAGACTCTTAATCTAAGGGGGTGGTGGGTTCAAGCCTCACATTGGGCAAAAGATTCCTGCATTGCAAGGGCTTTGACTAGTTGACCCTTATGGTGCCTGTTATGATTATTGTAATATTATGCTATCTATTATTATGCTATGTATTATGCTCCTATTATCATGCTCCATAAATTACGTTCTTAATGTTGTATGTTGCCCTGAGATATTTGGATAAAGGAGTGTATTGAATAAACAAACAAAATAAATAAAAAGCAAAAAGAACTGCCAGGGAGTAGACTTGTTCTTTGCTGAAGTCACAGGAAAGCAGATTTCCTCTAAACATTAGGAGAAAGTTCCTAACAGTGAAAGCTGATCAACAGTGGAGCAGATTGCCTTGGTAAGTGGCAGGCTCTTCTTTTGAGAGGTATTTAAGCAAGGTCTAGGTAGCCATCCATAGGGGAAGCTGCGGTTGGGTTTTCCATTGCAGATCATACACTGAGCAAGATGTTAGACTAGATTCCCCATAAGGGTCTTTCTAACTCATTGACTGTGCCTGGACAAGCCAGCATTGAGCGTGGGGCTTTACGCATAGGAGGTGGGTATTCTATCACTAAACTCCTCTATCTTAACTTAATGATGACAACATATTTGCATCATCAAAATGACTCAAGGGAACTGTCCAAATGCTGAATTGCAGCTGCTGTAGTCATTTAGACAAAACAGAGTGTGAGGATGCATTACCTGCCTACTAATTTCTGAGGGAAAGGAAAGTACTATGCTCCCTTGCTAATCCAAAAACCATCAAGAGTTCTGAAACTGGGTTTGGGTGGGGGTAGAAGCACTACAGCGTAGACCAGAAATACAACTGGGCTGTCACATTAATTACATGCATGAAAGCAGATGCAAAAATTAGGCAGCTGTTGCCGAGTACTTTTTGTTGGTCCTTTTACAAGCATATTCAGTAATTTATACTTGTAATACTTAGGGTTCAATTTCTTTTAAAAGAGAGGCATTTTTAAAAGGGTATGAACACCCAAAATTTTCATTGAAATCAAACAGAAATGCATGTATACATAATTCTTAGAGTCAGTGGTTAATGAAGCTGGACTGAGCCCCTTAATACTAATGAAATAAATGAATGAATTTTCATGTACTTGGGGAAGTGGTATTTTTAACATTGTTTTTAATTTGCTTAATGGTGTTCTTTTTATAGGCAGCCAAATTGCCTCCATTTCTAATGACTTTCTAATACACAAAGACTAATTGTATTCAGTTATGCAATTAAGCTAAAATATGGTTGTAATATTCGTATTATAGTAATTGTTATTAGTATATATGGAATTTGAACTTGTTTATTACCATGGAGAAGAGCTTTTAAAAAATGAAAATGTTACATTAAAAAAGAAAAAGGAAAGAACTTTTTACTGTTTCATTGAAAGAGCTAATTATAATAAAAACAGAATCACTACAACAGTAAAAGTTTGCTTTAGATAGCTTATTTTAAATTAAATATTAATACATCGATTTGCATATTTACGGAGAGAGAGAAAAGCAATCAGTGGTATGTTACATATTATAAAGGGAATATACTTTTAAAAACAAACATTAGCTCTTCTGCCAGACAGCAATAAAAGCCATGTTTAAAGTACACATGTTGAGATCCAAATATCTTGGTGTTATATAGAATACAGGGCATGTATAAATTAGATCTTTGGAAATAGATATTATTTGAACAACGCATTCTTTCAATCTATCTATACCATATCTAAATCACTGTATTTGAAGTTCCAGCTACAAAAGGGTTTTGCTACGTGTTGGAGATCTTACCTTGCAAGTCAAATGTTTTACCACTCAGAATTGTTTGCGGGAGAATTTCTGCCCTAGCTCCCACTCTCAGACACTGAATTCTTGACTCAAGTACGTATTCATTTGCTGCACAGACAACGATCCCTCTTTCAGTTGTATTTCACAGCAGCCTACCTGCTGGTTGGTCAACCCTGGGTTGAGGAATGCCCCCTGACATGCACCAAGTGGGACAATCCTGCCAAGGCTGCCAGTCAGAAGGGGTGTGATGGCCCATAGCACTTTTGAGATGCTTCCAAGGGAACGGGGGCAATTGGCAGGCCCCTAGCTGCCTCCAGCCCACCGGCCGGTCAAACTCCAGTCAAACTGCGACTCAGAGCTTCAGAAGCCTTTCAGAAGCTGAGCACGCAAGCCAGCAGAGAAAACAAACTCTTTGTGACGGAAGGGCAGACAGAGGCATATGTAAAGCATATTTACAAGCAGTTTATTCAGCATAGATCAGGACAAAGTAAACATGTCTGCTCTCTTTCATGTCCAAGAGCAAGAAATATAAGCAAAAGCTATACACAAATGGAAGTTCCCAGCAAGCTGTGCTGGAGAGTAAACAGACATGTGACACACAACAATCCACACATCTGCTTTAAGGTGGAACGGAACATCAATGTTCTAACAAGCACCCCCCCCCCATATGGGCTCCCTGACTGCAATACAGTGGTACCTCGGGTTAAGTACTTAATTCGTTCCGGAGGTCCGTTCTTAACCTGAAACTGTTCTTAACCTGAAGCACCACTTTAGTTAATGGGGTCTCCTGCTGCCGCTGCGCCGCCGGAGCCTAATTTCTGTTCTCATCCTGAAGCAAAGTTCTTAACCTGAAGCACTATTTCTGGGTTAGTGGAGTCTGTAACCTGAAGCGTATGTAACCTGAAGCGTATGTAACCCGAGGTACCACTGTACTCATTCCCATACCTCTTTAATAGGGTCCCTAAATGGCTAAGGATCCAACCCAACCCCTTTTCTATCAAAATTGTGACCATAGCTGTCAACGTTTCCCTTTTTTAAAGGGAAATTCCCTTATTCCGAATAGGATTCCTCGCAAGAAAAGGGAAAAGTTGACAGTATGATTGTGACATTTGCTACGAAGGAGGCAAAAACCTGCAGACGGGGCAATTTGTCTGTAGGAAAAAATCCTCCCTGGGCCCAAATATGGTAACCAACTATTCGATAGCAAGGGCCTCACATTGGCCTGCCTGCAAGACCACATATAAACAGGATGGGAAAGAAGGGGAATCCCACATCGTCTGAGCAGGTGGAGCCCAGGTATGGCTTCAGTTTATAGGAATTGGGCAGACCCAGTCTCAGCATCACCCGCCCACCCTGCCATCTTCTGATTGGCTTGTTTAAATGGGCTTTTCATGCCATTCCAAGAAGAGGAGCTCCAGTTTCCAGTTGTCTGGAAAGTACAGTGGTACCTCAGGTTACAGATGCTTCAGTTTGCAGACGCTTCAGATTACAGACTCCACTAACCCAAAAGTAGTACCTTGGGTTAAGAACTTTGCTTCAGGATGAGAACAGAAATCGTGCTCCAGCGGCGCGGCGGCAGCTGGAGGCCCCATTAGCTAAAGTGGTACCTCAGGTTAAGAACAGTTTCAGGTTAAGTACGGACCTCCAGAATGAATTAAGTTCTTAACTCAAGGTACCACTGTACAAATTAAATAAGTTTGCCTGGAAAGGAATTTGTCCCCTATCCCTGGTTCATCTTTATTCCTCTCTTTGAGCGGTAGAGCGACGCGGTTTTTATTCCACAGCAGACTCTATTTAATAAAAATGGATCTTTAAAATAAAAATTCAAAATTACTCTGGAATGTGATAAGCTCCATCCCTCTTGAGCTGTTTTAACATTAACAGAATGTTAAAACCTTCAGTGAGCCACATTAAGTTACACGGCGACAATGAAAGATATGAATGAATGAAAAATGAAAAGATAGAAAAACATACTGCAAAGGTCAAACACTATGCTTTCTGTTCTTTATTATGATGGACGTGCCAATTATACATCTTAGTATCATATCGTTTACACACCCACACACCTAGACCTTCCATGACTCCTGGGCTGGCTCTTTCCAAATCAAATCCCAAATTCACAGTGACTCTCCCCACCGTATCTGAATAAGGATATGAGAATAGATAAGTTCAGTGAAGAATGACATTATTCACACACACCCATACGATTTCTTCATCACTCTGCATTTACTTTTCTAGGAATAAGGAGAATTTCTAAAATTAGCTCAAGCTTTGGGAAATGCAACCCCCCCCCACAACTTCCCATTTCTCCAGCATCTCTCCCCAAACCCCACCATGGTTTGCTCCTGTTGCACACGTGTGAATTGATAAAAACTTTTTAAAAAGCAATGATCCTGTTAACATTCTTTCTCTCTTTGGCAGCATTTTAGTAACACGCTGTTGAACACCCCTCACAAAACTAATCCTGATTGGCCATACTGACTGAGTGCTGAGGGAGATCTTTTTAACGTAAAAGAAAAACATCATCCTTGGCAACGCATAATTGTATTAAGGAAACCAAGACTACTACCCCTTTCCTAGAATGGCAGAATGGGATTTGGGACAGCACTATGGGAGACTTGTGATTCAGCTACATTAGTCAAAAAACAACGTTTTGAATGCATTATAAATATGCAACACCAGATGGCACCAGAGAGCAAAATAAATTCTATGCAATTTTTACATAGTGCTTTTTTCTTTTGTTATATTGATTTAATTTCTGACTTATTTAGAGCTGATTCTGTGTAATAGATTGTATGGCTTGATAATGGGGGAGTTCATAGAATGGTAGAGTTGAAAGGGGACCCAAGGGTCATCTAGTCCAACCCTGTGAAATGCAGGAATCTCAACAAAAGCATCCATGACAGATGGCCATCCAACCTCTGCTTAAAAACCTCAAAGAAAGAAGAGTCCACAACCTCCTGAGAGAGAATCTGCTCCACTGTCATTTGGTTTGGGCTATCAGCAAAATCTAGAATTAGATTGCTTCTTGGGTTCTTCAAGCTTTAGATAGCATCAATATACTGTATTTTTTTTAAAAAAATCTGCTCACAAGACTTTAAATCTGAACCACCTCACAGCTCAAATTTTGTAAAGTTGTCTTAATTAAGCAGAAAACGAACTATTCACTTTGTAAAATGATTGTTCTTCACTTCACTTTAATCTAGGTCCAGACCTTGTGCACTTAATCAATATTACTCTTTTAGAAAAGTACAGTGAAGTTGAAATGGAATGGAATATGAACGTAAGTCAGAGAACAGTTTTGAAAGGGTGATAGGTTCAAAACTGATCGCTCCTAGCTAAAGGAGGAGACTTGGCAGGTTTTCCTGGGGCCCTAACGTTGGAGAATCCTGCATTAAGATTGTTGCCTTGTGGCTTATCCTCTCGCATTCCCAACTAATGGAGAATGCATTAAAATTATTATTATTATTATTATTATTATTATTATTATTATTATTAATACCCCGCCCATCTGGCTGGGCTTCCCCAGCCACTCTGGGATGCTTCCAACATTAAAAATACGTTAAAACATCGGTCATTAAAAACTTCCCTAAACAGGGCTGCCTTTAGATGACTTCTAAAAGTCAGATAGTTGTTTATTTCCTTGACATCTGATGGGAGGGCGCTCCATAGGATACTAAGGATATGAGGAGAAGTGATCCTGATTCACAGCGCTTTAGAGTAAAAGGGAAAGAATTTTAACAGCACTTTGGATACAGGTTTTGGCCAGACTGGTACAAATTCACTCTAAATTTCTTAATTTAACCTGTCTACCATGATACGTAAACCTTTTAGTAAAATAAAGGATGGAGGCTCACACTATAAATACATTTCAATTACTGTTAAAGTTATTGGCAGGTACGATTAGGACAAATATTTATTATTGAAGCAACTCTTACACAGTGGTGCCTCAGGTTAAGTACTTAATTCGTTCCGGAGGTCCGTTCTTAACCTGAAACTGTTCTTAAACTGAAGCACCACTTTAGCTAATGGGGCCTCCCACTGCCACTGCTCCGCTGCCACACAATTTCTGTTCTCATCCTGAAGCAAAGTTCTTAACCCGAGGTAATATTTCTGGGTTAGCGGAGTCTGTAACCTGAAGCGTATGTAACCAGAGGTACCACTGTATACACATCTCAAGGAGTATTTAGCTGCTTTTGGTGAAAAGTGATTGTAAGATGTACAAAAGTCATGTTATCAGTGCTTTTTTCAGCTGGAATTCACTGGAACTCAGTTCTGGCACCTCTCAGGCGGGTAAGCGTTCATGCAACTGTGTTTCTAGAAAAATGGCACTGCAAGTAATGCATGCCTCAGTAAAATGAAAGATTGTTTCTGAACAAAATTGTTCTTTTGGGGGAAGGGGGGGTCATTCAACTTTAATTTTGAAGGTATGTAATGATTTACATTGCCACTATTTTCCAGATAGGGAAAAGCATTCTGAACAGGTACTTGGAAATCAGAGAAGATCCCTACATCTATCCTATAGTAAATGCACTTTTAGCTTAAAGAAGCATTGGCAGCAACAACTTCTTAAGTGGGATGATTTTAAGATTCTGCAACACCCTCACCACTCACTCATCCGTTGTTCCACATGCTGTTTCACAATACCCCTAAGGAAATAAATTTCGAGAGCCTCCCACTCAGTTCTAAATATGTAGTATCAAAATGTGGCATAAAGCTTAGAAGATTTTTTTTTATAATAATAAAAAAACACGAAGAAGAGAAGGTGACGGAGGTGCCCTTAGATGTCCTCTCAGCCATAAGGGAGGTGCTTAGCCAGATGTAACTCCCACTTGGGGGGGGGCACACAATATTTACATGACATAACTATCTAGGCAGGACTTCATCTTGTGCGTCTTTCCCACAGAATTGTCACCACACTGGAAGTTGCAGTTGTCTAAGATACATGATAATGTGAGCTGCCATCTGACGTAGCACAGCCCAGAACACCACTTTGCCATTTCAGTGGGAACTGGACATCAGCCTCCATTGTTAGATGATGATAGATAGATAGATAGATAGATAGATAGATAGATAGATAGATGATAGATAGATAGATAGATTTTCCTTGTACTGTCTGAAAGCCTCAATGAATGAATTCCTCCAGGTCCACCTCAAAGGAAATAAAAATTAATCATTTCTAGAAAATGCTAGAAGAAGCACTGGAAGTTTTTCAAGGTTGACAAAAACAAACAAACAAAAGCTAAGGGAACAACAACTGGGTTCCCCTAATAGTTACCTGCTTCCCAATTAGGAATATCATGTTCTTGATAGGAAATAATGCTCTCAGTAGCATCATTTGCAGTTAAGGAGAGACTATCTCTAGTAAGATCTCCCTGCCACCATTTATTCCTCACACTTAAAGCATGAGGTACTGAGCTGCTGCCTCAACAGAGGTTAAGGTCATATCTACCTCACACATTTAAATCACTGTTACCACTTTCAAACTCATGAAGAATCCTGGAAACTGTAGTTTGTTAAAGGTGCTGGGAATTGTAGCTCTGTGAGGTCAGCACCCTTAACAAACCACAGTTCACAGCATTCTTGGCGGGGAAATGACAACCCATGACTGTTAAAAGTGGTAGAAGAGTGCTTTAAATGTGTGCTGTGGATGTGTGTTCAGATTCTAAAACAGTCAGAGCTATTAAACTTTAAGGAAACAAATTTCAGCTATTTTACTAATTCATGTATCATCTTATTTCACTTTTCTAAGCATGGAAGAAAGGAAAGCACTGAAAGCTTTTTGATGACAGAGATTTGGTGAAAATATCCTGTCATACAGTAATCATCATAGTAATCCATTACAAATTGGACATTTCTGTAAGTTTTGTTGTTTTTTAAAAAACAACAACAACACTTTACTTCTTTCCTTTATTTTCTGTGAAGGACAAAAGTGATGCAGTTTTATTGCTGCCTTGTTTGACTACCTTGGGTATATATTCTTTGCTTTGATAGCCCCTCCTTTGCAAATCTCTCACATGTGAAGGGGGGGGAAAGAAGGTCTGTATTTATGTAAAGTGTCTAATGAAGGAAATTCATTTCTACATATAGTTTGATGGATCCCCTGTCATGTTGCTCATTACTCTGCCTGAACTTAATAGTATTCTCAGGTACGTATGTTTCTCATTACTATCACATTAGCTTTCAATCAAGAAACTGTTTAAGAATTCCCTATTAACTCCATTGAGGCATTAGGGGAACTAATTAATTCTTCAACTCGGTCATTTATTAGGTTAATTAATGGTTCCTTTCGGAATACCCTCCAAATGATACTTGCATGGATACTATGAGGTGATGACTATATACCATATTTTTCGTTCCATAAGACGCACCAGACCACAAGACGCACCTAGTTTTTGGAGGAGGGAAACAAGAAAAAAAACATTCTGAATCTCAGAAGCCAGAACACCAAGAGGGATCGCTGTGCAGTGAAAGCAGCAATCCCTCTTGCTGTTCTGGCTTCTGTGATAGCTGTGCAGCCTGCATTCGCTCCATAAGACGCACACACATTTCCCCTTACTTTTTAGGAGGGAAAAAGTGAGTCTTATAGAGCAAAAAATACGGTAATTTGGCCAGGTTCAGGCGTCACATTAAACTGTAGTTTAAAACAAACTATAGTTTCATGCTGGTGTGTGGTGTGGTGTTCATAAGGCCCTACCATAAGATGGTAACCAAGCGTAGGTGCCCTGGTCCCTTTGTCCTCCCCCCCAATAAAATATTTAGGGAGTGCCCCCCCAATATTATCTGTAACCATACACATTCCTCCTTTCTTCCCTCTCTTGGGCAGCCACTCCCCCCCCCCAGCTGGACACCACCCTCTTTTCCTGGCTTGCCTCCTGGTTTTGGGTGCCATTTTTGAGTGGGTCTGAGCCGTGGCAGCTGGGGGGCAGGCCAGTGGATGAGCGAGCAGTGCCAGATCACCAAATAAGCAGAGTATATGGGCCCCATGCCTTCTCGGGGCCCCGCGACAACGGATCAAAATAATATTGATTTGATATTGAAAGAAATTTACAATCAAGCTTTCTTAGTTCAATGTTATCCCCACTAGAGCATACGCACAAGGGGCCCAATATTTTGTCCTGGCCTACCACTTGTTTGGGGGAACAGATCTGACTGACACAAGACAGATTGGCTCCCCCCCCCGCCCCCGGTAGTGTAGCAGGAACTTAGGGGAAAGCGACATGTAAATTTTTGAGCCAGCACGCTGCTTCTTCACATAGTATCACAGACGATTTTAATGGGATTTGCAAACCAGTCCGCACTATTTCCCTTTTCAATTACAGGGAAAAAATCCCAGCTGCAAGATAGGGGCTTGAAAACATGTTAAAAGAGGCAGCTTAATTTCCTTTTTTCTCTTTCCAAAGAGTGAAGAGACCCTTTAGAATGGGGGGGGGCAGTAACACTTCCCCTCCCCTATATTGGACTATACTTCACAAGAATTTTTATGTGTGTTTATTGTGAGGTATAAAAAGGTAAACACAGTAAAACGTCTTCAAATATATTCTGCCCCCCACTGCTCAACAATGTATTTTTAGGTATTAAATCTCCCCACAGTCCAAACCTGAAATGCTTATAATTGCTTAAGATTCCCCCTCCCCCCCTTTGGAGATAGTTTGATTTTTACATTGGCGTTGACAGTGCTTTCCTTCTAGAAAAAAGGTGCCGGTACTGTGTATCCTTGAGTACCCCTGGGGTGTTGCAACTACTATTTTATTTTAATTTTTATGCTTTGGGAGACCTCTGAATCCTGCTCATTATATAAAGTAGCTGTATTCCCAATAGATTTTTCCTTTGTGCTGTGGAACCAGACCGTATGGACATGGTTCCCATGCCATAACATACTGTTTGTGCATGAATTGAGTTTGAGCCCAAAGGATGAGTTTGATTGCTGTAGCCACAAGTCCTAATGGTTTACTTCTGAAAAGTGCAGCACAGGTTGACATTCCCAGTCACCTGAGTGGTCAACTTTGGATACAGGGCTGGGCTGAAAATGCTGCTGTTTCATCATGGTAGTAAATGCAGGTAAAGTTTGACATATTGAAATACGTGGCCATTGCACCAGCATTTCTACTGAGTTTTTCGTGGAGAAGTTATGTCAATTACAAACGAGCCAGCTGGCGATCTGATGCTTTCTTAGCATTGGTATCTCCAGAATGCTAGCAATAGACTTGGTTTTCCCAAACAGCTGTTTCTTCATCTTTTATCAGCCTTCAAACTGTTTCTCGTTATTTAGGAAATGTAAGCACTTACCTGGATGCATTTCAATTAAGCCGTGATAACAAACTGCCAATCTGGCTCAGTTTGAACACATATGGAATGATTTCTTGGGTTGCTGTATTATATTACACCAAACACACACATACCAAGTTATGTAGAGTTAGATCAGGCATCCCCAAACTCGGCCCTCCAGATGTTTTGGGACTACAACTCCCACCATCCCTAGCTAACAGGACCAGTGGTCAGGGATGATGGGAATTGTAGTCCCAAAATATCTGGAGGGCCAAGTTTTGGGATGCCTGACTTAGATGCTTGGATCCAAAGAACCATGAGTGCAACCCCAAAATGTTTTGGAGACACCCCTGCTTGAAACTCTGCAGTACCACGGTGTGGCGATCACACAGGGTCCCCGGACGTTTAATGGTCTCTTGATCCCTGTGCCACCACTGTGCTCACTTCCCCACTGCCACCAACCCAACGCTGAGTCCAGACAGTTGTTAAAATTGAACCAAATAAACAAGTTTATTTTATAAACATTAACAAGTTTATGGCTTCTCAGATAATATTCCTGTCAGTTTCTTAACTTTAGTTTCTTTACCGGCCTATACCTTCCTAATACCTTCTGTCTGATTATATCAACTGTTTTACTGACTCTTCTTAACAGATTCTCTCACTCTCTCACATCAGACTAGCCCAACCCACAGACTTATCCTCTCTGTCTCTTCTCTAACTCCCGACTGACTTCTCAACCACCCTAACTCTAACTCCTCCCCTTGGGTTCCCATTGGTTAGTCATTTTACAATTAGTTAACCCTTTCCTTATGAACCTAGTATGATGTCACATACCCAGGAGGGCAAACGCCACACACGGCCAGTGTCAACAACACATAAATAGATGAAACAATGGTCAGTGTATGTTCTTATGTAACTCCAGTTAGCAGCAGCGAAGTGCCCTTCCTGGAGCACACTTTGGAGGTCCTGGGCTGCCCAGATGGCAAGACCCTCTTCTTGTCTGTACTGATGTGGTCTATAGGAAAGCAGAGCAATATGTATGGCACTAGCTGGGCTGCAGGAGGTGTACTCCTTGCTGGAAGGAGGTGTACAAGACAACATCCAACCGTTTTAGGGACTCCATTCTGAATTTGTGTAGTGTTTATTCCTTAGCCTTTTCTTCCCCCAAAAGATGCAAGGCAGCGGAGGTTTAGGACCAGACTTCTCCTTCTCCTATATGGGCTACTTACCAGGGTGACAAGTCCCACCTGCCCCTTCTTATGCAACTCCAGTGGGCTATTAAAATAAGTTTTTCCTAAAGTTTGTGTTCTCACTTAATGCTTTTCTGCTTTGTTGGAAACATACCTTCTGTGAGCAGAATTCCCTGCTATCCTAAGGTCACCTTTGGTTCACAAGCTGTCCTTGTTTGGAAGCACTGTAAAATACTGTAATTAAGACTGAGGTTTTTAAAAACATATTAAATAATTGGAAAGTGTAATGCCAACCCAGCTGGTGACCTTGAGATTTTATTGTATGACACTAGCATTGGCTCTACTGATCAATGCTATGTTATTAACCCAACTTTATGAAATCTGCTTAGTGACCTACCTATATAGTACCATTTCAAATTGAGCTGCAGTCCTATACCTCTAACCTGAGAGTACGTCCCATTGAACTTGATGGGACCTCTAAATAGACCTGAGTAGGATTTCACAGTTTGACTGACAAAGGTTGGTGAATTCTGACAAATATGGAACTGGGAGCAGAAATTGCCAGCATTCAATTATTTGTCCCATGTCCAGAACAGAAATTAATCCAGTGAATACAATTGATATTCGCTGTTGTTGCTGCATTAAGTCCGCAAACAATACATAACTGGTTACACACCTCTATTAGCATTGTGCTTCCTTTGCATTGAAATTAGTGGGGTGGAATAAAACTCAATTTTTTGCCTCACACTAAAACCGTGGGGAGTGGGGATGAAGGTGTCAAATACTTGACTGGCCACAAACTGTATTTGACTTGCTGAGTGACAACTTCTGTTGACCTACTTCCAGTAACACTGATGGGCAACATATAATATTATTGGCTCAACAGAACGAAGTTTTTTCCAAACAAAATATTCACAAAGTGAAGAACAACAAAACACCATAATCGAACTTGGCTATAGGAACATTAACATATTACCAGGGAAAGTGTATTATTTTGGTCCGCAATTAAACTGAATAGGGAAAGGATGTAATTAGCAGCTCTGCTAGGAACACTTCGGAGATTAAAATCTGTCTGAAGCAGGGCTCCATCAACAACTCTCTATTTAATTTATTGCTTTTACATTGTCAGCAAGCTTAGCCCAATAAAATTTACTAGCATGCCTTTTGTCAAATTCCTTTTCACACCATTCAAGGAGGACCTCGAAAAGGCAGGATTCAATCTGTTACAAGGCATAATAGGCTTTCACTACCCATTTGTAATGAGGCATGCCAATGATCGACACAGATGTCAAATCGAGATCCAATGTGCAAACTCACACTGCTGAGTAGGCGGGCCGGAAGGGGTGGAGTCTACCCAATGTCTATGCCAAACCTCTTACATCTGTAGTCAATAAAGCTGTGGCCTGATTTTACCCAAAATGCTTTATATTCTTGGTATTGGGGAGGTTCCAAGGGAAGGGGGGACACCTTGCCACATAAATGCATCGTCACACGACTTGGAGGACATGAGTTTATCACAGGACTATGGCACCTGAATCATGATTATGAAGTTTCTCCCCTTGTGGGGTTTTGTGTGTGTGTGTGTGCATTATAGAAACAGTCTTGTCACAGAGATATTTTAAAAACGGAGAGATATTTTAAAAATGGAGAACAGATATACAGAAGACCGCCTTGGTCCCTGCCTGGTCTGTTCTCCTAGCCAGCAAGTTTGTGTGTGTGTTTTCCTTGCATAAGTTTGAAGCCTGTATACTGGTGTGAGTGCTGCTTGCTTGCCTGCCTGTAGGAGGTTTTTCTGGCTGATTGCAGGTGTTTTTTTATTGTTTGGTTGCTGGCTGAGTGGATGCAGATTTGTAGTTCAGGGTTTGCTCTACCTCTCTTTCAAATCAGAAACAGTGAAGGCGGTGAAGGTCCTGTGTGAGTGTCTGGAGGTGGTTGGAGGATGGATGGTGGCTAACAGATTGAGGTTGAATCCTGATAAGACAGAAGTACTGTTTTGGGGGGACAGGAGGCAAGTGGGTATGGAGGACTCCCTGGTCCTGAACGGGGTAACTGTACCCCTGAAGGACCAGGTGCACAGCCTGGGAATCATTTTGAACTTGCAGCTGTCCATGGAGGTGCAGGTTAATTCTGTGTCCAGGGCAGCTGTTTACCGGCTCCATCTGGTACGCAGGCTGAGACCCTATCTGCCTGCAGACTGCCTCACCAGAGTGGTGCATGCTCTGGTTATCTCCCGCTTGGACTACTGCAATGCGCTCTATGTGGGGCTACCTTTGAAGGTGACCCAGAAACTACAACTAATCCAGAATGCGGCAGCTAGACTGGTGACTGGGAGCGGCTGCTGAGATCACATAACACCGGTCTTGAAATACCTAAACTGGCTCTCAGTACGTTTCCAAGCACAATTCAAAGTGTTGGTGTTGACCTTTAAAGCCCTAAAAGGCCTTGGTCAAGTATATCTGAAGGAGCGTCTCCACCCCCATCGTTCTACCCAGACACTGAGGTCCAGTTCTGAGGGCCTTCTGGCAGTTCCCTCACTGCAAGAAGCCAAGTTACAGGGAGCCCAGCCAGATGGGCGGGGTATAAATCATTATTATTATTATTATTATTATTATTATTATTATTTCTATAAGAACAGGCCTGGCTGCAGGCAGCAAAGTCATAGGATTGTAGAGTTGGAACGGACCCCAAGGGTCATCTAGTCCAACCCCCAGCAATGCAGAAATCTCACCTAAATAACAGGCATCCGATGAGTATGTTTTTCACCATCACACTTTGCATTGTTGGTATATGGCTAACATAATCTGTGCAGTGGATCTTAGTTACGGCAGAACTGTTCTGACAGTATGGATTTCTTTTCTATTAAACTCAGGAAAAGATGCTGTTCCTAAAAAGACCTGTCCTTTTCCCAATGTGATTCCAATCTTATGAACAAAAGAGCTCATCCGTTGAATTTCCACGCTGCTTTCCCCATGGCTGCCTTGCGCACTCCTGATGTTGCACAGATAACAAATAGTAATAGCGGCAGCAGCAATTTCCGTTATCCCCTCATAACATAAATTTATGGACCTGCTATCGCTGACCAGTTATCGTGAATGATTGTTTCTTAAATGTCAAGCAATTAGCCAACTAATAGGAGACCATCTGGAAGGCAGTTGTCATCTGGTCAAAGGAACATGTGAATTCAGCTCAATCCCCATTGTCATCACTTGGCGTGTAATTGTTCTGACTGATTTGTTGCCAGAAATTAAAATAAGGCATGCATTACTTTCTGTTCAGGACCACAGTACCTCAAGGGACCGCCTCTCCCCATATAAATCAACCTGGACCCTGTGATAATAATCTGAGGGCTTTCTTTGTGTGCCTCCTTCATGAGAGGGCCGGAGGGTGGCAACATGGGAACGGGCCTTTTCTGCAGTGGCCCCGTTTGTGGAATGCTCTCCCCAGGGAGGTTCAGCTGGCGCCTTCATTATACATCTTTAGGCACCAGGCGAAAACGTTCCTCTTCAATCAGGCCTTTTAAATGTGTTTTGGGGAATGGGTTTTTTTGTTTTGTTTTAACTATTTATTTTGTGCTTCTGTCTTATATTTTTATCTTGTGAACTGCCCTGAGTTTTTTGGATGAAGGGCAGTATATGAATATATTAAAAATAAATAAATATGTCCCAAAAGTTATTGTTTTACTGAGTCATTCTAACTGTAAACTTCTTGTTAACTTCTTGTTAGAGGAGGAATGATTCTAATTTTGATTTGTGGTCCTGCCAGCACTAGAAAAAGAAAGGGATAAGCGACTTAATCATGGATAGACTTTTTCTACTGTTTAGTTTACCAAGCAAGGCCCATGCAAAAACACAAATCAAACATGATCAGACTCCAGTGAACAAGTGTGCAACAGCCTGAAATTCATGTTTGCAGCTTCATCAAAATGATTAGTTTGCTACAGCCTTCCCCCAACATAAGGTATTGGGCTGGCATAAGTAAAGATTCCAAAAGATCCTATTATAATTTTTCTAGGTTTTAGGGTAGGAAATTAATCAGTCAGACAGCATAACTTATCCATTAGTTGTTGATGGCAGCTAAAGTCCTAATTGTTTAGAATTGGGGGTGTGGGGTGGGAATAAGAGGACCCAACAACACAGAATTTAAATATTAGTAGCTGGAAAGTAATTACATTGGCAAAGTCGACATATTGGATAAAAAAGAAACAGAGAAAATCAGGAAGACCATGTAACATGAATTCTTTCAAAAACATTGCATCTGCTATGGAAATAACCTAGTTTTAGGTGATATTAATTGGTTTAAATTAATGGAGAGATAGGCGAGGGTTGTATTATGTTGGTTTAAGGGATGGTTCTGCCAATTAATTATTAATTAAAATTAATAATAAAAATGCTTCTCATATTAAAATGGAAGTGGGACAACACAATTCTTAGGAGTGAACACAGACAAAAGTGAACACAGACCAGAAGCAGAGTGATTTGTCCTTCTCTGGAAAGAAATTAACCAAGTTGTTCTCCCTTGTGCCTTGAGCTAATGTCATGTTAGAAACTGCATTCTGGACAGATGCACCTTTCTCCTCCTGCTCCTTATTATATAAATACCTCATAATGCCAGAAATAGGTTCTAAGCAGTTAAAAAGGTAAAGGTAAAGGTACCCCTGAACATTAGGTCCAGTCGTGACCGACTCTGGGGTTGGGGTGCTCATCTCGCTTCATTGGCTGAGGGAGCCAGCGTACAGCTTCCGGGTCACGTGGCCAGCATGACTAAGCCTCTTCTGGCAAACCAGAGCAGCACACGGAAATGCCGTTTACCTTCCCGCTGGAGCGGTACCTATTTATCTACTTGCACTTTGACATGCTTTCGAACTGCTAGGTTGGCAGGAGCAGGGACCGAGCAACGCCCCGTCGCGGGGATTCAAACTGTCGACCTTCTGATCGGCAAGTCCTAGGTTCTGTGGCTTAACCCACAGCGCCACCCGCATCCCTCTAAGCAGTTTACAAAATATAAAACCTTTTTTTCAGCCAGAACTCGCCGGAACTCAGTTCTGGCACCTCTCAGGTGGGCACCATTGTCATTCTAAGAGAACAAGGAAGGCGTTCACAGTGAGTTCCGGCACCTCTTTTTCTAGAAAAATAGCACTGTATAAAACACAAGTTCCAAAAACATTAAAATATAAACATATATAAATAAAATACACAATAAAGCAATAGCACTTTAAAATACTATAAGGTGCAGAAAGAAAGAAAGAAAGAAAGAAAGAAAGAAAATAAAACTGAATGAAAACATGAGAAACATAATGTGTAGTTGCTTTAAATTCAACCCCCCCTCCCCGCCAAACTATTTCATTCTGTATTTTTAGAAACTACGTAACCAGGAGCTATTCAGGCATTCATTTACCATTGTCTGCTTTAAAACGAGGTCTAGTGATTGGCACCAAGGTTTGCTGAAAGTCCAGGGCTTTGGAAGTAGGTAACATTTTGAACTTGTCTGAAATCAAAACTTGATGGCAGCCAGTGCAATTAAGTGAAAATCGGTACATTATGATCTTTGCATCCTGCAAGGAGAGAATCCAAAGAATTTTGGCTCCTGCTGTGATTTCTAGGCCATCTTCAAAGACAGCACCAATAGATTGCATTATTAAAGTAGTCTTAATGGTAGGTTACCACCAGTGCAGGAATAATAATGGGCTGGTCTGTCGCAGAAATCATTTGATAACCTAGGATGTCTGTAATTTATAAGTACCACACCTGGCTTTACTTTGCAGGAGATTTAGCCACCCATGCCAACGTCTACTTCCTCTCTGCATTGCATAGAATAATATTGCATGGAGTTACTTTTTAGACAGGTTTCTAAGGCAGATATAATAATAACCCTTTTGGCAGGCAGGTATTTTATTCCCCAGGTTTATGACAGCTCATCTGGCAGGATTAGAGGAGTATTAAAATTGCCCTATAATTTATGTTATTTCTCTTGCTGTTCGAAAGCTACCACCTCTGTTGCTTTATTCTATTGAACTCCTTCACTCCTTTTCATTCCTGAATGAATAGAATCTAATGCATCATCTACATGGAACGAACTATTTCTTTTCACCCAGAATAGGACCACTTTTATGTTCATTCAGAGCCCATCTTCCATTAGCAAAGCTGGTACTTTATCATTTGCCATAAAGATGGGAAATGAGCTGGAATATCAGTAACGGGAGTCGCAAATTAGCGCTTTGGCATGCTAGCTGATAAGACAGGAAGTAGATTCCGCAAAATAAAATGGACTTTGGTGGTTACAAAGATAGGGTGGGCATGGGTGCGAATCAACTGGAAACCTAGAAAGGGGAAAAGAATCAGCTGGGAGTTTTGAAAAATCGTAAGTTGCAAAACCATACATCATTCTGAAATGATGTCTGTTCCTGACAACAGATTTAATTACAGCTGGCGTTTCTGAGTCATTTTCTGACATCATTCAAGCTAGAGATTTGACAATTCCTGAAGATAATACAAATGGATATTTGAAACAATACTAAAAAGGCTAATTTCCTGACCTTTCAATTTTATGTCCCTATCTCAGAATGCCAGTGTTTAATTTTTAAACAACATTTTTCGGGGGTTTTTAATCACTAGAGCCTGTTCTACAAAAATCATTAAAATTGTATTGAATCAGAACACGGGAACCTTTAACTGATATGCAAGCCAGATTTTTTGTATAACTAAAAAGGAAGTAAGAAATGAGCTGTTGTGATACAGACTTTTATATTTTCAGTAAAAGAGAGATGAGGCGGTCATAGAGTTATTTATTTCCCTTGTGAAAGATCAAGACCTCCCTTTCGAAAGCCGACAATCAGGACATGGAATTTAGGTAAGCTCTAGGATGTGACTGAAATAATTTTATTTTCAAAATGACAGAAAAGATGGCAGCAACATGGGAAAAAGTACAGCAAAAACGATAATGGCCTCTTACCATCTTCTGAGAAGGCGGCATTTGAGGCCCTCATAGCCAGCCACTATTCCCGGTGGCCAGGAGTCACATGTATGACCATCCAATGAAGATCACCTGGCTGGTCTCATTGCAGGGCGGGATTGCCTATCAAAGTCCCTAATTTAAATCAAGAGCACTTGAAGGGGTGGAGCCTCGCTGCTACTGTAATTTGCCTCGTTTATCCAGATTTCGCATTCTAGGTTGCTTGTTTTGACCATGTTTTGCCTCCTTGGACACCGCCTGTCCGTGCTGTGGTTGCCTGAAGTCTTGTGGATTACGTTCTGCTACGGGAACTCTCAATGCCAATGAATATCTTTTATTTTAGAAAAAACTGAAAAGTCATGAAGCAGTGACAAACGTTTCTGTTCAGCAGAACTCTTCTTCAGGAGGGATGTTAAGTTTTTATTTCGGCTTACTTTCTTTTTTTTATAAATTTATTTATTTGGTTTTTCAAATGAACGTTTTACACTCACATATCCAACACACATCATAAAATCAAGATTCCAAATAATCTCCTGGACTCCCCTCCTCCACTTTGTGGGTCTGATTGTTAGTCATTACCTCCTGCATCTTTTCTATTAATCCAAATCTTTTATATCTCCATAATATCCAAAATTCACCATTAAACTACAAGTGTTATTCCATTCCTACCAACAATTTTAACTGTTTACAATGATTTTTAGGATAAATTATAATTTTTTCCCGTTCCTTATTAAAATTCTGTTCTTCCTGATTTCTGATTCTTCTGGTCACTTTTGCCATTTCGGCATAATCCATCAACTTAATATGCCATTCTTCTCTGATTGGGACTTTATGTTCTTTCCATCTCTGGGCCAATAACATCCGCACAGCGACCACGGCTGCTTTTGGCTTTCTTTAAGTGGGGAGGGAAGTCGGGAAGAGAAGGGATGTGGGTGCAAAGGCCCTGGTCAAGCTTAGTTAAGTGGCCTAAGCACTTTGTCATTGCGTTCTATAATAATAATAATAATAATAATAATAATAATAATAATAATAATAATAATAATAATTTATTTCTACCCCACACATCTGGCTTGGTTTCCCCAGCCGCTCTGGGCAGTTTCCAAGAGAAGGTTAAAAATATTAAAATATTAAAAATATTAAATTGTCAGTCATTAAAAACTTCCCTAAACAGGACTGCCTTCAGATGTCTTCTAAAAGTCAGATAGTTTATGTCTTTGACATCTGATGGGAGGGCGTTCCACAGGGCGGGTGCCACTACCGAGAAGGCCCTTTGCCTGGTTCCCTGTAACTTCACTTCTCGCAGTGAGGGAACCACCAGAAGGCCCTCAGCGCTGGACCTTAGTGTCATATCATAAGTCATATCATCGCTCTGAAACAGGTCAATATTCATATTACTGGTTGCACAGTAGCAGCCCAGTATGACAACCCTGGGTGCAGAGAGAGCAACGTTGCTCCCCCCTAAAAAAAAAAAAAAGGCTTAGACTCCAGGACCACTGTTTATATTAAAGCAGCATTTACGCCAAAGTATGCCAGATTTCTGGCATTTATATATACCACAAGAAGCAGTGGTGTATAGACTCTCCTATCTAACTGGAGAATGGGATGCATCCTGGGCATAATTTTTGAAAAACTGCATTTGGGTTGGATCCTGCAGTAATGGTGGCACTGAGTTTGTAAGTCTGGGTGAGGAACCCATGGCTTTCCAGAAGTTGATAAACCTACAAATCCCATCTTTCCTGAGCATTGGCCATGCTAGCTGAGGCCGGTCCACATCTAAAGGTCCTCTATCCGTGTTTTAGCACAACAGTGTGTCGTATCCCCTGTTACTTGGTCTTCATTGTGGCATAATTATCTGTAATGTCTAGTTTATATGAGAGAAAATTGGCTTATGTAAGAATTGCTTAATTCATTTGTAGATTGGGCTGCCAAGATGAAACAAAAGACCCGAAAGCAAAGTGAAGCCGAATAATTATGGGGGGGAAATGCAGCATAAAGTGAGACAAAGCAAACCACCCTATTAAGCCTCCCGTTTCATCACCCACCCACTTCCCTCAAACAAATCCACAGGTCATTAAGTTGGCCCAGAATGACAGTACATGAATGGAGCTCTCAACCAATATCATGAAAATTCGTCAAAGGAATATAATGTGAAACACCTCCCACTCACCCATTCCCAAAATATAATGGGTCATGTTTGAAAAATAGCTGTTTAACAGCAAGCTGTACATGCCTACTCAGAAGTAAAACCCAGTATCTTCCGTTGGGCTTTCTCCCACGTAAGTGTGTATAGTCTTTAAAAATCTCAATAAATCATATGAGGAAAGATAGGATGCCAATGGAAGACCACTACTGCAGCTGAGATGATAGGCTTTATTTAACAAAACAATACTTTTTGCCTGACTTCTAGTTACAGAAAAATGAATGCTTTAGAAATCAGTCTGGATGAGTGCAGATCATTCTTTGTTTTCTGGGGTGGAGTCAGTGTGTATTCAATGCAGCGATCAGAGAAGAATGTTGCATACTGTATTAACCTCGCTTTGCCAGGACAGGATCCTTGCTTAGCCAAAATGCTTATTGGGTAACCTTGGGCCAGGATAAAACGAAGAGGTAGCCATACACACTGCCTTGAGCTCCTTGAAGAAAGAGCAGGATAGAACTGTAAGGTAAAGGTAAAGGGACCCCTGACCATTTGGTCCAGTCGTGACAGACTCTGGGGTTGCAGTGCTCATCTCGCTTTATTGGCTGAGGGAGCCAGCGTTTGTCCGCAGACAGCTTCCGGGTCATGTGGCCAGCATGACTAAGCCTCTTCTGGCAAACCAGAGCAGCAAACGGAAATGCCGTTTACCTTCCCGCTGGAGCGGTACCTATTTATCTACTTGCACTTTGACGTGCTTTTGAACTGCTAGGTTGGCAGGAGCTGGGACCGTCGCAGGGATTCAAACTGCCGACCTTCTGATTGGCAAGTCCTAGGCTCTGTGGTTTAACCCACAGCGCCACCTGCGTCCCTATTGAACTGCATTGGGTGGCATTTAACGAAGTTTTACCCATTAATGGTCCTAATTTAGTCATGTTCCATTAATTGCAATACGTCTGCTTGTGAGTAAAACCTAGGAGATAATGATGGGTGGCATTTAACTGAGTGTCCCACTGACCAAAAGAAGGGGGAAAGAATAAAATAACACAAATAAATAGATAAAGTAAAAGCAGAAGATAAGAAAAACATAACTGACCTTTTATTTTAAGGGGAAAGGACCTTGCAAAGTTCCTGGTAACAGCATTTATGAGTTTCCTGGAGATGTTTAAAGGGTGTTCTCATGCCTGCAGCTCAAAGGAGCGCAGTACGGAACACATTGCAGGAATCTGCCTTTTGGCATACAAAGACAAGGATGGCTATTACTTTGATCAAATCTAATAAATGCCCACCAACTGGAGTCCTCCCGGGCACCATTATAACCCCAAATTCCTGGTGCAATGACAAATCCAGGGTTACAGTCTTGAGCGATCAGGGGAAGCTGAGTTCCATCCATTATTGGCACCCATCTCTTCCTCCTCTAGCCTCATCATCTCCCAAAACATCATTACTTTAGTCCTGTCCAAGTTGCGCTTCAGCCAGTTTGCTTACATTATTCATTACTCCATTGCGGCTGGACACTAAGCAAGCAATTAAGTAGTTTGTAATGAGGAATAGAAACCAAGAGAATCTGGCCTATTACTTTGTTTTATTCCACTAATTGTTCAGTGGGGCACAGTACAACATATTAGTCAGTGTGTCGCTCATGAATATTTCCTCTCATAATCTCTGCAAGTGTAACAGCACTCGGGAAGTAATGAAACATTTAACCGTGAACAAAAACAACTAGTTAGAATTGCTTCATTTAAACTGGAGAAAGCAACAGTGCCTTATATATACAGTATATTTATTGATTTTTTGGGGGTATCAAAAGCAATTGTCATTTCTAGATAGATTATGCATCAATTTAGAGGACAAAGTTAGCATTGATGGGTTATTACCATGTAGTTTATTAGGTGCAACCAACTGTACAAGCCGAAGAAGCGTCCTGATGAGAAGTCAGAAGTCTTGAGAAATTACTGTCATTGTGCCTGTAACTGAGGTCATGCCTTGAGAGAGGCTTGGATTAATGATCTGTCACTTTCTGTAAACACACATTCCAAACGCCGTGAACCTCTGCCGCTGCATGAAAATTACATTAAATAGGAAATGCACCAAATGTATGTTAGTAATATGGAAAAGAAACCAACAGGCCTCAAGTGGGGAAACTGGGACAGGGAGGGAAAGAGGAAAGTGCCATCAATCAATCATACAATAATGTTAGAATATTGACCCTTGTGGAAAACACAGCCCACTTGCTAATCATGTAACACCAATGTTTCTTGCTAAATGCATTAACGGAAACAATTCTTTATTACATGAAAAGTCATGGGTCATTCTATTAACCACTGCCTTCATCAGTCCCAACAAGGTGGAACTAGTGGTGGCAATGGCTGGGGGTTTGCCTGCCCAGCTGCACCCCCAGTAAAGAATCGGGTTCAAAGTTTGGCGGTTCTCCCTGAGGAACATTGCAGTTTGTTTCAACATGGTGGCATATAGTGTTTCAAGGACAAGGACAATGGACCCCCATCGTCCAACCCGGACACTGAGGTCCAGCGCCGAGGGCCTTCTGGTGGTTCCCTCACTGCGAGAAGTGAGGTTACAGGAAACCAGGCAGAGGGCCTTCTTGGTAGTGGCACCCACCCTGTGGAACGCCCTCCCATCGGTTGTCAAGGAAATAAACAACTATATGACATTTAGAAGACATCTGAAGGCAGCCCTGTTTAGGGAAGTTTTTAATGACTGATGTTTTAATGTATTTTTAACCTTGTGTTGGAAGCTGCCCAGAGTGGCTGGAGAAACCCAGCCAGATGGGCGGGGTAGAAATTATCATCATTACTACTACTACTACTGCTACTACTACTACTACTACTACTGTGGGATTTGGCCAGTGCTGGTTTTTTAATTTATAGAAATCTACATCTTTACATTCTAAACATTTTGTGGGGAAGTAAATTAAATACAGCAGCACATCTAAAACGTTACCATGCCTTCAAGGGCTCTTTCTAGAGTCAAACTCCAGCTCTTTGTTCACACTCGTTGATTTGCCACTGATGAAAATGGTTTGGTTCCCACATATCTGCCTATGGGAGACATTGGTTCTCTTGCAAACTGTACATGTTGTTCCACATTAGGTTGTATAAACCATTGTCTAAAACTAATTCAGCATGTACTGAATACAGAATGAGCAATATGTTTACATGCATGGGTGGGTTAATGTGTTTTATGAATGGAGGTGTAACCATTAGCCATTCCTGGCTATGTTATTTATTGCATGAAGCAATTGTTGTTTTTACAATAAATATGCAGACTGGTGATCAATGAAGCAGTTTTAATACGAATCTGTTCCCATGCACTGAGCATGAAACTGTGAACAAATTGTTCTAAAGTTGCATGTTCAGTGCACGAAAATAGATATGTAATAACGTTTAGGCTACTTTGACTTTCGCATTTGCAAGTTATTGGTCAGGAAATATATATTTTTGTTTCGGGTAGTCGCTGATGCAGCATTGTCACTAAAAGCACAGAACATCCTTGTGGCTTAGTGTCAAGGCTGGGTCAAGACATTATAGCACCTGAGGCAGATCCTGTAATGGCACCAGGAAAGAAGGGGTGAGGGAAGATATACATCATGAACGAGGAAGAAAGAATGACATTGGGATCTGCTGGCCTGGTGGATCCTGCCACCTCAGGCAGTCTCTGCATCTTGCATCATGGGTGGGCCAGCCCTGAATAAATATATACATTGAGACCTGCTGCTCCTGTGATTCTTGTTGTCTGAGGCAGTCACCTCAGGTTGTCTCATGGATGGGCTGGCCCTGCTTAGAGCCATTAGTTTTGACTGATAAACCAACTGTGATCCTACCTGAATAGCCTAACTACAGATAGCTACACTCTGGCAACTTCCAACTTAGAATCTTCCAATGTGTTGCACATGAGGGATGCCTTTGAAAATGGCCTGGTTACTTCAAAACAGGGCTACAAGGTTCTCAAATGGAACTAGATGATGTGAACATATACAATACTCAGGGCTTTTTTCCTTCCAGCCAGAACTCACTGGACTTCAGTTCTGGCACCTCTCAGGCAGGCACCATTGAACAAGGGTGAGTTCATGGTGAGTTCTGGCACCTCTTTTTCTAGAAACTTAGCACCGCATACTTCATCATCTATGCTGGCTTCCGGTTCATTTCAGACCCACTTCAAGGTGGTGGTTGTAGGAATAACGGAGATGACAGGCGGTTGAATGCAGGTGAGCTATGCAGAAGCACGCTGGCAAACATGCTCCAATCAAGCTGCTGGCTAGCTCTGCTGAAGCTCCTTTTATTAGCAGAAGTCAACAATTGGAAACAGTAGTGAAACCACCCTGAACTTAACGTATCTAAGCACATTTCCAGCATTAGCAAATACACGTGTCAGTAGGTGCTTCCCTCGAATGTTCCCCCTGATACTTAATTACCTCTGTGTTTCCTGCCATGCTCCAGCCAAGCAGTATGTCTAGCCAACAAATTGTGAAAGGACAAAAGGTCAGGGGGGAAACCCTGTATTCTAAGCAAGAAGGCAAAAGGTCAGGGAAAGCAGGCATAACACTCCTGGAAATACTGTTGCACGTCTGGCGCGAGGTTTGCCTTCGCAAAGCGGAGTGTTACCTCCACAGGTGGTTTTACCCATTAAAACCCAACACAACTTGGGGTCAGCTTATCTGAAGGGTCACCTCCTCTTACATAGCCTTAGTCAGACTTTTAGGTCCTTACTGAAACCCCTCATCTGCATGCCCATAGCCTACTGAGATATGGCAGCAGGGAAAGAAGAAGAGTTTGGATTTGATATCCCGCTTTATCAGTACTCGAAGGAGTTCTCCTTTCCCTTCCTCCCCCACAACAAACACTCTGTGAGGTGAGTGGGGCTGAGAGACTTCAAAGAAGTGTGACTGGCCCAAGGTCACCCAGCAGCTGAATGTGGAGGAGCGGAGACGCGAACCCGGTTCACCAGATTATGAGTCTACCGCTCTTAACCACTACACCACACTGGCTCTCAGGGCCTTCTCAGTGATACCAACAGCTTTTGAATGTCCTCCCTAAAGAGGTTCATCCATTTTGCCACCCTCACCCCCTTTTCATAACCAGGCAAAGGGGTTTTTTTTTAAATCAAATCTCCTGGGCTTTTTACAGACCCTGTTGTTATTTTAACATTTGCCCTAGCTTAATTTTATTGGTTTACTTCAGCTGTGGCTTATTTTAAGTTTGTCTTGGGAGCATTTAAAAGAAAGGTGGCACACACAGTGGTCACAAAATAGGAATTCAGGATGCCACAGTCTGGAACTGTTAGAGCAGAAGGCAGGGAGGCTAACAGCAGATGGAGCCAGAGTCAATGACAGGCAGAATAAGCTCGTTCTACTTTTGTGCCCCATGCTCACCAGAGCTGTGTTTTACAAGGACAGTATTGAGATTAAATGAGGAGAAAGCTGACAGGCTACCTCCAGACTGGTTCGTTCTCTCTCTCTCTCATAAAAAGTCCTATCATAACACAATCATAAGACATATATAATGCAGTATCTTGACAGACATACACTCAAACACAAGAATATTCTCTTAACTGTTTATATGGTTAGGGCTGTTCTATACCCTTTATAAAAATAACCCAGACCAGTATTTGATACTTTTAATTCTCCTTTCACATAAATTGTTAACACACTCCAATTATCAAATTCCCATTGATAGATATCTCTGTTCTTTAACATTGCTGTTAGTTTAATCAGGCTTGACTCTTCCTATATCTTTCTATCAAATCTTGTTTAGTTGGATAGTGGGTGTTTTCCTGACTGTATATAACAGTCTTGCAGTGGTTACGATATGTAGAATCTGAGACTTGCATGATTGTGGGGAGTCTACTCTTAACATAGTTTAGGAAGGTGTCTAGTGGAATTTCAATTCACCTTTTTTTTCATATAATCTAGACTGGTTGCAAGTGAGAAGGTAGACAGACTGGCTGGCTGAGGTCAGAATGTGGTTAATGGGGCAGTAGTTCCAAATCCACATGACGGAGTGAGCTCCCATTGCTCAATCCCAGTTCCTGCCAACCTAGCAGTTCAAGAGCACACCAGTGCAAGTAGATAAATAGGTACCACTGCAGCAGGAAGGTAAACGGTGTTTCTGTGCACTTTGGCTTCCATCACGGTGTTCGTTGTGCCAGTAGCGGTTTAGTCATTCTGGCGACATGACCCGGAAAGCTGTGTGCAGAAAAATGCCAGCTCCCTTGGCCTGAAGTGAAATGAGCACTGCAACCCTTAAGTCTAGTCACCTTCAACTAGACTTAACCGTCCAGGGGTCCATTACCTTTACCTTACTTTCATGTGAATTTGCTCCCATTCATGTATATATAGCCTTAAGTACTTAGGAGATACTTGCTGTTTGCTACTGCATTATGAGACTGCCAGGCTGATGCCAGCGACTCCCACGGCCAAGAACACACAAAGACAAGGAATGTTTTTATTCAGTATTTACAGAGAGAGGCTTTAGAACCCAGCCTCTTGGATAACAGCCACACACCTCCATCTCTCCCACTTCCTCATGTGTCATCCCTATGGGTGCTAAGAAGTGCCCTCTGTCTTTGAGCTCTTTGTTCTCCTACTTTCAAGGCTCACCAGGTTCTGGGAGAGGAGGGGACTGGAATGCTTTCTAAAGACACTGTGTCCGTCAGCTGTCACCCTCCTCGCGCTTCTTCTTCTTCCTCCTCCTCCTCCTCCTTCTCCTCCTCTCCCATTATTTCCCAACTTTTCCCTCATCCGCCTCTGAGCTCAAACCCCTGTTGTAAATCTAAACTGTCTTCCTCTTCTCTGGAAAGGTCAGGCTGGGGAAGCGGTCTCCACCATTCCTCCTCTGCCCAGTCCCTGACACAATCTTATTCCATTTCACAGGTGAAGAATGGAATTATGGGTCACTTGTCCATGATTACCCAGAAAATCCAAAGCTCAATGCCATCTCTCAGTGAACTAGACTGAACAGCTCACCATATGACTGGGATACAATGTTGTTTGGGCTTATGTTTGAAAATGGAATAAGAAAGTCTTATGTCCCATTAGTAATAATTTATTATTACGGTCAAAGACCAGTTCAAGAAGCACAACTGAAACTGCTTTCACAAGAATGAAATAGACATTTAAAACAATATACAATAACAGCTTGTAGATTAAAATTAAAATAGTTGCATGAACACAAAAGAACCTAAGGTTAAACTAACATGCAGATTGCCTCTGGGACGCTCAGGAGGCTGGCTACGGCAGTTTTCCTAGTGATCTATTTGTTCCAGGGGGTGTTCTACGCCTACAGATCTGTGTGCAGAATCTGGCAAGCATCCGGGTCATCTTGTGATTTTGGCCTAAGAGGAGAAAATTTAGTTTAGGCCTGTCCGGAAGGTCAGCAAGCTTCACCAGATGGGGGTCAATGGTATCTCTACGTACCTCATCATAAAAAGGACATCTAAAAAATTCATGGCTTCCCATTTCCCCAAATGGACAGGTGCAAAGTCTCTGAGCGTACGGGACTTTTCCAAAAGATCCTTCCAGAACCAGCGAGGGCAGAGCCGAACGTCTGGCAAGAGCAAAGGCCCTTCTTGCATTTCTGGATACAAGGAAATGGAGGTATGCTGCCAGGACAGCAACATATCTCTCGTGTTCTGCAATTATGTAATCAGGGGACCTCAAGCAGTCCTGTTGTCTCTCTATGTCCATAATTCTTTGCCTGACCACGGATCTTGCTTGATCCAATCCTAAATTTAGCATGGCTTGAGGAGCAAGGCCCAGTTTCTGCAGAGAGTTCAGGACCGCTATCTGAGTCTTATGTCAATTTTGCAGTTGCATCAATATCAAGTGGGCCATACTAGTGTTAAGTGGTCTTGCTGCACACTGTACAATGTTTCCAGTGCTGGAGTTTGAAGGCTGTGAGCATATTGTATAATTAAGAGGAATAATCTGCAAACAATAAATTGGAAACAAAGAACAGGAGAAATCAATGAAAATCCTTCCCTTCTCCTTCTCCTTCAATTAAAGACTGTGTAAACTTTATCTACAAGTTCTTCATACCAATGGCAGAAACGTCAAACATTTCGTACTGTGAACATAACGATTCCTGCCATATATATTCCCAACTGTGGCTCAGCTAAAATCAATAACTGCCTTCAAAATACCCTTAATCTGTTAAGGACAATAAAAGAAATGGCTTGATGAACAGTGCCCATATTTAGCTTTCTGAATGCCAGTCACTCTTCATTGAGAGTATTCAGACTCGTGCGTCAGTTGCAGCAATATACTCTGCTGCACTGGAATGTGCTCAGAATGTACTCAGAGAGTACAGCTTAAGTGTGTCCCCCCCCCCCTCCTTTAGGAAAAAGCACACAAACACATATTCCAACAATAGAGCCATTGTTTGGGCTTTGGCTGAATGACTCTGTTCTTCTTTCTTCTCCTTTCTATTCCATTTTATGCAATGTAAATGTAACGATCAAACTGGAAGTAGGATCCTACCTTTATGTGGCAGACACTAGAATGCCACATCCTTAAGTGGGGGAAATAATAACTAGGAAAGGCAAAGCATTTCAATTTATAAGGAAGTATAGGGACAGGAAAAGCAATGTATGTTAAAATCAAGCAGTAAAGACACAGATTTTAGCTGGCGAACTGTCTGGGAAAATGTGCAAAACTCTGGAGCAGACCTTTCCAAACTGTGTCGCGACACGTTAGTGTGTCGGCTGCAGTGTGTTGCGCGAACATTCCCCGTGATTCTCCTGGGGCTGGAAAGGGGTTAGTTTAACCTCGTGTTTGCCAGTAAGACTGACTGAACTGTGTCGCAAAATGATGTATGTCTAAAAAGTGTGTCACCAACATGAAAAGTTTGGAAAGCTCTGCTCTAGAGGTATTTGCCAGGTGAGCCAAACACGAAGCAGTATGTAATAACAGCTCTCAGGTAATAACTCAGGGCACACTGAGTACTGACAGACAGGATACTGAGTAGATTTCACCCCTCCCATATCCAAGAATCTCCTGATGATCTCTGCTGACTCTCCAGAGAGGAGGAGGCGTGTTCTGCTCTCTACTTATTCTGCTCCAGCACCACATCAAAGAGTCAGTCAGTCAGTGTGTCGGAGAGAGAGAGACTGAGTGTTAGAGATCGTGTGTATAGATAAGGTTGCTGCTAAGAGCAGCTGCACTCAGTGCAGTTTAGCATTCATTTATGCTTAGACCTCATTTAGCTCTGTATATAGTTGTATGATAGTTGTAGATAGAATAAAGAAGATATTCTACAGAGCTGCTCTCCGAGTCGTTTATACTCTGCTATACTCTGCTGTGCGACAACTGTCTTCTTGTGGAAGTGAATCCGGTGCTCACAACTCTAAGCTGTGAGTCCACAGCACTTTGACCTGTTCCTGTGCAGAAGGTGGTCTCTGGAAGTGCTACCCAGCTCGCCTAGCCCAGTCGGGGCTGAAGTGTCTGAGTCCAGTTAGTGGCACTGGCTCAAGGGCGATGCTGACAGATATACCCCTTGAAAAAACAACTTCTTGCGTTATATGAAAGCACACACCTCTAGTCTACATTTGCATGACCAAGCAATGAAACTACACACATATTTATAGTTGTCTGTATATAGAGATGTGGAGACCAACATTGAAACAGACCTCATCCAAACCTGTAGTGTGTAGCTATAGAATAGCAATGGTCCAATCAAGCCTAAGTTAAGCCCTGTTTTGAGGCAGCTATTTCCCCTCCAGGCATAAGAAAATATTCAGCTTCCTGAAGAGGTTTTGGAGTGACACAACTTGAAAGACAGAACATTGGGAGGGGGTGCTCTGTTTTATTAAGTGCATTTAAATTATATCACTTATGTCAAATCCTTATTCATGTATTACTGTTTGGTGTTTGAGAATTTGATGTTATTTACCCCTGTGTAAGTCCTTTGTTGTGAACCCCTTCAGAGACCCTTAATACCTTTGATAAACAAAAGAATGTTAAGAACTGAACACAATAAAAAACAGTTACAGAAGCAACCTTGGCTTTTTTATATAAATATATAAAAAAACAAATAACCAAGTACATTCTGCTTTCTCAAAATGAAATATATATGCATTAGTTTCTAAATTGCCTTTGTTTCCTTACCAGTTGTCACATTTGTTTTAACAACAAATCAAACATGCCGGACATGGATTTCACTAAGGAATTAGATTGGTTGTAACTAAAAAGCCCAAGAATCAAATACACCCAAAAGACGCATGCATTTGTTTACTGATTCATATTGTCATGGGAGGTGTGTTTTTTCCTATTTGACTCTGGAAATGTAACATCATAAGCAGTTTGCAAGACATTCACACAACATTCAAAACAAATTGAATATATTGTTCAAATTAGGTATATTCCATGCAGGAGGTGGGAGGTTTTGCTCCTTTGGTTGGTGACATTAAATATTGTTATCTTTATGTTCATGATATCTGTAAAAGTGCAGATCAACATTACTGGAATCTGCCGAGCTGTGCCTCCTGACTGCCCCATTACAACATCATTCAAGTGAAATAGAGGTCTCTACATATGGTGCCATTTTTTATTTCCATATCAGGATAAACAAACATCAGCAGTGCAGACAGTGGAAGCTACAAATGGCCCGTTATAAACAGCAATGTTGATTTAATCAACAAGCATCATGGGATAAAAATATACCTTACTTTTCCGTCTATAAGACGTCCCCAGGGATAAGACGCTCCCTAGTTTTGGGGACTCAGTATTAAGAAAATGGGGAAAGATTGTCCAGAATGGGAGGAATGCCCCCAAAAAGCTCACCCAAATTCCAAACGCTCACAATAGAACGCAACGCAGAAGCCTCCTATCGTATTTCCGATCGACACCAGCAGCTGCCAATCATACGCCCAATTGCTGCAGCAGTGCCCAATCACAAGCGGACATTGTCACAGCAGCTCCCAATCACAAGCGGACATTGCCACAGCAACCTATCACCCACAATAATGCCAGTGACAATTTACTACTCAAGACAGAAATCATTTCCACCATCCCCCCTCTGTACTACCCATGTGTAAGACGACCCCAATTTGTAAGCATTTTAAGGTAAAAAAGAAAATCGTCTTATAGATGGAAAAGTTCAAACAAAGGATTGCCCCAATGCCCAGAAACCCGGCAAAGGAATGAACAGGCAGTGCCCCAGGTGAAGATTGCTTAAATGGGCAAGGGGCGAATCCGAGGGAAGCCTACCCTGCTCCGCCCCCTGGCACAGCCCAAGTCCCAGCCTGTATCGCCAAGGCAGGGTTCAGGCTAGGATCTGGTACCTGATAGGCAGAAGGGGCTAATGCCCCAGTGAAGCCTCTGCCATCCTGCAACGCCGCCACACCAAGAGGGTGAGCGGACTTATGCAAAAGAAGACATGTCAGCAGGTGCCATTTGCAGGCAGAGTCTCCTGCTTTGCCCTCCAGTCCCAACTACTGACTTGCCCAATGGCCTCCAATTCCTGGCTCAACTTTTTATGGCTGCCCACAGTACAGCCCTGACATGATGATACAAAGTGTGTTCTCCTTCATGGAGAGCACGTGTTGCGGTGGGGTCTTACAAGACATCCCACTGTTGCTGGGTAGGTAAAGGTAGTTGGCCACCATTGCGACTGGACTCCTCTTGTCGCTGGGGAGAATTTGATGTTGCCATTTTTTGATTGACAGCCATGAAGTCTTATATTCCCTGCACGCAGCATTGAGCTTCCTCTTTTCGCTGCGTGCATCGGATTAGCTGCCCACCCTCCCTATATTTAGGGTTGTTCGCTTTGACCTTGTTTGCCTGTCGTGGGGTCATCTGCTTTTGGGGCAGGGGCCTGGTAGGAATTTTGTCCATTTGGCTGATTGGCTGGTGCCATTTGGTTTTTGCCTACTGCATAGCAAATTGTCACAACTTGTAAGGTTGCGGTTAGGCATTGGTTTATGGTTTGGTTGGTGGAGCGGCATGGATTGGCTGTGCCTGCCCCTCCAATGCTGCTGCTGCTGCAAGGGTATTCCGTTAAAGGAATCCAGGGGCTCGCCATGCTTTTGTCCGAACCCCTGTCAAGAGGCTAGGGTCACGCAAGAGCCCCTGGGAGCATTTGGGGAGAGGTGAGGGTCTGGTACCCAGCTCAATCTACTCCCCATAAAATGTTTTCCCTTACTGACTTCCGCAGGCATGCAAATGTCAGTCTGTCCCCGTGCGGGGACAGATAGTCGCAACCAATGCCTAAGCAACCACTCACATTTTTTTGTATTTTAATAAAGTTGTGGCCAAAATTATGCCAAAAACCTTAAAGAAAAATTCTGTGTGAATTGTGTTTTATTGGGGTGGCTTGGGGACCTCGACACGCAATTCAGTCCTTCTCCCTTAGCACTCCAAACATCCACACATTGGACATCATGGCTGCATAGAGGCCTGCATGCTTGTACTCCAACATGTGAAGACGGGAATCGCACTGTGATCTTGCTGTTCACAGATCTTCACATGTAGGCCCCTCTGTGGAGATGTCGTTCTTTGTGTGGTTGTTGAGCAAGCCAAGGTGGAAGCATCAACCAGAGCAATTTCCTTCCTGCAAAGGGATGGGGGGGGAGCCTACACAGTTCTTGTTTTTAAGCCTTTCTATATTTGAGAAACCATTTTGAATAGACAGCAGAAGAAAGCAGATTTATGAAAGGATATCAGTAAGCCAATACACATTCAATAGTTAATCCTCAGTGAAACGATAACATGAATAAGGCATGCCTTAGGCAAAAATAATGAGCTCAGTTCAAATGTCCTATTCTTATTTAAGCCAATACACATAAGGGTTATTATCACAGAAGTGCCTTGGTTGTAAATAGGATGCAGCACCAGCAGAATGTAAAGCAAGCAGAGGTTTGCATTTTAAATTGGGTAATGTTGTCCTGAGCATCTTCAATCCCCACTCGAACAAAATTCATCATTTTTCATTTTGATGCTGGAAACACAGGAGAAAGAAAACTGTAGCAAAAACAACAAACAAATGTAAATGCAAACCCTGTCTCACAAGCACTCAGAAAATCAATGGGACTACAGTATTATTTAAGGGAAGCCAGGTTGTCGAGCCCCATCTGCCCCTCCCTCCCTTCTTCAGCATGGACAGAAACCGCCTTCTTGACTGTTGGACCTACCATTGGTCTTGTCCGCTAATCCACTGGAGTCTGTCTTTGCAAGCAGGGGAAGTCCTGAACTTACTGAGGGTTCGAGACCCTTTGGCTACCTTTACCTGCTTTAGTTGGCCATCAAAGCCATTCCCTGGGGTGTGATGGCTGTTGCATGCTGACTGCTTCTAGGAGCCACAGGTAAGAGCAGGATAAGGACCAAAGGTGGACAAACTACACCAGAAGGAGCATGACATGTCCTCCAACAGAGGTATTACCCTTCCCCCAACATGAGGTAGATAGATGATAGATAGATAGATAGATAGATAGATAGATAGATAGATAGATGATAGATACATGATAGAAAGATAGATGATTGATAGATAAAGAAAGATAAATAGATATGGATAGATGATAGATAGATGGTAGTTAGAGAGATGATAGATAACTTTCATATCTATCTATTTCTAAACAGTTATAATTATTTAAAGGAAAGGAAATATTTAGTATTTGGCCATAGCCTTTCTTTTGCACATCCCCTTGTTTTAGAATTAATTTCTAAAAACGATTCACCCTTGATCTGCTGTTATATTGTACTGAATCCGAAACAAGCTGAGAGCATACAAGAACTGACCTGTGGCAAAGAATGACTTTTCAAAGCTATTAATAAGATTTCTGAGTGGCTTTGTTTATAATATATACACTTAATTTAAAGCTTTTGTGAGTTCTCAATAGGATAATGTAATTCCAAAAATGGGATTTTAATTTTATTTAACCCTGATTTATATCATTTACTTTATTCTTTTTTTTGAAAAACAGCTCTGGAGTATCCTCTTGCTATTTCTGCCACTGCTTCATCTTGCAAAATGTGAGAAGCCAGAGGATGTATGTGCTAAAATGGAATTATTGTGTTTATTGGATTACAAATTACATGGCGTAATTTGTTTTATTCAGCTAGGTAGAAGACCGCAGAAACTATTCTGGAAATTAAAGGTCTGTCAGTGTGCTGCAGAATTCTCTTGTGTATTAAGAGATTAATTAAATGCATTTTTTTAAAAAATATCACTGTTTTGTAAAATACTGCTGAAAATGCCATGGATAAGAGATCCAAAAGAACAAAATATAGAATCAGTGTAGATAAATAACTAGACAAAATGTAATTGTACACAATGTGTATAATGGTTCTTATATAAATGTCATTTGTCTTTTAGAATACAGCAGGAAGCATAAAAGAAATATTGATAAAAATGTATGTACTGCAGTAACCAAGAATTAACATGGGAAATTTTCACATTGCTCTTGTTTTAATGTTCACTTTACTATTTAAAGATTAGAAATAAAATCAAAAGTCATTTTTTTAAATTAAAGAATATTATGCTTCACTGCACTGTTGAAGTCTTACTTTGCTTTTCAGGTTTTATGTTACCTAGGGATGGCAACAGATGACTCTGTGACCCGCAAAGTGTCTTACATAGCATCATAGAACTATGGTGTTGGAAGGGACCCCAAGAATCAACCCCCTTATGTTGCAGGAATCTCAATGAAAGCATCCAGGGCAGATGGCTATCCAACCTCTACTTAAAAACCTTCAAGGAAGGAGAGTCCACCACCTTCTCAGGGAGCCCATGCCATAGTCAAGCAGCTCTTACCATCAGAAAGTTCTTCCTGGTGTTTAGGCAGAATCTCCTTTCTGGTAACTTGAAGCCATTGGTTTGGGTACTACCATCCAGAGCAGGAGAAAACAAGCATGCCCCATCTTCCACGTGACAGCCCTTGAGATGTTTGATGATGGCTATCATATCTCCTCTCAGTCTCCTCTCTTCCAGGCTAAACATATCCAACTCCAACTTGTCAATATCCTTCTTAAATTGTGGTACCCAGAACTGGACACAATACTCCAGGTGTGTTCTGACCTAGGCAGAATACAGTGGTGCTATCACTTCCTTTGTTTGGGACATTATATTTCTGTTGCAGTATTCTGCCTAGAATATCACTAGCCTTTTTCTGTTGTTGCTGCATCACACTGTTAACTCATGTTAAACTTGTGGCCTACTAAGACCCCAAGATCCTTTTCACATGTACATGCAAACCAGGTGTTCCCCATCTTATATTTGTGCAGCTGGTGATTCCTGTCCAAATGCAGAACCTTACATTTGTCTCTTGTGAAATTCATTTTGTTAGTTTTGTCCCAGTTCCCTAATCTGTTAAGGTCATCTTGAATCCAGATTCTGTCTTTTGTTTTAGGAGAGAGAGTGCTTCTGGCAAAACTTGCTTCTGGTAAAACTCTCTTGAATTCTATCCCTAGAATTTTACACAACATGCTGGAAACCTTTGGGAAACAATTGAAAGCTTCCTCTGCTAGCTCATAGTTTTAAAAAAATTGCTCAGGAATTGGCTTGTGCTGGTTAATAAAGAATAGAAAGAAATGAAATAGTTAACACGTTGCTATCAGTACAAATAGTTTTCCGGGATGCAAGTGTGACAGATGCGAGTTATTTTTTACACGAGAATAAATCATTCTGCCCTTTAGCTGTCAGGCTGTCAGCTTCACCTCTGTAATTTGGAGAGAGCACTTCCTACTCTTTCATAAAATGGCAGATTTCAGGTCTCCAGCCTTCTTTGTAAGTAATTGCTGGTTTCATAAGAGCCGACATTCTCTTTTCATAATAGCTAATATTCTAAGGCATAGATTCTTTTATTTAGAAAGAAACCTCAACACTGGCTTCCTTCAAAGTCTAAGTAATTAACCCTATACAGTGAAAGGAGGAGTGGAAAGAGAAATAAGATCACCCCTGCACGTCTTATTTGTGCCATTAATTGCCAAAAAAAAAGCTAAGCTGCATGTTTTCCTTTCCTACAGAATGGGATCCCATTCAATAACCTAATCATAAATTTGAAACTCTGCCGATTTGGGTGATGACATACCAGGGACCCACGTGGCTAATATTTTATCTTCCACAATCACAATTTTGTCCCAATTAAGTCAACAGTGTACAACTCTTTGTGATGTACCATCAAGAACAGGAACAGCTGGGGGGAACCAGAACCCTCCAGGTATTGTTGCATGAGAAATAATTCTCATCATTACTAACTATTGGTCATTTTGGCTGGGGCCTATGGAAGCTGGAGTTCCAATGGCATCTGTGCGCTGCAGGGGCTACACCCGCATTTTGGAACAAGGAATGTGGAACCTGGGTATCTGGGAATGTGGATATCTGTGAAATAATCAGAAGTGAATATTTTAGCTTGTATGTGGATTTGCATTTCGTGTAGGTGGGAGATGTCAGAGAGCACCGCGCTCTGGTGTTTTGACATGCCTGAAGAACAGATGCCTGGTTTGGCATTGATTATAGAAGTGTTGTTGTTTTTTACTGAGGTAAATGTGTTATTAATTCAGATGGGCAAGCAAGCCACATGTTATGTACTGAGTTGAATAGGATCCAAAATGCAGCAGTCTGGTTGGTCCTAGAACAATAGGATTCAGAATGCAGCAGTCTGATTGGTCCTAGAACAATGCAGCAGTTTGATTGGTCGGCAGGAGCCACCCAATCCAGCTCCAGATAGAAGTGAATCCACAACCTGATTGGCCTACAGGAGAATTCCGGAATTAGCCAATCACGTGCAGCCCATTGTGTAAATAATGTATATAATAATGTATATAAAGCAGATACTTTGAGGGGACTTTCATTCCCTCCTCACCACTATGAGCTGAATAAAGAGCATGAAATCCACTCTCGACTCTGAGTATATTTCACCATGCTTCATATAATGTCTTGCCCAACTACATTGCACCCAACAGGATTCTACTCCCCATCTTTTTTCCTCTTCCACTACCCAGAGACGATCTATACCTCTGTTATTTTAACAGAAGAAGGAAGTGCATGTTGAATCCACAGGGTCGGTCTTATCATGAACCACATGCACATGCACTGAATCAGGAGGAACAGTGCATTATGCTCCCACCATCCCCCAGGGCTGCCCACCTGCCAGGAGCAGATGGCTGGTCAGCTGAGTAGCTGCCAATTGGCTAACAAGACCACCTGGTCCTCTCTCCTACCCAACAGCCAATAAGGCGAGAGCAGCTGTTCTATGCCTTGCTGTAAAAAAGGGGTCCTTCCTCAGTCTGAGGCATTGTGGGCATTAAGACAGAGATGTGCACTTTGCCACCATGGCAGCAAACAATGTTTAAACAGGACCTTGGTCATATGCTGCCCTGTGCAAGGCCAACATTTGGTGCCCTCCCCCCACAGCCCTTGTGGTGCCGGCTTACACCAGGCTTTGGGAAAGAGGTGCAAGGCTCTGGCTGGGTTCTAGAGCCCTCCCACCTCCATCCCAACACCTGGTAAGCACTTGGGAAAGGCAGAAGGGCTCTAGGACCCTATCAGAGCCCTCCTTCCCAAAGTCGAACAAGTGCTTAACGGCTTTGAGAAGGTGCCCTCCTCAGCTGCATCCCCAGTGTAGTCACACCACTCACACTGCCCTAAATCCACCTCTGGTTTCAAGTAACTTTAGTTAATTGAAGTGGTTACTGTAGTAGAAAAACACAGTGGTGACACAGGCTTTCTCTGGGGCAACCTTTTTTTTCTTTTTTATTAAATACACACATATTGCGAATATACAAGCATACAAACATACCTTTCATACAATCCCTAAAAATATTCAAACTTACCTACATTCAGTCCCACAGATAATTCCTTTTCCCATCACCATCCACCACCCCTCACCCCACCTTTGTGTTGGACTAATAATCTCTGGGGCAACCTTGACCTCAGAGTGGTGCACTGAGATTGCCACCAGAGGTAGAGGGGGGACAGAATAGTCTACCTGCTTTTTTCATGGGGCACCATGTCTTGTGCCAAGCCTCGAGAAAACACACAGCAAATGAAGACTTTTATGACCTGAAGGCATCTCTGAAAGAGTTGAGGCAGACAAAGCTATAGTCAGTGGAGGCCCATAAAAATATAACTCGAAAAGTATAATTGCCATGACAGTCATGATGGCTGAAAGGTGAAACAATGTTGTTCTCGGATTACATTAAATTGGCAAGCGTGCTGAAGCAATCAGAAAGAGAGTAGTCTTAAGCTTGCACACTTTTGGCACACATTAGTGACCAAACCAGCTGTACTGGAGGCCTCACCACGTTGCTAAGCTAGTGCTGCATGAGGCTGGATACTTCATGATAAGTGATCTGATGGAATTGATATTTTCCTGTCAGGTCTGTTTTCTGGAGACAGCACATCACTGTATGTGTTCAGAGTTTCTGCAGTGTTGGCAAAAGGCCACAGGCACGTTGGGAAATTGGTGTCTCTGGTCTTGCTGCTGTTCTTGTTTGGGCCAGTAATAGCCGCTATTGTAGGCCTGGGATGCTGACAGGCCAACAAAATCAAACTCAAAGACTAAGATTTGAAAAATGGCCAAAAGGTATAGTTTATTGGACACAATTTTCAGAACAATACTAGTACTACTTGCAGATAGTAATCTTAGTCATGAGCTATATGACTGGCCAGCTCACCATATTATTTAGAAAGAGAAGGCCAATGGACTGATTATCTGTGGTAAAGATGTATATAATAATTTTCTTCTGACCACTGAAGAAGACCAATTGGGTTGAAACATTTTTGGACTCTGACAAATTTTGTTGTCATATATTGGTCATATAAGGATTTTGATTAGGATTTAGCATGAATAGACAAGTTAATTTGTTGTTATATCATCTTTAATTTTATCTTTGTTGAACACTGGTCTCTGTCAAATTTTATTGTTATATATAGGCCATTTAAGGATTAGGCTTTGTAGATTTGGGAGACTGGGTAGAATCAAATTGTGCAAAACATTTATTACAGAAGTCTCTCAGACTGGTTTGCCCATGTAAGCAGCCATATGGGTGGAATAAAAACACGTGGAAACAGCTCCTGTTTGTGTAAAGTCTCTCATGTGGTGAGTTCTCCTCCCTTGCCAATGCAAATCTGCATTTTTATTTTTATTTTACAAGTTGCGCTCACACAAAAATTGCCGGAACCAGATGGGGTGTCATTCACACAAACAGCTTATCGCCTGGAGAAGCTTCCACACAGTTGTGTTTTTCATGGCCGCCCACACAGCTTATTTGTGAATCAGGCCTCAAAGCACTTTGAGAAAGCTTGGTACCCACAAATGTCTAACGGCGCAATTATATGCATGTGTACTTGGAAGTAAGTCCCATGGTAAGGCTTGTTTTCTAAGTAATTGTATTTTGAATGGCAGCCTAAGTGTGGTTTGAAGACGCCAACTCCACCTTTGTGACAGAGGATGACCCAAATGTTTCTGAATGCAGTATAGGCATGCTCAAACCATTTCCACCAAACTTAAACATCGTGTCTGCTTACACCCTAATTTACATGTGGAGAAATGGAACCATCCCCCAGGCTAAATGGCCCGGGTCAAGGAGTACGTCGCTCGAGAATGTCAAAAAAGAAAATCCCAGCTCTAGAAATGACAGGTACCTTTCTCTGTCTACTGGCTCTGCTGCCTGAAGTCATTACTGAATGTCAGCAGTGAAGTCAGCAACCCATCACCATTAAAAACCAATGAGGATCCCCCCCCCAACACACTAATGTCAACAGGCTGCGGTTAACAAATATTGCTTCTATTCCAGGGGATAAACAGTGCTTTATAGACATTTGCCAGCAAAACAAAACAAAGCACTTTTACACAACACCGCAAAGTTACACAACACCGCAAAACATGGAAAGAGCCCCATGTTCCCAGAACAAAAGTGCAAGCCTTGACGAGGCAAAGTTACAGTTAACTTCATTTTAAATTTTTTTTAATTGCCCCATATATTTGCTTTGATAAAAACACCCTGAAGTTAACATCTGTTCGGTACTTAAAGGCTACTGAAACAGGAACAGAAGTATTTCAGCCCGTGCCCAACAAATACAGATCATTCCCTTCCTCTCCCAGTGGGTGAACAGAATGCTGTTGCGGAGGATAAAGGGTATACGAGAACATTTGCTGTTACGCAGGGCATCCCATCTGTCCATTCTTTGCCTTTAATTACATAGGATGCCTTTCCATTTCCTCAGGAAATTCACCCCCTCTCCCCTCCAAGAAAAAAAAACCCACTTCACGTATAAACTGCTGGCGCTCATTTTTTATTTACTAGGCAGCGGGGTGTCCTACTGTGATTATGTACGTGAGCGGGGTACTATGAAAGGGCCCTTTACCTGCTATCCTATTGAAGAAAATCCTTTATCAGATGTATCGTCACACAGAGGGCTGCTTTGATTCCAGCCTCCTCATGCCACAGGTTTGGAAGGCAAATGAGCTCTCCCATACCTGCACCATCTGGCTGAGCCCTGCGGAACATTTCAATAACGCTGTCCTCCCCTTAATAAGAAAAATCTAACTGTTATTTGCAGCCCAACAGAGAGGAAGTAATGGGTTCGACACAAACACTGGAGCAAGGGGCGCCACAACTGCGCCCTGCAGAATAGCACCGTTTGTACCGTAAGCAATTAAGCGCCTCCGTGCAGAAGACTCTGGCACAATCAACAGGATTTGTCAGGTGCTTAAAAATTAGCGCGTTAATATTTATCTTTTTATGTTCTTCTCTAAAGATTACTATAAGAACTAGCCCTCTTCAAGCAGTGTTCTCTAAACACATGAGGGAGGGTAGGAGGATGCTCGGATCAGCTTGGGACAAGCTGGGGGCAATCTCCTGAAATGGGGAGCCTCCTTGACATGTGGTTGCTCCCCAAACATTTTAGAAACTTTATTTTCCAGGGTTCAAAAGCAAGCAGGGGGCTTCCACAAGTACAGGACTCTAGCTACTCCAACAGATCCACCCTACATCTTGTAGAGGGCAATTAGAATGAGAACTAGGAGGGAGGGTGTCCATTAAAGTATAATTCTTTAATTCACACTGAAATGGAGAGTGCTTGTGTGTATCGCTGAAAGGGTTTAACCGGAAAATGCCATTGAAGCTAAAGAAGAGCTCTGTATGCACCTAAATGGGTTGATAATTAACCGTTTTTGTTCTCTGCTCTAACATGTGAGTGTTTAACCTTAGATCACATGGAAAGTTATTCAGTTGTAAAGCAGCATCTTGGGGAGACCGTCTTTGGTCTTTTGTTCCCAGCTCTGTGCAAGAAGGATGTGTTAATGACTCACAACCTTGGGGCTGGAAAACAGGCTAATGGTTTTTTGCTCAGTTTTCAAGAAAGTTATGCCAGTAAAGTTTTGAATAAAAATTATGGTTATGGACATTTTTTTACTCCAAAAGGAGTCAGTTTTTATGCATCCAGTTGTTTCAGATGACACCATATTAATATCTGCAATAGGGTGGAGCTAGCACACTCATTTTCATGCCTTGCCACATACGTGTTTACTGAATTTGTTCATCCTGTAGTATGGGGGTAACTTCTAATCACAAAGTTACCCCCGATAAGAAGGCAAGTTAGGCTGAGAGACAGTGATTGGATACAGGCTCACCCATAACTCTACTCAGTGACTTTTGAATAAGATTTTCTATAGGATTTATCATGTGCTGCGTTTCACCACAACATGTAGACAATTTCTCACATCATTGCCTTCCTGGAATGCTGTATAGACATCTTCAGCTTTTATACATTTCAAGTTTGCATAGTGCAAACCAACATACAGTGGTACCTCTGGATGTAAACGGGATCCGTTCCGGAGTAGCCATCCACAAGCAGCCATCCACTCACACAAAGGGGCATCATCATCTCCTCCCCATTGCAGACTTGAGAGACATTGGAGCAGAACTAGGCACATCTGAGGGACAGGAGAAGGGTGCGTAGGAGAAGCTTGACGTCCTAGTTCACATGCAATGGCAAATTCTTTTTCCTGGTTGTGTATCCTTAAATGTAAACATAGAAGATGGAGGTACTACTGGAAGACTTCGAGAGGAAAGCAAGGTTTGCAGGCATACAGAAAATATTTAGGGAAAAGCACTAAGTAGGGCAATAATAAACCTACTAACAGTAATGAATAGCTTGATGTTGATCTTGCTGCACAGCAATTGCCAAGAAATCACTGTGTTGTGCTGATGGGAGAGGGAGGAGGGCCCATATATAAAATCATTGGGTGAAGAGGCATAAAGTAGACTAAGATATACTACAACAAACTGCTAAAACCTTGGAAACCAAAGTCTCTTAAATTCAGCATGGAAGATGAAGGGGGAGCCAAGGATGCTCTAACACAGATATAAAGGAGCAATCCAATGTGTTCCTCTCACACTAATCAAGACTATTGTGTCGTTTTGTCATTTTAAATTCACAGATTTGTACACATCTTGTGAGTATCTGACATACTAATTGCCCTCTAAAACAGAGTGGATTAATTTTTATGTGCCTTAGCAGCAGGCTACAATAACTGCTCTGTATTTTCTTTTTCTTTTTTAAATATTTAATTCCCCTGCCACATAAACTAAGGCTGTTTCGTCTTGATTCTTATGAAATAAACCATAAATAGATCTGGTGCTGAATAATTAACAACCACTTCATTTTTGATCCATCCAACGTGTGGTGCTTTTATTAAGTTCAGGTAAGCAAGGGATCACAAACCTAACATTGCCCTTTACTTATACCCCCAATATAAAAAGGCAGTGGTCAAACAACCACTAAAAAGCCTAATGTCTAACTCTGAGAGCATTTTGTGCTGCTTTTTCTTGATCTGCAGAGGTTGTTCTTCGCAAATATTTTCACCCACGCATAGCTACACTTCTAGCAAATGTAGGGTCAGTGTGCTGCTCCTCATACAGAGTCAGATCAGTGCTCCATTTAGTTTGGTGGTAATAATAATCGTCATCATCATCATAATTTATTTGTACCCCGCCCATCTGGCTGGGTTTCCCCAGCCACTCAGGGCGACTTCTAACAAAGATTTAAAAATACATTAAAATGTCACACATTAAAAACTTCCCTGGACAGGGCTGCCTTCAGATGTCTTCTAAATGTCAGCTAGTTGTTTATCTCTTTGACATCTGATGGGAGGGCGTTCCACAGGGCGGGCGCCACTACCAAGAAGGCCCTCTGCCTGGTTCCCTGGAGCTTTGCTTCTTGCAGTGAGGGAACGGTCAGAAGGCCCTCGGAGCTGGACCTCAGAGTCCAGGCAGAACGATGGGGGTGGAGACGGTCCTTCAGGTATACTGGGCCGAGGCTGTATTATTGACTACACTGTCTGCCAATGGCTTTCCAGAGTTTCAAACAGGGGTCTTTCCCAGTCCACTTTGGTTAGGCTTGGGACTAAACCTAAGACCTCTTGGGTACAAAGCCAGAACCCTACCAGGGAGATGTGACCTTTCCATCTGTGATGTCTGGCCATGTGTCGGGGACAGGGCAGGGGAAGAATGGTGGAGATCGCCTCCCCATCCTGACCCTTCCAGTGAGGAGGAAGAGGAAGACAGTATAGATTTACAACAGGGGTTTGAGGGAGGTTGCAGCTCAGAGGCAGACGAAGGGGAAAGTTGGGAAATCATGGGAGAGCCAGAGCAACACCCGGCTGACACATTGTCATTAGAAACCATTCCTGACCCTCCATGTCCCAGAACCTGGTGAGCCTTAAAAGTAGGAAAGCAAAGAGCTTGAAGACAGACGGCACTCAGCAGCACCCAGAGAGGAGATGATGAGGATGACGAATGAGGAAGTGGGAGAGACGGGGGGTGGAGATTCACTCGGGACAATGCCATTATCCAAGAGGCTGGGTTCTATAGCTTCTCTGTGTAAAGTTTGAAATAAAAAAGGACTATAAGAAACTTTTTCTTATCTTTATACTTTCCTGGTCAACTAGCTGGGAGCTGCTGACAGCATCCTAACACCATGAGACCGCTCTGTCTAGCTCTTAGAACTCCCCCCAGCCACATCCTTTGCTGGTTTTAAATCGACCTTGAACACCGATAAAACCACTTGCTTGTCTGGATTGAGGATTGTGTGTGTGTAGCAACTTGTAGCGGAAAAGCGAAAGACACTGGTATTTTGAGGAGTTAGGTGGCATGTCCCTTTTCCTTTAACATCCCCAGTTTGAGGTCTGCTGGATTCTTGTGTTTCACACACCTGTCGGGAGTTTCTTTGGGTTCTTCTGTGTTGCAAGTGCTGGCTGGATGCTGGATGCTGGCTGCAGGTAGTGGGAGACTCTCAGCCGCTCTGTATTAATTCCATCTCAGGGTCCTGGGCTAATCATGAGTAATGCCAAGTGCACTTGATTACATCAAGGCAGGCTATAAAAGCCATAGGTGGAAGGGGCCCGGAGAGCTTCTACCCAGATCAAAGGACCTGATGCTGGGAGACTGACGGTCGGGGTCTTTCTCTTGCTGCTGTACCTGGGGATCTGGGCAGCTGATGGGGAGATTGGGTAGCCCCTGTCGGGTATGTTTTATTATATGCTTTGCATGCCTGCTGTTTTGGTTCCCCTTCCACCTCCTCATTCCTTTTGTCCTGATATCCTTAGAAAGAACTGCTGTATTTGGCAGCACACAACTAACCTACCATACATTCATTGCTGTGCCCACTTCTACCTCTGGTCCTGCTCACCACCTGCATGTGGCCCTTGGAAGCTTGCCTGGATTGGAATGTGGCCCTCAGCTAGAAAAAGGTTTCCCATCCCTGGTGTACACAATGGATTTTTACTTCATCCATTTCTGGCACCCTTAACAAAACTACATTTCCCAGGATTTGGGGGGAGGATGCCATATACTTTAAAACCATGCTGGGCCCCCGACCACTCCTACCATAGCAATCCAATGGAGAAGCAGTACTGAGATGGATTCTCATGAGAAACAGGTCCAGCCACTCTCAGTCTTTGCTCTTTATCCTGAGATGATTCCTCCCTAAATAAAATGCACGTTCAGCAAGGGGCACACACTAAGAGAACTACCTGGATTGAATTTTTGGCATAAATATTTATTGCAGTTTAATCTTTTCCCTCTGAGGATATCACTCACAAAACCAGAGATGAAGAAAAGCCAAAGTGACAGGAGACAGATGAATGCTAACATATTTGAACTTTCAAATAGGAGTAGGCAGTTTTGATATTAACACAGTCCCTGCCTTTGTCATGTTCGGTATATTGAACAGTTATTTTAACTGACTCGACGTGTTACAGTATCATCAGCCACCATCCTTCAGAAAACGTGTAGGGGTGAAATGAAAGAGGGTGTTTTGTTTAAGGTTTTTCTTTTTTTAAAAAAAAAAGTTTTCAGCACAAGCTGATCTTCAGAAGAACGAATTCGTTTTGATTCACATGTTTGGCTAATATTGATCTAGAAATGAAGCAGCCACCCCCTGAGTTTTCAGCTCTATTTTAGCTGTGCCAAGAGGGATGGGGCAAGAGGAATGGAAGCCAAGTACTTTTCCTTTCCTCTATCCTCAGTCGCAGAAGATAAAGTCAGACAGCAGTTGCTGAAGAAGAAGAAGAAGAGTAGTTGGATTTGATATCCCGCTTTATCACTACCTGAAGGAGTCTCAAAGCGGCTAACATTCTCCTTTCCCTTCCTCTCCCACAACAAACACTCTGTGAGGTGAGTGAGGCTGAGAGACTTCAGAGAAGTGTGACTGGCCCAAGGTCACCCAGCAGCTGCATGTGGAGGAGCTGAGACGCAAACCCGGTTCACCAGATTATGAGTCCACTGCTCTTAACCACTACACCACACTGGTTCCCAACCCAAGGTCACCCAGCAGCTGCATGTGGAGGAGCAGGGAAGTGAACCCGGAAGAGCAATGGATGACTCAAATGGTTCCATTTTAAACTGGAGTAATCTAATAAAAACCCACAATGAAATGGACAAAGGGTTGCTCCCTGTACCCAACCCAACATGCTGGTTTTGGGTCTCCTACAATCAGCTTCCTTCCTTCCTTAAATAATCAAAGCAGCACTGCATCACCCGAGAATTGGCTATGGAGAGACAGGAGTGTCCTCTACAAGCTCTGAGATTTCAAACTCCACAAGTGCTGATGCTGGTAGACCCTTTGCCTAATTATTTATAGATAGTTAAGATAGTTCTCCACATCTCCAGTTTGCAATTTAAAAAAAAATCCTCCTGAAATTACATCAGCATTTTAATGTCTCCTAATGTAATGCAATTTTGCCAAAATCAGACATTTCTGCAAAGCAAATCCCCTTTTCTGCAAAGCAAATTTAGAAAACTGCAAATTTTAAGGGAGCATTTTCTGTTCGCATATTTCAGGAGATGTGAAGTTCACTTTTAGATGTGAACTAAACTGATTTTATCCCACATCTAAACTCCCAGATAAGTGGGGTTAGGACTGCAGGCTTAGTATAAAATCAGTTTTGAGTGCATCCCTTCTCCCAAGCTGTCCCACTTCCACAGGATTCCACCCAGAAAAGCCTTGCTGTCACCAAGGACAGTATTTGGACAGACCCTGCTCTCCCAACAACACCAGGGCATAGTACCTTCTCTGCCATTAGCTTACTGGCTGTGGCTTCATCATATAGGGCTTATCTCACAACATTGTCCTCATTCACTTTCAGTTACTTTCTGTTTGCTGCCTCTTCAGCCACCCACACATAGGATAAATGTATGGGTAGGGAAGGAGAGCACAATCCCCATTGCAGTTATTCATATCAAAGGCTAAACATCCAGAAGGAAGAGCTCATGAGACAAGATGGGGATGGGAGAAGAAGAAAAATTAATGCCAAATAGAGCAGCAAATTATCAGTTCCTGATATTACTGCTAGATACTTGATCTGTCCTGTCCAGTTGCCTCTGGTCTCTCCAGCAGAGTCGTCCTGCAGCCCTGCAAGAAATGCAGGATAGCTGAAATGTGTGTTCCAGAGAGTTGAAAAAATCCCATTTGGAGTGTTCCCTGACCTCTGCTGTACTCCTTCATGAGTTACCATTAAACCATTGTTTTCCTCACAAAGTTTGCAGCGCATGTGCTCCTTCCTAACAATCAGGGGATCTTGCTTGCTGCTTGAAATAAGTCTAAGCATCTATGATTTCTTCGTTTTCCTCCCAGTGAGCATATCGATTTCACCCTAGAAGCAGATCTTGTGCTCCCCATTTCAACTGCTTTTCTTCCACCCTACGAAATTGCACCTCACGACAAGTTTTCCTTTTGGCATTTCTCCATTTGGAAGGCAGCGGAAAGGAGAATTCCAGCTGAATCTGAGCAAAGGCAGTGAATTGCCATTTGACAGCATCACCTGAAGGCATCAAAGAAAAGCACAGACCACAGGCCTACGCAAGTTGGGGGTGGGGAGTCAACTTTATGAGCTCATACTGTTGCTAAAGAATAAATCAGGTAAGTGAAATAAACTCTTGGAGGGATCACCCCTCCTCCCTGAATACTTCTTACATTTGCTTAATCATTAATATGCAAAGCATATTTTTCTCCTAAATGGCAAAGTGAATGGAATATAATTGTAAGGCAGGAATACATTTGCTACATACTAATTTACTTCAATTACTTTCCTCCAAAGAGCAACAGTTTTTTATTTGCATGAGGGAAATGAAGGAGCTGGTTCTATCAAAAGTGTTCCCCCGAAAAAGGTAGACAATGATTAAGTACTTTTACCTCAAATATAAACAGGAATATTGTGTTTTGTAGATTACATTTGCTCTCTATTTATTTCCCATTTTCCTAATTATTAAGAGAATGCTTGATGGCAACATCAATACTACAAATAATGGGGCGACTGCATTCGTTTCAGTGAATGATTGCCACTCTTAACTTTCGCGTGATTATGGAAACCATTATCATTAGCTTTCACAGTTTCTTTCTCAGAGTATATGTGACTCAGCAGGAAAGATTGAGTTACTAATGCTTTCCCATATAAAAACCCTGTACATTGTGCCAATCAAGAATACTAAAAATGAATTCATAATGGTTGCTAATATTCAGAGCTATAATATTGGGTTGCCATTATTGAGCCTTAAATAAGCTTTCTGGAGGCTTTAAAAACCATCGCCTTTCAGTCATGCAGCTGCTGATGCAGAAGAACTTCCCACAATACAAACATTCATGAAAGGCTCAGCTTATAAACACGCTGCAACGTTTTGAAAAGCGCTCCCATAGTCTATGGTCTCTGTTGAAATTAATGACACCCCCCTGCTCTCACCCACACACTTCTTAATAATTATCCATAGCCATCTCGGAGGTCTTTAAACTCCAATCTGGGGTTTAAACCTGAACCGGAAAATTCATACTGGAAAGTTAGTACAGTGGTACCTTGGTTGTCGAACTTAATCCGTTCCAGGAGTCCGTTCGACTCGAACCATTCAGAAACCAAGGCACGGCTTCTGATTGACTGTAGGAGCTTCTGTCGGACGTTCGGCTTCCGAAAAACTTTCAAAAACCAAAGCATTTACTATGGGGTTTGCGGCGTTTGGGAGCCAATTTGTTCAGGAGCCCAGCCATTCGACACCCCAGGTACCACAGTACTTGGTTTCCCACACCCGCTCCCTGATTAATAACAACAGTCATAACCGCCTGAATCTAAATTTTCTCAGCAGCTTTGAACTGAGTATGATCTGCCCATCACCACAAATAAGACATGAAGGTGTACTTCAACTGGGGCAAAACAAGCACAGCGTCAAGATTACTCCAAAGACTTTATCCTCTATTTGCGGCATCAGATTATAATAGTGACGCTACTGCAATATCATTCTACCAGTGGTTATTAAGCCATGACAGAGGGAGTATTCCTGTAATAACCACAAACACAACAGGGAATGGCTGTCCCCTCTTTGCAAGTGAGTTTTACAGTGGCATATGCCTCAACCCTGCTGGAGACAAAGCACACTTCCAGAAAGGTCTTTCAAATGTTCTTGTGTTTTAACAGATGAATCAGCATAAGAGCATTTGAAAAAGCTTTTCTTTCCATGATTATCAGGTTTGGAAACAGAAGATCCTGATTTTCATAAGAGGGTTGGATTAGACTACTACCCTACTTTGACTCAAGCTTCACAACTATGATTACTTTTTTTAAACCCCCCCCCCCAAAAGGAGCCTTTGAGTTTCAATCAAGGATACAGAAGAACAGAGGCATTAAATTACCAGACCTGAAAACTGCAGTCATAGATTTTTCTATTTGCTGTTTAAGAATGAGGGCGATGATGAGTGATGATTAAAACAAAAACTGAAAACTTCAGTAAGACCGGACTTTAAACCTCGCATTTAAACTAGTGGGGTTTTTTTTGGTTTTTTTTTAAAAAAAGGACTCTAAATGAAACCTAATACAGTAATTGACCTTAGTAAGCAAAGCAACGTACAGTTGGTAAACTGAGTATTCCCGCACTCCTCTCTTGGGATGATGAATGCTAGATTTCAGACACAAAGCTGGCATTTTTTGCAAGTCAATGAGACACGTTACATGCAGTAGAATCGAGACAGCACAATTGGAATATTAATGCTTTATGCTAAACGTATCAACTCTGCTTCCTGATCCATGGCTAACAGAAAGGGAGCTGCACAGATCGACAGGGCTTGAACTGAACATCGTCATTTATTGTGGGACGCTTGCAGCCCTGTGAAGTTTTACTAGTGCCCTGTCGGTATAGCTGCTATTAATTGTGTGTGTGGCAATCACACAGCAACACTAGTTAGAATCAGAGCTGGACAGTGGTGATGGTGAAGGTGTGCCAAAGGTCTGACCATTTAAAAAAAATCATAAAAATAATTAAATAGGATGGTTGTGCAAGGATTTGAAAAATAGGGGGGAAATTACATATACAGACCATCAAAATATTGACTGGCAGTGGCTTTCCAGGTTTCCCAGGCTCGCCCAGAAGGGAATGCATCGTTCCAGCTGAGAAGGCTCCCCAACCCTGCTCTAGACCCACACTTCTGCTTGTCTCATGCCTAGAAGGCATGGGTCTGAGCTGTTTTCCATTTCCCTTCTGCTTTCCCCAAGAGTGCTGAATCAGAGCAAACACTGAACCCAATTCTCTTGTGTTATTTTCTTAACCAAAATTAGCAGCCAGGAAGCTGCTGTAGACCCCCACTCTGGGGTGGGAATGTGCAGGTACCTGTCTGTTGCTGCTATTTTCCCGCTAATGGAATAACAACATGCAATCCAGATCAATGGGACATGGTTGGCGCTGTGGGTTAAACCACAGACCCTAGGACTTGCCGATCAGAAGGTCGGCGGTTCGAATCCCCACGACGGGGTGAGCTCCCGTTGCTCGGTCCCTGCTCCTGCCAACCTAGCAGTTCGAAAGCACGTCAAAGTGCAAGTAGATAAATAGGTACCACTCCTGCGGGAAGGTAAACGGCGTTTCCATGTGCTGCTCTGGTTCACCAGAAGCAGCTTAGTCATGCTGGCCACATGACCCGGAAGCTGTACGCCGGCTCCCTCGGCCAGTAAAGCGAGATGAGTGCCGCAACCCCAGAGTCGTCTGCGACTGGACCTAATGGTCTGGGATCCCTTTACCTTTAATCCAGATCAAGGGAACCATCTGGAAGAAAGGGTTAAATGTCCACCCCACCCACCCCTTGTGCCTGTTTTGATCACAGGGCTCTGTGGCTACTTTGAAGTAAAACACTTCCAAAACACTGGGTCACCAGTAACAGATCCCACACATCTGTTTTGGTGTTGATTCGTGACTGGTTTGGTTGTTTGTAGGTGCTGTGAGCAAAGGACTACGATCCATCTCTGTGCAACTACGTAGATAAAATCTAGAGTTTACCTGTCCTATAGCTCCCTCTGCTGCCATTTCATGAGAAAGCTGCTATAGAATAAGCAATGGAATGACAAGCTCAGGTAATGCTTCTTGTATAGAACAGACCTCTCTTCTGTTACCTTTTTTTTGACGTTTGACCCAAACAAATGAATGATTATCTACTACATAATTTGAAAGGAGGCTTCACTGCAGCTTGGAAGTTTAAGTATTTTTATCCCGATCCCAAGAAAGACCATAAGGTTGCTTTTTGCATAGCTGAAAGGTGTAGCATGGACCTGAACAAAAGTCTGCTAAAATCCACAGGAGAGTTTCCGTTAACTTGAATTGGATTAAAATTTCTGTCCCGTGCTCAGACCTAGTATGTGGAACAATGAGTGATATGCATAAACTGAAAGAAACCCCCTGGCAAATGTTACTGCTTCTTTTACAGGATATAGTCCATGGGTAGGCAACCGAAGGCCTGGGGGCTGGATCCGGCCCAATCGCCTTCTAAATCTGGCCTGCGGACGGTCCAGGAATCAGCATGTTTTTACATGAGTAGAATGTGTCCTTTTATTTAAAATGCATCTCTGGGTTATTTGTGGGGCCTGCTGGTGTTTTTACATGAGTAGAATGTATCCTTTTATTTAAAAAGCATCTCTGGGTTATTTGTGGGGCATAGGAATTCATTCACATATTTTTTTTCAAAATATAGTCTGCCCGCCCCCCCCCCCCAAGGTCTGAGGGACAGTGGTCCGGCCCCCTGCTGAAAACGTTTGCTGACCCCTGAATAGTCCTACAAGCATTAGAATGCTCTTATAAAAGGGTTAATACAAAATGGGTGTTACTAGGAGATCAGGAATTCTTCATGTGGGCTTGACCTTATGGTAAAGGTCAGGAAAGAATTCAAATGAACAACTCTGATTTTTCAAAAGACCCTCTTCATAATCCAAATAGGCAGTATGACTCCCAAAATAAATCATGGGATAGAATCATAGAAGGGTAAAGTTGTAAGGGATCCCAGCGTCATCCATCCAACCCCTTGCAATGCAGGAACCCTGATCAGAGCTGTCCGTGGGTGAACTTGAACCACCAAGCTTCTGATTAATAGCCAGATGTCTCACTGCGCCACCTTCAGTCAGGACCCAGGAATGCCACATTGCAACCTACTTAATAGGTATAGCGGTACCTCAGGTTACAGACGCTTTAGGTTACAGTCACTTCAGGTTACAGACTCCGCTAACCCAGAAATAGAACCTCAGGTTAAGAACTTTACCTCAGGATGAGAACAGAAATCACGTGGCGGCAGCGGGAGGCTCCATTAGCTAAAGTGGTGCTTCAGGTTAAGAACGGACCTCCAGAACGAATTAAGTTCTTAACCCGAGGTACCACTGTATGTCTCAGTCTGTTGTATTAGCTGTATAGTGTTGAATTGCTCCCCACCTCAAAAAACACTCCCAAATCTTTGTTTAGGTTCCTTTCCTTGTTGCTCAAATCCTTATGCAAGAAAGAAAATGCAATTTGTTCACCTGTAAGCCTCTTATAACAGCTTTGTGCTCTGTAAATCTTTACCTAATGCTCCATTTCTGTTTCTGTCACAAAATAATAAGTAAGCACTCAGCTGGAAAGGATTTTCATTTAAAAAAACCTTCCTTTGAAAAGGAAACTTTAATATTTTGCCTTGCGTTCTACATTCAGCTTATTCATAAAATAATTATCCAGAAATTGGAGTCCAGATTGCAAAGCATATTTGGGGAGGTTGGGTGGACTGAAAGTCAGGGCTGTCATCCAAACCACCCATTCGAAGGAAGCAGCCACATTAGTCAGTGGGCTTCATTTCTGAGTAGGGTTGGAGGAAGAACTTAATGAGAAACTTCCTAATCCACACTTCAGGCCAATATGCAAAGCTATTCTACAAAAATTGCATTTTGCTGGATTTTGCAATGCATTCCTCCAACTGAGCATGCACAAAAGTGCATGTTAGTAGAGGAAATAACATACAAATCTGCATTATATTAGGGACAATGCCTTGCCAAAAAAAGGAAGTGTATATTAGCCGAAACTGTGCTAAAATGTATTAGGAGAAATTTTCACTAAAATGGTGGATCAGAGGATTTTTGGTGTGGTTTTTTTAAAATAAAATTGCTGTGGAATTGTGTAGAACTGGATTTAAGATTGAGAAAATGAGAAGAAACTGAGACATCAAAAATTAGCAGATTTTTCAGCCCCTATTGGTCAGTAGGCATACATAGGCCTGTACTGTAAAATACCCATTTCGTTCCCTAATACTTAAAGGGAATCCTCCTTCATGCCCTACTTTTTCACTGCTTATTACTTCCTCTCTTAATAGAGGTCTCTTCAAGAGTGGTAAGTTATTCCTTGATGTTTGGGGTCATTAGCTCTGAATTTGATATTTACAAAATGGAACAAGGATCAAGGGGAAAGATCAATAGTAAGGGGAATTGTTTTCTTGTAAACAGTTTGCTATCTAGCATTCTTTCCCTTATTCAGAAATAAAGGGAAATTAATTCTGCTAAGGAGAAAGAGACCACTTATTTTGTTCAGGACTCCTGCTTTGCACATATATATATATATATATATATATATATATATATATATATTTGTGCAATAGTTGTATGATTCATTTGCATTATAAAGGATGTAATGAAATAATTGCTTTCCCTGTTTCCCTGCAAAGCATGCTTGGTAGCACTTATGATTCATAAGCTGGCAACATAGGAAACCTTTATTAAATTCATTATTCGTGCAGTTTTGCTAATCTACACCTCTTTTTATTCTCCCCCTGGTCTGCTTCAGTCGTTTAGTTCTGGAAATTCCCCAAACTGTTAAGGCTCAACAGGTATTTCAATCTGACTTGCTAATGCTGTAATGATTGGGGTGACACACCTGCAATTTGCAGAGCCTCTTCAGCGGCACAGAGCAACACTTGTGTGCAGTCTTAGCACTTTTGCTTCTCCACGGAGCGTCTCTTGCTTCTCTGCTGAAATGCAGAGCAGGTTTCCAGGGATAAGCTTGCAGCGCCAAGGAACAGATAGGTGTATTCGCATAGGATTTTGCTTTTCAGATTTCGATGCTCCCGGGACCACGATGCGTGTGAAGGACCCACCTGGTCTCACAGTGAGAACAATGTTATCAACCGCTGAGACCAAATGCTGCTGGAATAACAGCAAACTAAATCAAACACACATTGCTGCGCATGGACCTGATTTCTGCCTGCTCCTTCGATCCATTAAACCGCAATCCAGGGCAGCAAGTAACTACCATTAGCCATTGAGAGATCAAGACGAAATGGACTGGTTCCTTTTAAGATGCCGAATAAATTTACATCTCATATAGGGTAATTGGAACCCAGAAGGATCCTCTGCATAAAGAATTAGATTCCCACGTCTATAAAATCAGCTGGTTCGTCTCCACTCTCAGACAGAAGTAGGCGGCTGTTGAGTTTCAAACAGTGGAATATTTCTTAACCTTCCTAAGCCCAAAGGCCTTGTTTCCTTCGGGACAAATGTCTGGGAGCCTCATGTGTTCAGGACCAGAGTAGGAAAAGCAACCAATGTGAATTTTCCTAGCTTGTCCACACACTCCTCTCTCTCGATGATCCGGGCACCTAAGAGGCATTATCAGAGTTCAAGGAACAGAGTCATAGCCACGCAACAACAACAACAACAACAACAACAACAACAACTCAGGAAGGTACAGAGTAGAGCTGGTGACCTGAAGGCCAGATAGAGAAGTCCGAAGGGCTGGATTCAATCTGAGGTTCCCCATCCCACCCCTCCAATGTTAATGATTCCCTCCCCCCTCCCCAATATTGCAAACTGCTACAACTGCACTGAGGGCTGGATCCAGAGCTCCCATGAGTTTTGCCCACAGGATGTTCCCAATGTAATACTAAGTCTTTATTAATTATCCAAGGGCCATCAATTGTACAAAAATCACTGAAAGCAGGATAAGAACAGAGCAACGCATTTAAGTCTTCCATATTTCAACAGTATTAATGGACAAAAGCACATTACGAAAAGGACATCTATTGCTACATATATTTTAATTTGACTTGGTATTTTTAACTCAAACTTGGTCACCAGCCCTTTCCCCACTTTGTTCCAGATCGCATTGGCAGTCAGCCAAACAGGATCCAGCCCATTCCTTTTTAATAGACTGGACTGCAGCTAGCAGGGAGGCAGGCAGGCATTCCAACAGGTACAGGTGTCTCACCTGCTGCCACTGAAAGAAGCGGGGAGGGTGATTTTGTCTATTCCTCTTCCCACTTGCAAAGCTGTTCCAAATAGGGACCTTACAGAATTGGGGGGGGGGTAATATGGAACGTTTGCAGGAGGAATTAGTTGAAATTTCCTTCCACCATTCCTCCAGAGAAAGCTTTTCTGCTTGATCTCAGTTCCTTCCACATTTCCCACTACTGTGGCAGACAAAGAATTTAGCTGTACAATCAGGGAAAGGACACGAAATTTAAAGACACTTTTAAGAACAGGGGATTATTAGCATTTAAGGCAATTACAGTTTTTGATGGTTCCCAGCCCTTTAAAATGCAGCAAAGTTTGTGCTAATGCATTCATAATTTCAACATCTCATACGGCTTTAAAAGAGGCATTCTCTTTAGACATAATTAAGTTGCATGTCCCTAATACTGTATTATCTCTAAGTTGGACAGTTTCCCATCTGCCTCCATTAGCCTTCAAACCATTTGCTCACATTTATTTTTCCCCCTGGCAGTAATTGTTTCGTACAGGGAGTCCAGTTGTTAGGTTGTAATATCTCTCATAACTTCTGGAAATGTAAATCATTTCAGAGTCTGCAAATGAGATGTCGCCCGAAGATAAAAGAACACTCTCAGGAAGATGTGCAGCTAACAGAAATGCTTCCTAGGTTCATCCTCCCACCCTTGTAAGCTATGTCAGAATCTTTGAGAATATTCACACAAAAATGTATGTTACAATTTGGAAAAGAACCCACTTGAGATATGTGCCTGCCACCTCCCTGTCCCAGTTGCAAGCGGAAATGTTGTCTGCCACACCCCATTAAGTAGTTTGCCTTCTTTCGGCTTGCTTTCTTACTATTTAAAAAACGCATTCAATGTGATCTTATTTGGCAATGCATATGAAATGATACTATTGACTTTGAAATAGAGCACCCTTTAGTAACAAGGAAAGGGACGCAGGTGGCGCTGTGGTCTAAACCACTGAGCCTCTTGGGCTTGCCGATCAGAAGGTCGGCGGTTCGAATCCCCGCGACGGGGTGAGCTCCCGTTGCTCGGTCCCAACTCCTGCCAACCTAGCAGTTCAAAAGCACACCAGTACAAGTAGATAAATAGGTACTGCTCTGGCGGGAAGGTAAATAGCGCTTCCGTGTGCTGCTCTGGTTTCGGTGTTCCATTGCGCCAGAAGCGGCTTTGTCATGCTGGCCACATGACCCGGAAAAACTGTCTGCGGACAAATGCCGGCTCCCTCGGCCTGTAAAGCGAGATGAGCGCCACAACCCCAGAGTCGCCTGTGACTGACTTAACTGTCTGAGGTCCTTTACCTTTACAGTAACAAGGAGGAGTTATCAAAATAGGTGGGGGTTCCCATTCCACTTGATTGTGATGTGAGGTCATAATTAATAGCGACAGCTAAACAAGAAACTGCCGTTCTTCTAAATAAACTGGGTCTAGATGTTTCACCATTTACAACCGTTAGACCCTGTAGAAGAGGGTTTAGATGACGAGGGTCAGGGACGGGGTTTGCTGTGGTCTATAGAAATTCCATCTCTGTCTCCAGTCTCCCTGTCCAGTTCAGTGGGGATCTTGAGTGTTTGTTCATGGCATTAGGTAATCAAGACAGATTAGGGTCTTTGCCGGTTTAGCGCCCGCCTCACTGCCCAGCAGTCTCCCTGCCTGATCTGACAGTGCTGGTCTCAGAGGTGGCCTTGAGGACTCCAAGGCTGTTAATTTTGGGAAGGGCTTTTTTTCAGCCAGAACTTGCCAGCACTCAGTTCTCTCAAGTAGGTGCCATTGCTATTATTAGAGAACAAGGGAGGTGTTCATGGTGAGTTCCAGCACCTCTTTTTCTAGAAAAATAGCACTGGTTTGGGGGATGTCAATGCCCATGCTGAGGCGATTAGCTCAGGACTTCATGGCTGCCATGACAACCATGGGGCTCTCCCAAAATGTCACCAGCCCAACACATGTGGCAGGCCACACTTTGGATCATGTTTTCTCAACCAGGCAGGAAGAGGGTGATCTGAAAGTGGGGAATATTGACATCTATCCTTTGTCATGGTCAGATCAGTTCCGGTTGAGATTTAGGCTTTCAGCGCCTTTTCTTCTCTGTAGAGGCTTTTTCTGTCTGTTGACATTTTTAGAGTTTTATATTTTATTAGCTTATTCTCTGCCTTCTTCCACCCTCCATTCCTATTTGCTTAAAAATCAGTTCTGTAGTGCTTTTATATTTGATTAAGGGTGAAAACTGCCTTGAGTGTTTCTTTTGAGATTGAAAATGTAGGGTCTAATTTCGTCCAAACAAAATATTGTGCATTTTCCTCTTGTGCTTTATGAAGGGCTGTGGGAGCCAAGAAGACAACCATTGCTTTTCATCTCTTTAAACTTAATGAGCAGTAGGATTTTAAACGCCACTGAGAAAACTAGTGCGAAATACTGGTTAGACTAAGACCGAGGTGACCCAGCTTCACATTTTTAGACACCTGGAAAACATAGCTGACTGGGTCACCAACTCTCAGCCTAATCTTCCTCAGAAGCTTATTCTGAAAATTAAAATGGGCGAAAAAACCATGTACACCAACTAGAGCTCCTGGGTAGAAGGGTGGAATATAGATGTAATATAAAAATTAAGTGGTCATGCAAAAAGCACCAAACTTGAGCTCTTTCACTATTGTTAAAGTCCAATGTGGGAGGAAACTACTTGTAAAGCCAAATGCCAAATCCAGAAATGCAAGATATAAATTATACAGCAAAAGTCCACAACATGCCCATTAATTCTTCTTCTTTTAGTTAACAAGAGCACATTGGTTTCATCTTTAAACCATTAAAAAGTCGACATGATGCTCACTTGCTGTTTTTCACTTCTGCACTGTGGGCTGGAGGTAGCTTGTCATCCGAGGTGTATTAACCGGCGTGAAAGCGACGAGGGGAATATTTTGACACATGTCAAATCAGAATAATAGCTGTGTCTTCCTCAGACAGCAGAAGGAGATGCTTATAAAATTCCAGGGTGCTCTTCATTTCCTGTCACCACCTGGGACAGGTGCAATTTTATTACAGGAGATGTCAGTTTTTCCTTATTAACATTTTATTGAATTATTTCCCCTCCCCTTTATACAATATAAATGGACACAACAGCTAATTTGAATCCCCATTCCTTCCATTTTCTGTCTTTATTCTTTAACGTGGATGCATAATTCAATTTAAATCCAGTTGTCCTCCCTCTACTTTTAATTTCCCCCACTGCAGGGGGGAAAAAATTGGTGCGAGCTGCTGCAGAGGTTTGGTCTTCCAACTGTATTCAAAACCTAGTTCACCCAGACTCTTTTATTTATTCCTTCTGTGCCTACCCATGTCTATCATCCTTCAATATTCCCTGGCACTATCATCTGACCACTTCACAAATTTAGTGGCTGACTGGAATGCCAGCTGGCAATGTAATCCCGCAGATACGATGCTGACGGAAAATAAAAAGGCTGAATTTTGATGTAAAACAGTGAAACACAAAGTTTCAGAAGTTGAGGAGAATGCTTCCTAGACCTGTACCAAGTCGCTAAGGAACTATTTCAAGGTCAGAACGATTATCGGATGCCTACGAGAAAGAGCAGGCTTGTCGTTCTAAAATGGCTATGTTTCCTTTGAAATCATCCAGAACATTTGATAAGGGAAGTGAGCCTCTCTGACTGCTAAGCAGTTTGTGAAACATTTTCAGCAACCTATAACAGAGCTTACAGAGTGTTTGATAAGAAAAGTTTGGAAGGAAAGATTGCAGCATCAACCTCCACAGTAGATGAAGCAGCTAAAACTGCTAACTCAGCTATGAACGTGGAAGTTAAACACGAAGAACAAATTTTAAAACTTGGATATGCTCAGGAAACTATGTATCTTATATAGTTAACTATGTATCTATATTTCTGTCTGTTTGTGTAAGTTGTTTCGGGTTGCCATGGGAAAGATAAAGCAACTAACAAATTCACTAAATAAAACCACCATAATCATGTCTTCATCTTAAACTAGAATACCAGGACCACATATCACAAAGAGTTAACCTGAGAGTGAGGGGCATGGAAGAGGGAGTAGAAGATAAGGATTTGAAAGTGTTCATTATTAATTGGATCCCTTCCCTTCTTCCTGATTTTGAACTCTCTAAAACTGACCTAAAGCAAGCCCACTGGGAAATAGGTCTCAGGACAGAGATATTATAATTGTTTTTCACTGTTATGCCCAAAAAGATGAATTGATATGACAACTACAGGGAGTTAAAGGCAAACAAATACAGTGGTACCTTGGTAGTCGAATGGCTTGGCTCCTGAACAAATCAGCTCCCGAATGCCGCAAACCCGGAATTGAGTGTTCCGGTCTGCGAACGTTTTTCGGAAGCCGAACGTCCAACACAGCTTCCATGGCTTCTGATTGAGTGCAGGAAACTCCTGCAGCCAATCAGAAGCCACACCTTGGTTTTCGAACGGTTTTAGGAGTCGAACAGACTCCTGGAACAGATTACATTTGTACAAATTTTGCAAGATGTCTCCCTGGGCACACATCAGCACTGTAGGGAATTAAAACCAGTGGAGGTGTCCAATATAATTTCTAAAAGATGGGGTACAGTAATTATGTATTCACAACTAACAAAGTGCATTATTTTCCTTAACATTTACTTTCAACTTTTCTTTATTTAAGCACCTCCGCTGTGCCTCAAAAAAGCAATAATAAGATAGCACTCAGATGTCTAAACCATACGGCAATACGAAAGCACTTATCTGAACTTTAAGATTTCAAATGATTGCCTTTTCTTTTAAATTCTTAATCTTCCATCTCAAAGGTTAATGAAATTGTAACCAAAATATTTAATGGTACATGCCTATAGGCTTCCTTTTCTCCATTGTGTTCTCCATTATTTTGAGTTCTAAACTTCCTAGAAAGAGGGACCTAGTTAACTATCAAAAATCATGTTAATCAGACCAAAAATAACATCTATAATTGTCCTTTCCCTCCTAGAATGGCCTCCTGTATTTAATACATGAAGCTTTCTTGACCCCATTAGTGCCATCTAGCAAAATAACAATAGTCTGTCCACTTTTAAGCCCTCCAGTGATCGCAACATGATCAAAGTTCTTCTTTGCTACGCAAGCCTTACATTTTTCCAGGAAGGTGTTCAATTCTCAGTTAAAATTTAGAGGGACTTTTTTAAAAAAAAAAATATTTATTGCTTTTAAAGAATACAGAGAAGGAAAAGAAAAAGAAAAAGGACAAAAGAGAAAAAAGAAAGAAAGAAAGAAAGAAAGAAAGAAAGAAAGAAAGAAAGAAACAATACAATACAATATATAAACAATACAAAACACAACCTAAGCACATTAAACTAAACTAAACAAAACCCTAACCCACGTTAACCCTAAACAAAACAAAACAATAACCATTTAAAAACATACATCGCACCTTTTCCTTACTCTATCTTTCATTCCCTTGTTTCCTCGACTTCCTCTCACCTCCCTTTTTGTATTCCACTTCTATTAATTGTTTCAGCAAATCCTTTCCATCTTTCTCTATTTTCTGTCATATTATAAATATCTTAACATGTTTTTTATCATTAAAACTAAAATACTTATATATGCTTAACTCCTTATGACATTTCTGCTAAGGCCATAAAATTTCTTTCCACCATTTTTCTATCATTCATTAATTTTACAGAATTTCTATATATAAACTTTAAATTGTCTAATCTTCTTCCACCATCTCCTCTCCCTGGTTTCGGATTCTGCCAGTCCTTTCCGTCAATTCCATATAGTCCATCAACCTGGAGATCTTATGTCCGAGGCTCTTAACTCTTTTCCAGGTCCCTTCTGCAGGTCTTCTTCATATTCTTTAGTGCCAAAAAGCAGATCTCGGAAAGACTCCAACCTAACAATGCTTTTATTCCTTCCAGGCAGGTCAGCCAAATTCCCATAGTTGAAGCTGAGGTCTATAAGATGTTTCATGACATGTTTCAAAGTTCCTCCAAATCCAAAGGCCCCCAAAACTCCAATCTCCTCCAGACCCAAGTCCATGTCCCAAAAGTCAGTTAATCCCTGCATAGAGGGATCTTTCCAACTTTCCTCCTTCCTTCCAAGCCGGTATCCAATCCTCAAAATCTGGCTTTTTCTAGATTCAATCATAGAAGGCCTCAACTTGTAATCCTCAATTTGCTTCTGTAAGACTGAGGATCCCGCTTGTATTACTTTAGGCTCAACAGCCACAGCTTTCTCTTTCTCCTCCACAATTTGTCCTGCCAAAGTAGATTCTTGTACCAAGTCCTGAATTATTTCTGTGTTAATGCTCACTTTTTGACTCCAATTAGTCACTTTTTGATCCAAATTGTCAATTTTAAAAGACATGTCATCCGTCTTCTTATGGAGCTGTTCCAGCGAGTGGCTTATCTTGTATAGTACCGTCACAATGGCTTCTCCTGTCAACATTTTGAGTGGTCCAAGGTCAATCTCTGGTTCTCACAATTACTTATCTTGCAGCTGGTGATTCCCCAGCTGCACTCCTGTGACAGTTTCAAAGACTCCCTCTAGAGGGAAACAGTCTCCACTTGTATCAATCCTTTCAGACACAAAGCCATAAAAATAGTTTCAAGTTCCAGTTACTTTTCCTCCTTTTTAAACGCAGAAGAGGACAATGGAAACAGTATCTTTCTCTTATTTAACTAGCTGTCAAAAATGTTTTGTTCACAGTCAATGAACTCTCCCAAACCTTCACTCTTTTGGCAGCCCTTTTCCAGGTTCGGAGGTTTTTCCAGGTTTTTCACTCTCTCCTGCAGGCTCGCTAAGTCCAAAATTTTCCCCCTCTTCTCCTGCTTCCAAGGGGGGTTTTGTAGTTTTAACCGATGAAAATTTAATCCTTTGTCAAAAACTTTCAACGACTTTAGCTTATAACGTCTTTGCTTCAATCTATTTACAAAAGGGGAAGGCGGACTTCCTGTTTAAGACCTTCCCCGTTTCGGTGCCAAATTAAGGTATTTAAAGATCCAATTTTCCGTTCTACTCACGGGTAGTTGTTTAAAATCCAATTGTCCACAGGAAAAAGTCAGCGCTCTCCGGCAACAGCAATGCGGCTTCACTCTGTGAAAGAAGCAGTCAGTTCGAAGCACCGCGCCACTCACCCCACGTCGCTCCGGATCCCCGAAACTGGGTTTCCCCGCGAGTAGGGGAGGCGCAAAAGGTGCCAGCCGAATCCCAGGTTCACAAGCTTCTCCCGCTTGTGATTTCAATGGGTCTCCGCCTTCGCCATGGCGGTCAGACCCTGCTTTTCACGGAGCAAGTTCCTCCCGGTCGGAGGAGCTCCGCCATTGCCGGAGGCGCCAACCCGGAAGTCCTAAAATTTAGAGGGACTTAAAAGAGATTTTAAGGGACGCGGGTGGCGCTGTGGGTTAAACCACAGAGCCTAGGACTTGCTGATCAGAAGGTCGGCAGTTCGAATCCCTGCGACAGGGTGAGCTCCCATTGCTCGGTCCCTGCTCCTGCCCACCTAGCAGTTTGAAAGCACGTCAAAGTGCAAGTAGATAAATAGGTACCACTCTGGAAGCTGTACACCGGCTCCCTCGGCCAATAAAGCAAGATGAGCGCCACAACCCCCGAGTCGGCCACGACTGGACCTAATGGTCAGGGGTCCCTTTACCTTTACCTAAAGGAGATTTTTTTTGGGACGCGGGTGGCGCTGTGGGTAAAAGCCTCAGCGCCTAGGGCTTGCCGATCGAAAGGTCGGCAGTTTGAATCCCCGGGGCGGGGTGCGCTCCCGTTGCTCGGTCCCAGCGCCTGCCAACCTAGCAGTTCGAAAGCACCCCCGGGTGCAAGTAGATAAATAGGGACCGCTTACTGGCGGGAAGGTAAACGGCGTTTCCGTGTGCTGCGCTGGCTCGCCAGATGCAGCTTTGTCACGCTGGCCACGTGACCCGGAAGTGTCTCCGGACAGCGCTGGCCCCCGGCCTCTTGAGTGAGATGGGCGCACAACCCCAGAGTCTGTCAAGACTGGCCCGTACGGGCAGGGGTACCTTTACCTTTACCTTTAAAGGAGATTTTAAGTAGCCCGATCACTATGCCAAACACCATAAGTAATCACAAAACAACAATAAATTTGTTTTGGGAAGTTTTGAATGTTTGAAGTTTTATTCTGTTTTTCGTGTTCTGTTGGGAGCCGCACAGAGTGGTTGGGGAAGCCCAGCCAGATGGGAGGGGTATAAATATTATTTTTGTTGTTGTTAAAGCTGCAATGCTAAGTGTCCTTCGTTGAAAATCCAACTGTTGTGAATTTGCTTAACTTTATTATTTCAACTCTAGATTTTAAAAACCTACATAAAACACCCCACAAAATATACCGCTAAAAGCGGCGGGGGGGGGGGTGTCTGACCAAGAAAGAAAAACACTTTAAAACACTGCAGCGACCGGACCAGCGCGGCTCCTTGCATCTCACTAAGTCCCCAACCCACACGCGTGTGTGTCATGTATGATCTAGCTGAAATTCCTGCAGGAGTTTTGGACTACATGACCCACGAAATCTTCTTCCAATCTAGCAATGCTATGACGCTAATATTTCAGCCCCTCGCAGCCTTATATACGGCTTCCAAATTCCCCGCCCCCCCCCAAAAAAGAGCATCGCGAGACAGCCGCGAAGATCCCGCCCATTGAAGGGGAGGGGGGGAAAGGAAACAAATCTTTCCTCCTGTCCACGCCTCCAGGCGTATTCTCGTGAGGACAGAGGGAGTTTCTCTCCTCCCCCGCAAACTTGTTCCAAATGGAACTTTAATGCAACATCCTTTCGGATTCTAATTGGACGCAGTTCTAATTGATGCGCAGCGCGCGCCACGGAAGCGTTTGCTGCACGCCAGAGGGAGAAGGGAAGAGAAGGCGTCTCCATTCTCCCAACATTTACGCACCGTTACGCATCGCGCATGGCGGAATTGGCGCTGAATCCGGAAGGGTGCCGCGTCGACTGACTTCGAGCGGAGAGGCGGGCGGGTGTTTTCCGCCCTTCCTTCCTTCCTGCTCCTCCCTCGGACCATGGGGCTTCCGAGGCACGTTGGAGTCTCCAGGATCCTGACGGTAAGTCCTCTAGCCGTGCCAGAGACGCCCGCGCTCTCTGTGTGCGTCTTTCCCCCCCCCCCTCCCCATTTTGGTCGGGGTGGTGGCATGGCGTTATCGCATCCTGGAAAAGAAGGGAGAGGCATCACGCGCAGTTTTAACTATTGCTCAGAGCAGGAAAAGCAGGCCGGGGTCTCGTCTCCCTTTGCTTTCTCTTTCTCTTGCCGCGTTTGTTTTCTGGCGGAACAAACTGCTTGCAATGGAAAAGGCGCGTCCGTCTTTGCAGCAAGATATTTCTCCGCCTTCCAACCTGCTGGCGTGCTTGGGGATATATTGTGCGCCTCCCGCAGCTCCAACATAGCCTCCGTTGAAGAATGATCCATGTATTTTTTTCCAAAAGCATGCTTATGTTTAGAATAGGGGTTACAGCTACCAAACCAGTACTGGTTGTTTTTCTGGGTTATTTACTAAATGAAATAATGTTCACTGTTTATCAAACTTGAGTCCCCCAGCCGTTGTTCGACTGCACCTCCCATCATGCCTGGCCACAGGCCCTGCTAGCTAAGGATGATGGGAATTGTAGTCCAACAATAGCTGTCATTTGAGCTGCTGCTCCAAACCAAATACAGTCATACATCATGTTACGTTTGCTTCATGATACGTTTTTTCAGGTTGCGACCCGGAAGTACCGGAAAGGGTTACTTCCGGGTTTCGCTGCTCACACATGCACATAAGCACTAAATCGCGCTTTGCACGGGCGCACAAGCACCAGATTGCGCTGTGCAGATATGGCGCTTCAGGTTGCGGGCTTTTCAGGTTGCGAATGGGCCTCTGGAACGGATCCCCTTCGCAACCAGAGGTACCATTGTAACATTTCTTGCAGATCGGTTTGAGTCCCCTTCTCATTTACAGGCATACACGGTTTCTTGTTAAATATATTCTCAAAAGAGATTGTTGCACCTTTGCTGAAGTTCATCAGTTTATGAGGGGCAATGTAGGTTTTCCATCCCCCTGAAAGGGTGATTGATCTGTTGTCTGCATTTGATGACAGAATTCTAATAGATTTTTTTTCCTGATTTGCTCATAGGACACAGATTGGACTGAACCATGGCTCCTAGGTCTTGTATTTTTCCACATAGCTTACGTCTTCCTCACTTACCTCTCATTTCAGCACTACCGCCTGCAAATAGGGCACTTCCTTTCAATCAGTGAGTATTGAATGAAGTATTTTTTATGATATTGTTGCTCGGAAGTTAGCATCTGGGTATGTTTTAAAGGAATTGATGCAGTCATTTTCATTCTCTGCCTATCTCTGTAATCTTACTAAACTGTATAGTATGCGTTTCTGCACAATGTTGTTAGTGTTGATCACTTTCAAATTGGGATATGACATATTGGGGTATCTATTCCAATGTGCACAAAGTATTAGAGAAACTTTCTAAAAGCATATTTTTCATTAGCATTAGGTCCTTTCTTCTCGTACCCTTTACTGTTAGCATGTTGAGAAAATGACCTGCTTTAGTGAAAGATTCTACAATTTTAAAGTTTACATTCATAGCTTGGCATCCCTGTATTTTTGTTTAATCTTCATTTTATTATAATTGAAAGTTTATGGTTGTAAGCGCTCACTTTTTGCTGTGGCAATAGATATAAATGCCTATATAAACAGAAAATTTATTGAAGTTTACCCTAGCTGGCCCATGGGCAGGTGTGATGGGACTTGAAGTCTAGCAATACCTGAAGTGCCACAGGTTCCTCATCCATCCCTTACCTGGGCACGCCTGTTAAATTTGGAATTGACTATGGAAACTTGTGCATGGAAGCCTATAGGCTCTTCAGTCTTGCAGATTACATTTAGGAAAGATGTTCTCTTCGTGGTTTCATATATCACATGCATTCCCACATTTAGATTCTTTAAAGCTTCAGAATTCTAATTTGTCTTCTTGGTTGTAGTGACCCTGGTATTCTGTGCAGAATATATCAATGAAATTGCGGCTGCAAACTGGAGGTAATTACATGAACTTTTTGCCCCTACGTTTATTTTAAATACCTTTTATCATGCCGAAATTGTTGTCTTCTTCTGTTCCCCACAGGTTAATTGGGAAGTTTTTAATGTCTGATGTTTTTCTATGCTTTATGTATGCTGTAAGCCTCCCAGAGTGGCTGGGGAAACCTAGCCAGATGGGCAGGGTATAAATGATAAAATTATTATTATTATTATTATTAGTACTACTACTACTGTTGAGATATTTTGAATTTTGCAGTTAGCAGAAGCATTACTGTATAAATGACATAAATGAATGGTATGTCAGCCTTTGCCAACATTGTGTCCTCCAGATGTTTTGGACTATATCTCTGACCAGGCCCAGCCAACTGAGGCAGGTGGGAGCTGTAGTTGGAGGGCACTAGATTGACAAAGGCGCCCCCCCCCAGTTAAATTCTTAGCAGCCCTCTTCCAAGAATATATGCATAGGATTGCTGGCTAAGAATCCCATTAATGACAGTGGGAGAGTCTGAGACATGCCTAGCTCACTGCCATTCAAATCAGTGGGACGTCTGAGTGCTTATGCCCTTTACATTTAGCACCCTATACATTTTCTTACGCCAAACAGAAGTCATCCAGACGATGTTACAAAATGTTAAGAGCTTACACATACAGGCCCCCCCTTTAAAGAAAGTTTTGTGGCATAGGGAGAAGCAGTAGAAAAAAAGGTAAACTAGACACCTCCAATTATTATGTTCATTGCAGTGGTTTACATAACTGCACCTCCTGATAGAAAATGCCAACACTGAACAGCAGGAGTGTCGCAAATATGCTTCCAGATATACATTAACTATCATGGCTGAGTCAAGTCAAACTCTGGGGCAGCAACATGCGAGTGGCAAGAATCTGGTGTTCTTTATTTACTTGGGAAATAAAGATTTCACACCTTGGGTATCTAAAATGAAGCAGTTGGGTCTCCAGCTGTTTTTGGACTACAATTCCCATCATCCTTGACCACTGGTCTTGCTAGCTAGGGATGATGGGAGTTGTAGACCAAAAAATAGCTGGATACCCAAGTTTGAGAAACACTGAGTGTTCAAGGTGAATGTCTTAAAAGGGGAGGTGAGGAGGTTTGTTGACAAAATGGCTCCTGAAGGTTCTCTTCAACACTGCATTTCACCTTTGCTTACTGAGAAGTTGTGGGCAGTGAAGCAGGCTGGGAGACGACTTAAGTGTAGATGGAGGCTAGTTGAACATTTGCTGCCTACCAAGTGCTGGTGAAAGGCAAAGGAGCAGAATTTCTTGCACCATTGTGTCCTCAGCAAGCCATTGGGAGAGCAAAAGTGCCATGCTTTTGTTTCTCGGCAACCGTTAATTTGTATTTGCAGCGACTATACTAGATAATCCGTATGAAAAAACCACGCGTGTAGAATTGTGTCGGTTTTTACTAACATCTGTTTTATTTTCCTTTGCAGATTGTTCTCGAAGCACCAGTACTTTGATTCAAGAGGAATGTTCATTTCCATAGTGTTCTCAGCACCGTTGCTGCTGAATGCTATCGTTATTGTGGTAAGAGCTGCTGCTTTTTCTTTCTTTCTTTTGCCTTACAAATGTGTGCGCTCAGATGTACAAGTGGGGCCTGCAACAGAATGCTGCTGTGTGGGATACTTGGGTCCAGGGAGCCAGCTATGCCCTTTTCCAGGACAGATTATTATCCCTCTCCCTCCCCAGCCCCACCTCAGTTGAAGCATTCCATGCCCACGGAGCATGTTCAGTCCTCACAGGGCTGTTTTGTGTGCCCTCACTTCCACTTAAGGGGTTTTTTTCTTAATATTTTTTTTAAACAACAACAACTGGAACCTTCTGGGGTTCCCCAAACATCTCAGTTGCTTATGGATGGTGCTGTAAGAATCCACAGTCAGCCCTGAACTTTGCAGTATGTCCCTGATGTGACCTGTAGGTCGCTCTGGCTCCCACAAGTTCCAACATTTTCGGAAGCCCACTGCACAAGACCTTGGAGCAGGGCCTTCAGTGTGGTTGCCCCTGTTCTGTGGAATAGCATTTATGTCAATATATGACAGGCATCCACTACCTGCACCTTTTGGAAACAACTGAAGGCATTTTTGTTCCAAAAAGACATAGAAGGCTATTAACACATCAATAATAACAACAACAAAAATAAGTGATAAATAATAAGTGAAATTATTATTATTATTTTGGGGTGCTTTTAATGTGGGATGTTCTGTTTTGTTGTTGTTATATACCCTGTTGGAAGGCCACCAGGATGTCTGGGGCAACAGTCAGATGGGCAGGTTACAAAAATTAAATGATGATGGTGATGATGATATGAAGTAAAACATTGTTCCTGCTCAAGACTGCCAGCTGGGCATGTTTATTTCATCGCTCTTCCTGATTTTTCCAGATTCCCTTTCTAGCAGTCAGCATTCATTGCCCATTGAACATGTTCGGTCCCCATTGGGGTGCTTGGATTTTCGCCACCCCTTAGACCTTTTCTTCTGAAGGCTTTGGGGGGGATTTTTTTTTACAGATTTCAGGGGTTCCCCGCCCCCAAGTGACATCATACCTCCCTCTTGTACCTGAGTGGTGGCATTTTGTCTACAGAAGGACCGGCCCTTGAAGAATAGTTGCCTGTTCGTATACAAAAGGACTGCTACTTCACTCGCCTACATAATTATTTGTTTTGCTTTTCAGATTGCTTGGGTTTATAAAACAGTGAATGTAATGACAGAACTGAAGACGGCGCAGCTAAAAAGGAAAGCAAGAAGAGAAAATAAGAAAAGTCAATAAATAATGGTTTCTCCTGTAAATGTATGTGGGAGGCGTTATGCCATCATTCTTAGCAATGTGATGTTGAAAGATTTGAGCTTTGATGCCCTTTTCTTTCACAAGTTTTACAGGGTTGGGGTTTTTTTTTTGGTCTTTCTCTTAAATGATTCTTTTAACTTAAATTGTTGTCCGCTGTGAATTATATCCCAATACTGTGTGAGTGGACTTCTGCTCATGCAGTAGGACTTCACCTTCCTTCCTTTTCTCTTGCAGCCCCAAATCTCTTGTTACCCCCAAATCTGCTCTGAAGGTTCCCCAACCTTCAGGTGTGTGTGTGTGAGAGAGAGACACAGCTGTGGAGGGGAAGGAAGTCAGTTCTGTGGATGAATGGGCACAATTGGATGTTGCCCTAGGCCAGGCATGTCCAGCTCTCTAGAGACCGTGATCTACCCATTGCCATTGCCAAGAGTTGTTGACCATTTTGGGGGGGAGGAGTGCCCAGAGTTGTTTGGCTATTTTGGGGGAGAATTGAGAATTGCATAAAAACGCTCACAAAGTAGTACGCCATCAGCCCTCCATAAAACACTCAAGCAACGACGCAGTGAATACAGGCTTTCACGACGGCAGCCACAATGAAACATAGTGCAGGGGGCAGAGTGATCTATCAGGAGCACACAGGCGATCACTGATTTTAATCCCGCAATTGACCTGGAGCACCCCAAAGATCTACCTGCCGATCACAGTCAACCGGTTGAACATGTCTGTCTTAGGCAAACGACCTTGTTATGAGCCTGTAGTAAATCATTTCATACAATGAATTTAATTGTATACAGTTGTACCTCGATTTACGAACTTAATCCGTTCCGGAAGTCCGTTCTTAAACTGATATCAGTTTTTTGGACTTAAACTGAGCATTATTTTAAAATATTTGTACATCTGAGTTGTAAATTAATACTGTATATTGCTGTATATGCCATGGAATTTGTGTAAGTTTACTGTTTTTACATTAAACTTTTTATTTTATTTTAGGTGTTCATTGAGTTGTTTATTTGTTATAAAAAGGAGCTATTAAGACACCTGTAAATACATCTAGGCTGCAATTCTGTATGCTCTTACATGAGAGTACACCCTGCTGGTTTCTGTATCTGTGAGTATACATGTACAGTGGTACCTCGGGTTACATACGCTTGAGGTTACGCACTCTGCTAACCCAGAAATAGTGCTTCAGGTTAAGAACTTTGCTTCAGGATAAGAACAGAAATCAGGCTCCGGCGGTGTGGCGGCAGCAGGAGGCCGCATTAGCTAAAGTGGTGCTTCAGGTTAAGAACAGTTTCAGGTTAAGAACGGACCTCTGGAACGAATTAAGTACTTCACCTGAGGTACCACTGTACAGGAATGCAGTGTAAAGTTGAAATCCTATGCATTGAACTCAAGTTGCTGAAATCCAGCAGTGTCCGACCAGTAGTAGACAGATTTCACCCTCCTCCTGCAGCTCCCCGCATACCCCCAACACCAGTTTTGGGAAATTGTTGGACTTTCCAGAGCAGAAAGGGGTGGCTGCAGAAGCAGAAGAAGGAAAAGTCTCATTGTGTGGTGGTGATGCTGATAAATTGATTTATATCCCACCATTTTCCCTGAGGGGACTCAAGACAAATCGCTAAAAACATAGGGGGGGAATTGTTTAAAACATTAAAAGAATTAAAATTATATACATATATAAGAACTGTTAAATACATATAAATCATTACATTAAAAGCAGCACCGGGCTGGCCCTTTCATTAAAAGCGGTCAATAGAAACTCTGTGCAACACTGGATGTTGCCCAATGAGACTTAACTTCATTTATTTAAAATATTTTAATACCACTTTTCATTTAAAAAGCGCAATGTGAAAATTGCAATAAGCTCAACACCTTCAGTATAATCAGAGAAAAAATTTGAAGCAAATAGATGAAGAACATTGGTATTGATTGGGCAGCAAAGGTTTGGGGGAAATAAAGCAGTGTTCAGGTGCGCAAAACGCCATCTATGCACCATCAGTGTGGGTGCATCTGCCACAATTTTGGCAGCAAATGGAAGGGGAAAGGCCATTGGATGCAGTCGAAGGCAGTCATCCAATCATTTGGTCACCTGTGCATGGATGGTACTGGCAAGGCTGTTCAGGAATGGTCGTTTGCGAATCAGGTAAAGCTGGCAAAAATATTGCTTCCAAGAGAAACATGCATAGGATTGTTCTGTTTGTCAACCTACCCACCCAATTCCATGCAAATGAAGTGGTACAGGCAGAGATGGGCCGGGACCCTTTTGACCAAACCCAACAACCACTCCTTGGAATCTGGTGCAAAAGGGAATTTTTTCAATTAGCAGCTCCAGCTCTTAAAAAGGTAAATGACACTCACTGTTAATACTTTGCATGTGTAATACCAAAAGCATCTTGAAGGCAGTTTTACCTGGTGGGATCATTTCCTCATGACATTAAAACTGAGGGAACCTGAGAAATATTTAGAAACCTAAATAGTGCCAGCTCGTGGAGCGGATTAAAAAAAATACCTTCGTTCAGAGCATGTAATGTTTAATATATCAAGCTGTGCTTTAAGCCATGTAAGAAATTAAACTGATGTCATATCAATATAGCTTATGATATAGTTAATATCATAGCAATTGAAATGTTCCTTTGTGATAGTAGAGGTTTCTTTAGCAGTTTGCTATAAGTGAGCCAAATATTACGGAAAATATTTAAAAACTGATAGTAAAATAGCTTTGACCTGCTCTTTCCTCCCTCCCTCTCTCCCATATACATACATAAACACAATTCATGTACTGCTTTAAAAACAAGAAGTAGGACAATTTATTTTCATGGTGTGTTTTTTTCTAAAGCTGTGATTCCTTTCAGGGATTACTGTCGAGGTACGCTATTATGCTCATAACAGGACTAGATTTATGAAGTGGTGGAATGATTTATGAAGTGATAAGACCAACAAAACTATGCTGACAAACCTAGATTGATTGTACCATAAACTTGGAAAAAAATACCTGGTTTGTTGTTAAAATAACTTTCCCCGCAGGAAGGGGGGGGGGCGGGGGAAGTAAGCTTTGTGCATACTTAAGCATCCTTTCTCCTAACAGATTTTACTGCTGTTTGGGACGAAAGTGCTCCCTCCTTAATTCTTCAGTGTACCTGAGAAAAAAGGTAAATTTTAGGCCATTTCTGTATCTAATAATTTTGAACAAAATGGCCTGAAACCAGAATTACCATTCTGCAAACGGTAGTTTTTTCCTATTTGTAGAACCTAAGATAAAAGGCAAAATGTACAGGCACTTTTGCGAATGAGACAAACCAGCCTGCGTCCTTCCTTTGGTGTTTTATTTTTGGCCCACTACCAGCCGTGGGAAAGTTCCTGAGGACACCTATTAACTCTACACAGTATTTGTGCGTAGATGGAACACCTTCATGCGAAGGGGCCTCCTCAGTCGGCTGAGATCCCACTGCATGTAGAGGATGCAGGTGGTGCTGTTGTCTAAACCACTGAGCCTCTTGAGCTTGCCGATCAGAATGTCAGCGGTTTGAATCCCCGTGATGGAGTGAGCCCCCGTTGCGCAGTCCCAGCTCCTGCCAACCTAGCAGTTCGAAAGCACACCAGTGCAAGTAGATAAATAGGTACTGGTGTGGCAGGAAGGTAAATGGCATTTCCGTGCACTATGGTTTCCATCACGGTGTTCCGTTGTGCCAGAAGCAGTTTAGTCATGCTTGTCACATAACCTGGAAAGCTGTCTGTGGACAAACGCCGGCTCCCTTGGCCTGAAAGCGAGATGAGTGCCACACCTCATAATCACCTTTGGAATTAACCTTCCAGCGGTCCTTTACCTTTACCTTACCTGCATGTAGAGGACCTCTATGCATGTACATTGGTGAGCACAAGGGATTTGCATTGGTTAGTTTAGGGATTTAAGTCTCTAACCTATGTCACAGGGTTGAGAGGGAAAAGGAAGACCCAAAGGGCTATACGCTCTGTGCACTGCTGAATACTACAGAAAATATCCCACTTTACTTTTCTTTTACATCTGTCACCAAATGCAGCAGAACGGCTTGAAAGCCCAAGTGAAGAGTAAACACAAATTATACAAATGTTTCCATTTCTTGCTGGTTACCACTCATTTAGGCCTGAGTCATCAAAAGAAATGAGCATTTGTGAGCAAGATTAGAATCATCGTTGTAGTATAATTTGCCAAACAAACCACTAGGTGCTGCTGTGTCACAAACTTTCTCAAAAAAAGGGCTTTCCTGTTTTCCCCTCTTACCGCCTTTACCAGAAGATTTCCATGTTTAAACACTTAAATACAATCACATGGAAATATAGATTAAGGTATCTTTTGAGTATTTAGATTATTAACCTCCTTTCTAAGATAGGAGGAGGTGTCTGAGGGAACAAAAGTAGAAGTTTCATCAGGTTATCATTAATTGTTGGGTCTGATTATTGGTCTTCCACATACTCCGGAATGAGATAAACAATAATTAATTAATTCTTTTCTCAGTCCTACTCCACCATCTAGTGACTGAACGTCTAATACCATCTGCGCACGTCAGGAGCAGGGCCCAAAGCATTGGAGACAATCTAGGCATCATCTGTACTATATATTTAGAGTAGTATCATAGCACTTTAAGTAGCCATAGCTCCTCCCAAAGAATTCTGGGAACTGTAGTTTGTTAAGGGGCTGAGAGTTGTGAGGAGATCCCTGTTCTCTTCAGAGAGCTACATTTCCCAGAGTTCCCTCTACTCCACCTTTATCACACTAAACCTAAACTGGTTGCATATACTTCCCATTATAATCAATGGGTATTAAGTCATGGCAAACTTTTCACATTTATTTCAATGGGACGCAAGTTCAACCAACTTAGTCTAAATCAACATCTGGCCCTCCAGATGTTTTGAGACTACAACTGCCATCATCCCTGACCACTGGTCCAGTTAGCTAGGGATGATGGGATTTGTAGTCCCAAAACATCTGGAGGGCCGAGTTTGCCTATGCCTGGTCTAAATCAAACCCAGTGCCCCTTTTTGATAGAATGAGGAGTTAGCCATTCCCAGTAGTCCATTTCATACCAGATGCAGAGCTCCATGACTCTCCATTTTATTTGTTACTTACCCTGATGAAATGTTCTGAGCAACTTGCAACATCACACACTGTCTTGTTGTGACATTTTGGTTGGCCTAATAAAGTTATTGCCCTAATACAGATTTCTGGAATTCATGAGAGAGCTAGAATGACAATCAGAAGCAGGAAGGTCACAAGCTGTGGTATCTGCTTCCTCAAGCTGTTATGGGAAATGAACACTTTAAAAAAACCAAAACCAAAAAACTACACTGTGAGAATAAAACCCAACGAGGAAACAGCCTATGAAGGCAACAGAAAGGCAAGCATGCCACCTCGTGGCCACAGCTGCAGTTGTAATATAGCATAAATAAGGTATACTATTCATAGTATCAAATTGTAAATTTCAACAGAAGTAACTCATAAAATTCAACAAACGAACAAAGCAGAAGACCCAGTGGATCTGACCATTCTATAGTCAGTTCATGCATAAGGTCCATCCGTGTAATGGTGTCTATTCCACCTGTCTGTTCATAAAGTCCAAACCATCGTTGTTCATTTGTTGAATTTTATGAGTTACTTCTGTTGAAATTTACAATTTGATACTATGAATAGTATACCTTCTTTAAGAACACAGCTGGTTACGTCTCATGTGTTTATTGAGAATGCTTTACGTAACCATGGGTTTGTTTGTTGTTATTTTGTTGTACAGTGGTACCTCGGGTTAAGTACTTAATTCGTTCCGGAGGTCCGTACTTAACCTGAAACTGTTCTTAACCTGAAGCACCACTTTAGCTAATGGGGCCTCCTGCTGTCGCCCTGCCGCCAGAGCATGATTTCTGTTCTCATCCTGAAGCAAAGTTCTTAACCTAAAGCACTATTTCTGGGTTAGCGGAGTCTGTAACCTGAAGCGTATGTAACCTGAAGCTTATGTAACCCGAGGTACCACTGTAATATAGCAGGCAGAAATTTGAATATGAGGAAAACGAGAAAAAGTTTTAATGAGTTGGAGCTCTGCCCTTCAACAAGACACAGAAGCCCACTTAAATAGAAAAGCAAAAAGCAAGTTACAGATGAATTAAGATGTAGTATAGTAACTGGTAACTGATGAACAAGTTTAATGCACTATTTAATGCTGTAAAGAAGATGCAGATATGGGAGGAGAACTAACCTCCTTCCCCTTCACAAGGCACAGTTTTAGAAGGGAAACACAATCATTTATTTTCACATGGGCAGCAATGACAACTGTAAGAAGTCATACATATATATGTCTCTCTGTGTGGCATTTATATCTGAACAACATTGTGGTGAGCTCCACAAAATCACAAATCTTTAGTGTGTTCTAACTCCTCTTGTGCCAGAGGACAAGGCTTAGAGCTACTTTTGACCTCTGCTCTTATCGTAGGGTAGAATTGAGGACAGCCTATCCATCTCCCCTCCCTCCTACAAACACACTAGCCATGTTTATAATCCTCCTGCATGATCTTCCTCTCTTTGGTCCTTCCTCCTTCAGTGATCCACCCTTGTAGGAAGGCATCCCTTTCTGTTCTGACCTGCCTTTGTCACCGGCAGCTCTGTTTCCATACTGCTGCAGTTCAGCTTCTGACAAAACCACACACAACCCTACGTTATTTGTCTTGCTCTCTGCGATGATGAAATTTTACCTAATTAAGTACATAGTTGCTAACGATACTAGGGAACAACTTAGGATGTGCTCTTATTTTACAATATGGCACTGGCTAGTCCTGTGTGAGGTTTTCCCAGTAGTGCTGTATGGAAGTGAGAGCTGGACCATAAAGAAGGCTGATTGCCAAAGAATTGATGCTTTTGAGTTATGGTGCTGGAGGAGACTCTTGAGAGTCCCATGGACTGCAAGAAGATCAAACCTCTCCATTCTTAAGGAAATCAGCCCTGAGTGCTCACTGGAAGGACAGATTGTGAAGCTGAGGCTCCAATACTTTGGCTACCTCATGAGAAGAGAAGACTCCCTGGAAAAGACCCTAATGTTGGGAAAGACGGAGAGCACAAGGAGAAGGGGATGACAGAGGATGAGATGGTTAGATAGTATTCTCGAAGCTACCAGCATGAGTTTGACCAAACTGTGGGAGGCAGTGGAAGACAGGAGTGCCTGGAGTGCTCTGGTCCATGGGGTCATGAAGAGTCAGACACAACTAAACGACTAAACAACAACAACAAGTCCTGTGTGAATTGACAATGTGCCTTTTACCACACCTAACTCTCCCTGCGACTGGTTAACAATGGGCAAACTGCCTTTGCAGGAAGCAATTACTAAACTCCTCCTTGAGCCACAGGCCAGAGGACCTTTCAGAGTTCTCTGGGATACCATTTTATAACAAAGGATCTAAGCACACACATCATCTGGCATAGCACAGGCTTCTTCAACCTCGGCCCTCCAGATGTTTTGAGACTACAATTCCCATCATCCTTGACCACTGGTCCTGCTATCTAGGGATCATGGGACTTGTAGGCCAAAAACATCTGGAGGGCCAAGGTTGAGGAAGCCTGGCATAGCACCATCACATTGTGAGTTGACTTTCCTCTATTACTTCAGAGCTTGGAGCAGAGTATGGGCAAGGGAGGAGAGAGATGACGAAGAAGATGTGACTTTGAGTACCACCTACACATTACAAATCTTTGTGAGGAACAAATCGTAGATCCCATCTCTGAGACTGCGGGTGCACTGTGGGGACTCCATTATGCTCCAGGCTCACTTCTTCCAAGGCTGTATTCAATAAATACGCAAGGAAGTTATTATCTGAATTGCAAAAAAAAAAAACAGTGGAATGTCAAAGTGGACATGGATGCTCGCATAAGAGTAATCTCAAAATTGCCATGCTTAACGTCAATTGCATTTGTACTTTTAGAAAGAAGAGCTCAGATCTGTATAAAACTGAGCCTTTTAATCACTTACACATGTTAAAGTGGAGCTGTTAATAATCCATTTGTCATGCTTTTATTGTTCTTTCACTTATTGACAGCTTTATTTTCCTGGGGAACCACAGTGAAACCGTTGGTGGCTTAGAGTTTTTGTGTGCCCTCCTCCCCCGCCACAAATATTGTTCCCACACTCTAATAGGACACACTTATAATAAAGTCTGTGAAAGGTATTTGATATTTATTTTGCAGCTGGGGTTGATTAGCTGAGCCCACCTTTCAAGGAATATGCTAGCTACACGTACAAACACACTGAACGCCAACATATCTCCATCTCTTTTGCGAAGAATTTTAGCTAATATCCATTTCCTCTGCAATGTCGCCTGCAAATGCTATTCAATACAGTTCCCATTTTGTGTTGGCGCAATCCTATCTTCTTCATCGTTTACTGCAAGAGGTACAGAAAGGAAGAGGGGAGACGTGTCAGATGTCAGTCATGATAAACAAGAAGGATAGTGACTGAAAATCATGGGTAAAATGTATGTCTTCAGTAATGTCTTTTAAAAAGGTAGCAGAGAAACAAGTTGGACCATGGATTCGAGCCCCACATTGGGTAAGAGATTCCTGCATTGCAGGCAGATAGACAAGATGACCCTCATGGTCTCTTCCAACTCTGCAATGCCATGATCCTATGAATGATCAGAAGGAGTGCACAAGATATGAGGTTTAAAAAGACCTGAAGATTGAAGAGGAGGAATGTGAGTTTCAGGAAGCGAGAGGAATGTGAGTTTCAGGAAGCTCAGTGGTAGGGAACGTGTTCTGCATGCAGAAGGTCACGGGTCCAATTCTTGGGAATCTTCAGGTTATGTCGGGAAAAGGTTCCTGCCTGAAACTGTGGAAGACTGCTGCCAGTCTCCGTGCAAACAATACTGAGCAACGTGATCTGAATTGGCAGCTTCCTATTAGGAGAAAGTGGAGATGACATACAGAAAGACGAGGAAGATGTCTTAAAATGAATAAAAGAGCTGAGATGTGATTCAGCAGGGGAACCACTGAAAATAAGTATTTAAAGGAGAAATAGTACTGTTTATTGAACTCCCAGTAATCAGCAAAACTGGGGGGGGGGGGGGAGTCTTGGGAGAATAATTCCATAGGACAATTTGAGTTGGATTTGGAAGAATGTCCCCCAAACCACACTAGGTATGCATTTCAAGGGAACAGTGCATAATACTATTTAGATGGCATTGGACATGATAGACACCAAGCAAAATTTATGCAGAGATAATCTATAATTTATGGAGACATCGGAACCCTACGGCATATTTTAGGGGGAATAGTAATCTTTTTGGAAATTAATAATGGAACATAAAACGGAAGTAACCACCTACATTATGTCATATGATCCACTTTTCCTATTTAAGATCCACAGCGCTGCTTGAACATTCAGAAATGATTATCCTCTAACAGCAACAAAGATAGCAGTAATATTGAATAGTTACTAAAAACTGGGAGAACAGTAATATCAGAGTTCAGGAAAACTAGTGTTTTTTGAAATCAAATACTGAAATGACAATGTCCAAGAAAACAAATAGTTCCACACATGTCACTAGGAGCTATATAACATGGGGTGGATCTACACAAGTGGGGGATAAACCACTATAAATAAGTCAGAATTTTCCTGCTCTCTGGCACCATCTGGTGTTGCATGTTTATGGCGCATTCAAATCATTGTTTCTTTACTAATGTAGCTGAGTCCATTGTGTTGCTTTTGCCTTTGGGTGCAATCCTAACCCCAGCTGCTATTCAGCTGGTTGAAGTAGCAGGGAGACTGCTGCATATATAGCTCTGCCAGGGATGTCAGCTGAGCAAAAAGCGGGAAGGGGGTAGACAAATCACTGTTCCAACCTGGCACACTGATTGGGCCTGAATTGGGCCCAATGCTGTCATGTGATGGCAGTGGAGCGGGCTTCAGACCTAATGGATCCTGGGCCGACTTGAGGCCTTCCATTGGCTGCTGGTGCCAGCATAACTCTGCAATTGAAGGCTGACAAAGTTGGCCAGATAGTCATCTCCACCTAATCCAACCTCAGCCTAGTGCAAAGAGGGTTTGGGTTGCTCTGCCAGATAGTCACAGCTCTTTGATAGTTATTTTGTGATGTTTATATTCATTTGACTCGCTGTTCTTTTCCCTTTGTTTGCTGATTTGTAAAAAGAGAGAGAAATAAACAAAACTGCAATTAACAGCAACTCAGTAGGTAGTCAGCATACCGCTCACCAATAATCCTGCTGTTGCGCTCAACAGGAAGCAATAAAACAGGCAGAATCTGGAAGCAGGCAGTCTTTATTTAAAGGCAGAGGAACCCTGCAAATTCTCAGTACGACTTTGCCATTCCATGATGGAGAGGACAGAACAGCAGTTGCATTTTAACTTAAAAAAAAATATGAATAAAAAACCACAAAGCATATCTGAAAAATTGTGGGAGGTCAGCAGAGACAGCACTAGAATACAAATGGCAATGACATCATTTGGAGTCAATGAATGAAATGATCATAAATGAAAGTGATCAAATGATGAAAATACTGGACTAAATACAGTGGTAACTTGGTTCTCAAACAGAATCCGTTCTGGAAGTCCATTTGACTTCTGAAAAAGTTCAAAACCCAAGGCGTAGCTTCCGATTGGCTGCAGGAGCTTCCTGCACTCAGTTGGAAGCCGTGGAAGTCCCATTGGACATTCGGGTTCCAAAGAACGTTTGCAAACTGGAACACTCACTTCTGGGATTGCGGCGTTCAGGAGCCAAAACAAGATGTTGGACAACCAAGGTACAACTGTAGTTAGTATGGAAGCAGTCTATTCACCTCATGGTGAAGGATAAGGTAAAGGTAAAGGGACCCCTGACCATTAGGTCCAGTCGTGGCCGACTCTGGGGTTGCGGCACTCATCTCACTTCACTGGCCGAGGGAGCTGATGTACAGAGCAGCGCACGGAAACGCCGTTTACCTTCCCGCTGGAGTGGTACCTATTTATCTACTTGGTACCTATTTATCTACTTAATAATTAAATATTTCACAAACTACTTTTATAGGCAAAGGAAAGTAGAGGGATTTAATCAAAGACTCCATTATGCTTTTCACCAAAAGAAAATCAGATACCTTGTCCACGACTCATACTGTGTTATCAGCTGTTTGAAGAATTAACACTTTTGGTATTCCACCTAACACCTTGAGGGCAATTTGGCCAGTGGTTTGTGTTTCCAGCTGTAAGCATTTGTCATTATGGGATCAAGTCTCAGCTTTTTTGGGAGCACAAAATAATTAGCATCACAGAGTTCATAAAAGTTATGCAGTGCTTTCCTGTGAGATCTCCCGCTGCTGTCCAAATCCTAGGTAGTAATTAAAATGCACACTCGGGTTTTTCTTCTGATCTTTTCAAAATTCTCTTTGCTTCTCTAAAAACACATTTACTCTCTTGCTTGCTTCAGAGTTTGGCCTCCAAATTTTGTTTTAGGGAAAACTTGGTGACAAGCTGGGTGCCAGCACCACACCCTTATAGCCTGGTCTTGCCAAAATTACTTTGATGCATCACTTGCAGGAACCCCTAAATTGTACTTAAAATTTTATTTTTAAGTGACAATTCAGTCGCATCCCTGACAGAGGATGTTAAGCATCTGAGAAATCATTATTATCTCTTCCACTGATTCCTTCACATAAGATAGGTTACAGCTTCACATGATATATTTAGCATTGCAGACTATGTGGAAATAGCCATTCCTCATGCAAACTCCAAGATGGCGGAAGTCCTTCAAAACAGATGCAAATTAAACATGATTTGTATCATCTGGTATTAATTACCATACAACGACTCTACGCTTACTCTTTTTATTGCCAGGGGTCATTTAAATAACCCTAAGCCTCAAGTACAGAGTGCTTGATTTATAAAAACCTGTTTTTAAAATCATTTTAATAGTCCTGTCCTGGATTCCACATAATATTATTCCAGTATATAGTCTTTGTTTCCTTTCCCAGTTCTGACATACCAAACATGGACTAGATTTATGTTATATATTATACTACTTAGCCTGGATCAGCGTACAAAAAACTGGGGGTGGGAGGAGCTGGAGGCAAATTTTAGAGGACAAAGTCAAAAATAGGGCTGTTTCCAGAATAAATACTAAAACCACCTGTTCCTGCATAAATAATCAAATGCAGGGTTCTAATCCAGTATAGCCTCGTACAAATTCATATCATTTCTATTTTAACAAAACTCTGCCTCTGACATTTGTGGGGGAGCATTACAGTGTATATGACATTTCTGTATGGGCTGGATGATCATCTGTATAGGGTGCATGATCACATCTGTGTTCTCACGCATACATACTTAAAAAATATTTATATATGTGCCCACTGTGGGAGTGGATTTCGACACTAGGATATGATATATTATTTAGTTGTTGTCCTTCCTTGTTCACATTAGTGAGATCAGCAGAGTATCACCCTTTGCAACTTAAACTTAGAAGCTAAGAAAAGATTGGTCTGAAATTCTAGAAACAATAATCCATAATGCTTTGAGGCAGACTGGATTTTCCTGGTATTACTCCTTTCTCCCCTTTTAAAACAACAATCACACACACATTGTTTTGTGAATAAAAAGCAGCATTTACTGGCACAATCAAGGTCTTGAAGCAGGAGTTACAGCATATATTCCAAGTGTCCCGAAAAGTGGGACATCCCATTTTTTTGTGCAAGATCGCAGTGGCTATTTTGGGTGCCATGATCTCTCCCTCTTGCTCCACTCTCTCGGGGCCATGATCTTGCATGGTACCAGTGGCGTAGCGTGGGGGGTGCAGGGGGGGCCGGCCGCACCGGGCGCAACATCTGGGGTTAGGGTTAGGGGGCGCAAATCCACGGGATAGGGGGTGCAAATTACTTGCCATGCCCCGGGTGCTGACAACCCACGTTACGCCACTGCATGGTACCCCCAAACCACCCCAGAACGCACCATATCTCACCCCGAAAAGAAGCACTTTTGGGGGGGTTAGAGCAAGGTGTGGGTCACGTGACTCTCCCTGTTTGGAGCTTGACAGTATGTTACAGAAGCAAAATGAAGGTAGGTTTATAACTACTATCTAAGTTACAAAAGTACAAAATGTAGGTTTAAAAAGTGTTGTCTGAGCCGCAGAGCTCAGACATGCATGCCTGGTCGGTTTAGAAGCATAATGGAGAAAGTGGAGGCTGCCCAGGCAGGAAGGAAGTATGTAGTGGTACAGCTTTCTGCTAAGGCAGGTAAAGGAAGTGACCTCACAGAGTTCTCTCTAGCAATTTTTTCAGTAAATCTCTGTGAGCCTCAGCCCCTTCATGTGCCTATCTGGCAAAACATGAATTGTTGGTTTGACTGCAATAATGTCCCATGCCCACAGCAAAGTGATGACCCTCCAAATGTTACTGGACATCTATCATTCCTGACTACTGACCATGTTTGCTGGGGCTGATAGGAGTTAAAGTCTAACCACATCTGCACAGCAACATCAAGTTTCTCAGAGCTGCATTAAGGAGTCCATATTTGTACACTATTTGGGTGATTTGTTCTACTGAGTAGGAATTGAGCTGGTGATAACTCTGTCCCATTAAAGATGTTTATTCCATTAGCATCTCTGTGGAATTTGAGCCGTCTGATGTTGACGATGTGGGCTCAAAGGTACTCTTTCTGTTTGCCTGTTATGCACAGCTTAATTCTTTCAGACCCAATCATTTTGTATTTCCAATTTTTTAATGAAGCTGTTGCAGTAACTGTAACTGGCGTGTTATTAATTGTCATGTATCCAGTAGCTTAATGGCATATGTCACAAAAGTTGCTTGGAGTTGCAGCTGTTTACAATCTTGTAAGGAGGCAAAAATTTCTCCCCAAGCTCATGCAGAAGAGCTGGAACAACTTTCGTTATTACAAAAAAAGAGTACTATAAAAGATTTAGAATGCTTATTGGAGCTATCCATTGCATCATTCTCTCTGCTTATGAAGTTTGTGCTGTGAGTGTGATTGCTTATGTCACTGAAACAGCACCACCCACACAAAAGAGGGAATAGTAGTAATACTACAGTGGTACCTCAGTTCTTGGATGAAATCCGTTCAGGAAGCCCGAACAGCTTCCGAAACTTTCGAAAACCGAGGTGCGGCTTCCCATTGGTTGCAAGAGCTTCTTGCACTCAGCAGAAGCCATGTTGCACATTCGAGTTCTGAAAAACGTTCGAAAACAGAAGCATTTACTCCTGGGTTTCTAGCTTTTGGGAACCGAAAAGTATGACAACAGAGTTGTTCAGGAACTGAGGTTCCACCGTAGTAGTAGTATACCACCCTTCATCCATAGATCTCAGACCCTCCAAGTCTCCCTATTTTCCAGGGACATTCCTGATTTAGAGAAGCCATCCCGGTTTCTGATTTGATCCCAGAATGTCCCACTTTTCCTTAGGATGTCCCTATTTTCATTGGGAAAATGTTGGACCCCCCCAAACTGCCTGAAGGCAATCCTTTATAGGGAAGGGCTTTTAAAATGTTTTATTATGTTTTTATATATGTTGGAAGCTTCCCAGAGTGGCTGGGGCAACCCAGTAAGATGTATGGGCCATAAATAGTCAAATTATCATTATGGAGTGGGACGCCCCTATTTTCATCAGATAAATGTTGGAGGGTTATGAGATCTCAGGGCAGTTCACAACACATTCAGGCTTGGCAGAACCTCAAGGTTTGTGAAAATACCTTCAGGGGGATAGATTCAAAATAGCTCAGTGAGGATGGAGCCACAGAATGCTGACAGATTGTTGGAAGGACAAAGGAAAACCAGGCTAGCAATACTTCTGCTGGGAACTCCTCACTCAGGCCTAGTTGTTTAGTAGCCGCTGTCAAAATTGTAGTTGCAAACTGATAGCACATTGGAGTTTGATAATAGCAGCATCCCAATCCCACTTCCGCACTGAGTGGATGTGAATACCCAGGAAAGCAATCTTAAAGTCATAGTTAGAAGCTTGTTGAAAGTTGGGAACTGTGCCACAGTGTGTGTGTGTGTGTGTGTGTGTGCGCGCACACACACACACACACACACACACACACAGAAGAGCAGATTCAGTGTTATTGGGAAGGGAATTGAAAACCAGGCAGCAAGTATTATAACAACATGATATTAATTTTGGTGTAGCTGCTGTTAGACTGTGTATGGTTCTGCTTGCCTTATTTCAAAAAGAGGATGTTCTAGAGCATGGGAAACCAGAGAAAATGGCAACAGGAATATTCAAAGGGTTGGTGAATATTCCATTTGAGGAAAGACTAAAGATGAGCATGATTTTGCATGTGGTGTATATAAAATCATGAATGGCATGGAAAGAAAGAGGCCAGAACTTTCTGGAGGTTGCCTAAACTACTGAAATATGAAATGACACCTTTAATTTGCAGAACAGTTGGAGATCACGGTAGTCATTGCTGCTTTTCACCCAATAGGAATCAGATAGCTATGAGTCTATGCCACAAGAAGGGGCGGGAGAGAGGGCAAAATCTGAGATTTCTTAACAAGCTGAGATCAGGATAGATTTGCAAACTCTTTTTGATGGCTGCCTTGTACTGTTAGCTTGTGCTGTAACATTCTAATTGTGGGCCTGTTGCCCTTGACGTGTTGTTTTCTGGGGAAGACTTTTTGAAAAGAAAGAAAGATTAAAACCATCCTGTCCCTTAGTCATGTAGCATGACTCATTGCTATCCATTGCGGTGACTTGTACATTTCCTATTGTTCGTTCCTCAAACTAATATTCCCTCTTGTCTTTTGCAGCAAAGTGTATGCAAAGGAGACCAAACCAAAGATGACACACTGAACGGCTAAAATGAAACAGAAAACCTAAGAGGATAAAATACATTGTCAATCAGAGCACAAAAGATCTTGGCTTAAAGGACCAGAATTGCTACTTTTGTGAAATCAATAATCCACCAAGTGTAAACTGTGCACTTTTGCCTTCCTCTGCCATGGAGTTAATATCCAAATCGATGGTATCCAAAGGCAATTCAAAACCCAATAATAAAAAAACATGGGCATCTCGTCGGGAGGAGATTATCTCACATGTACGTGAAAGTTAATTTCCTTGCCATGCAAAAAGCAGGAGAGCTGGTGGGAATCAAATTGAGAAGAGCTTGCTCATTATTGCCTTTTCAAAAGCTTTCCCCTCTCTAATAGAAAAGTTTGTAACAGAGCTATAAAACAATGGCGCCTGTGGAAGTTTTCAGGGCAAATCACAAACCCATAAGAAGGAAGACTACAACCTGTGTCCACATTATGTCAGTTGTAGCTGAGAATTAGTGCCTGCCTGGTAAATTCTCATTTGGATCTAGTGAGGTTTTTCAATGTAATCTTAAGGAAAGGCCTAAAGAGAAGGAAAAAAACAAGTACCATATAGAAATCAAAAGATCTAATACAGTCGTACCTTTTTTCTCAAACGCCTTGATACTCAGACGTTTTGGCTCCCAAATGCCAAAAACTCTGAAGTAAGTGTTGCGGATTTCGAACGAATGTCTGATGCGGCTTCCGGTTGAGTGCAGGAAGCTCTAGCAGCCAATCAGAAGCCTTGGTTTTCGATTGGTTTCATGAGTCGAACAGGATCCTGGAACGGGTTAAGTTTGAGAACCAAGGTTGCACTGTATAATGTACAATACTGAAAAGTGCTGACTGCACAAGTGTTGCAGCTTGAAAAAGAGCTTTTCTGAGTGGGGAGAAAGAATTGAGCAACTTTTGAATTATTATTTTTTAATCTTTCTGTCAAAAAAATACATCATCCAATTTGCAAAATGAATATATTTTCCAAACAGATGCAGATGAGGCTGTTTGCATGTTATTCAAACTGATAAACTGGTTTCTTTTCTGCTTTGTGGGATATCATATACCTGTATATTTGAAGGAAGGGTCTAGATGAAAGCCATGCCATTGTGCAATGCTAACTATTTTATCTGAGCAACCTGTTTCAGGTATGAATCCAGATGTGAATCACCTGAGATATGCAGATGAACCTGAATGCAACCATGGTAAGAGTTTGGTAGTTCCCGCCTCCCCTCTTTTCCCAAGCTCTTCTATGCTTTTTCCATCCAATGCTATTTGTGTGTGTGTGAAAGAGCGTGTTTTTACAAAAACAATACATTACTAGCATTACCACTATTAAGGCTAAACAAGCTCTCAAGGCTTACATTCTGCAAACGATCACACCATGAGTGCAAAACACAGCTGGAGTATATATAATGAGAAACTTTATTGTGTACCCAAATAACCATGTTGCCAACATGGGGAAGGAAAAGATAACAACCCCAGAAGACAGGGGATATTTATATCAACTTAATGAGGCCCCACTCAAACCCAGCTGTGAACATGTGATGAATCCACACACCCTCTGGGCACAAAAGGAAAGAGAATATCCTGCGTTGACTTTAATTTGCACATACACTGACGTGAACTGCATTGCGTTTTCTTATTGTTTTCTATCTAGCATTGTATTTTCTGAGCTGATTAACACCAAACATAGAGGTCATTACAGGCAACTAAACTCAGGCATGGTAGCTTTGGTCATCTGTATCGTTCTACCAACCATCCAAGGTCAGGTAAAGGTAAAGGATCCCTGGACTGTTAAGTCCAGTCAAAGGCGACTATGGGGTTGTGGCGCTCATCTCACTTCCATGCTGAGAGAGCTGCCATTTGTCCACAGTCAGCTTTCCGGGTCATGTAGCCAGCATGACTAAACCGCTTCTGGCATAATGGAACACCGTGATGGAAACCAGAGCACACAGAAACACCGTTTACCTTCCTGCTGGAGCGATACCTATTTATCTACTTGCACTGGCATGCTTTTGAACTGCGAGGTTGGCAGGAGCTGGGACAGAGCAACGGGAGCTCACTCCATCATGGGGATTTCAACCGCCGACCTTCTGATTGGCAAGCCCAAGAGGCTCAGTGGTTTAGACCACAGCACCACCCTCACACAACAATCCAAACCTGTTAGTGGTAACACAGTCAGAAGCAGGAAGGGAAGAGAAATTTGTTTAACGGCTGAACCTATGTAATTCACTCTTTCTAAAACAATACGTGAAATTAAACATAACCATCCTTCGTAATTCACACTTCTCAGATTTTTGCAATGCAGCTCTCCAGCCAAGTATCATGTGCAAAAATGTGTCCAGAAAGTGGTGGTGGGGGATGAGTGTTCAGACCCCTGGGCTCTCACTTGTGGGGTGCCTCAGGGTTCTGTCCTCTCCCCCATGCTTTTTAATATCTATATGAAGCCGCTGGGAGAGATCATCAGGGGGTTTGGACTGGGTGTTCATCAGTATGCAGATGACACCCAGCTCTACCTCTCCTTTAAATCAGAACCAGTGAAGGCGGTGAAGGTCCTGTGTGTGTGTGTGTGAGTGCCTGGAGGCGGTTGGAGGATGGATGGCAGCTAACAGATTGAGGTTGAATCCTGACAAGACAGAAGTACTGTTTTTGGGGGACAGGGAGCGGGTTGGTGTGGGGGATTCCCTGGTCTTGAATGGGGTAACTGTGCCCCTGAAGGACCAGGTGCGCAGCCTGGGAGTCATTTTGGACTCACAGCTGTCCATGGAGGCGCAGGTTAACTCTGTGTCCAGGGCAGCTGTCTACCAGCTCCACCTGGTACGCAGGCTAAGACCCTACCTGCCCGCGAACTGTCTCGCCAGAGTGGTGCATGCTCTAGTTATCTCACGCTTGGACTACTGCAACGCGCTCTACGTGGGGCTACCTTTGAAGGTGACCCGGAAACTGCAATTAATCCAGAATGCGGCAGCTAGACTGGTGACTGGGAGTGGCCGCCGGGACCACATAACACCGGTTCTGAGAGATCTGCATTGGCTCCCAGTACGTTTCCGAGCACGATTCAAAGTGTTGGTGCTGACCTTTAAAGCCCTAAACGGCCTCGGTCCTGTATAACTGAAGGAGCGTCTCCACCCCCATCGTTCAGCCCGGACACTGAGATCCAGTGCCGAGGGCCTTCTGGCGGTTCCCTCATTGCGAGAAGTGAGGCTACAGGGAACCAGACAGAGGGCCTTCTCGGTAGTGGCGCCCGCCCTGTGGAACGCCCTCCCATCAGATGTCAAAGAGATAAATAATTACCTGACATTCAGAAGACATCTTAAGGCAGCCCTGTTCAGGGAAGTTTTTAATATGTAACGCTGTACTGTTTTTAACACTGATTGGGAGCCGCCCAGAGTGGCTGGGGAAACTCAGCCAGATGGGCGGGGTATAAATAATAAATTATTATTATTATTATTATTATTATTATTATTATTATTATTATTTACTAGGGTAGAATGTGCATGAAATATGCATATACTATAGTGAATGGATGGGAAACAGAAATGTGATGTGTTAGGGAAAATAAGCTTTGCAAAAAAATATGTTTGTTAGGCAAAATGGCATACAAAAATGTGTATTTCAGGAGTCATTCAGTTGAATGTCTCAGGTCTTCAAGTGAGTTCCCTGTCCCTGAGACCTGCTAAGACTGTAAACTGGATAGTTGGTACTGGATAATTGATATTATAGAGCCAGCTAAATAATCTCCGTGGACCATCATAGGAAGATAAGAAGCTGTCTTATGTTGAGTCAGACCATTGTTCTATCTAGCCCAGTGTTGTCTTCACTGATTGGCAAAAGGGCTTGCAGAGTTTCAAGCCAATCTCCCCCAGACCTACCCAGAGATGCCAGGGGTTGAATGCAGGAGCTCCAGCATGCAAAGCAGATTCTCTGCCACTGAGTTAAAACCCTTCCCCAATGGGAGACCATCCCGCTCCATTGGCATTTGAGAAGGGCCACTCTAAGGCCCTCCCACAGCTGTGGAGATCAGAGCGAGTGAGGACAGTTAACATCGCTCTGGGTGTTGGGATTCATTCACAGAATGCTGTGTGAGATAGTAAGTCTGCAGGCTTGAGGTTGCTAGCTGAAGCAACTGGCTGATGCAATCAGCCTGCAATACTTTCTATGGAAGTGCTGGGTCAGAAAGACTCAGCAGTAATGTGCGGTCAGTTGATTGGCTGTCATCAGTTTAAAAGGGAAACCTGTCCAGCAGTAACGGTGTGGTGTAGAGGAGTGTGGTCAGAGAGAGATAGATAGAAAGGTCTTCCTATTTGCCTTAAGGTGCAGCCTGGTACTCTGTTTGACTGTATGAACTGCTCGTGTATTATAGCCTGAAGATATTTGTATATATAAGGTAAAGGGACCCCTGACCATTAGGTCCAGTCGTGACCAACTCTGGGCGCTCATCTCACCTTATTGGCCGAGGGAGCTGGCGTACAGCTTCCAGGTCATGTGGCCAGTATGACTAAGCGGCTTCTGGCGAACCAGAGCAGCGCACAGAAACGCCGTTTACCTTCCCGCTGGAGCGATACCTATTTATCTACTTGCACTTTGATGTGCTTTTGAACTGCTAGGTTGGCAGGAGCAGGGACCGAGCAACAGGAGCTCACCCCATCATGGGGATTTGAACCCCCGACCTTCTGATCGACAAGTCCTAGGCTCTGTGGTTTAACCCACCCGAGTCCCTATATTTGTATATATAGCTCACAATAAATATACTTCACTGAAGAACCTGGAACTCTGAGCATTTCTGCTAAAGCGCCATGGAGAATTCACGACACTAGGTAATGTTATTTTAAGCATCTGCCAAATTTCTAGGTGTTTTGGTTGCCATTTCCGTAGAGAAGGCTCTGTAGAAGCCTCACTTTGCTTTCTTGTCTCTTGGTAGCTTGGTGGGAGAGCAGTGTATAAGCCCATCCTTGCTAAGCATAAGCCTAGTGAGATGAGTGTTCCACGCTCAAAGTTTGTCATTTGTGCCCCAAAAGTACACTTACTAGTGCTAGAAAATCGCAAAATGCATCAGAGTAGATACGAAGCTAAATGTACCGGAAATGAAGGAAGAGTCATTCTTCATGGAAGCGCTGTATACAATTGACATCAGACCATCCAAACGCAATTGCCTTAAAATGACTGCTTCAGTCTTCAGGGCATTGAAAGAAACAGGACTATATTACTTCTTTGCTATTTCTGTCTATGAAAAGGGAGCAGATGTATCTACGTAGCTGCGAATGTGTTTCATTTTAAAAAAAGGAAGAAGCTAAAAACTGTTGGATCAGCGTTTGATATGCCAAGGTAGCTGTGGAATAAGTCCAACAATATCAGTTTTATTCCCCCCCCCCCAACACACACTGTTTTACTGGTAAAGTGGAAGAGAAGGAGAATAAACTGATTCTCACCACTAAGCAGAAGCAAACGGCCTAGGAGGCTGATGGCACTCATCTAACCTTCTGACAATGGAGTCACTGCTGCTTACTGGGCAGAAGAAGGATGAAGAGGTTTGTGAAGTCCATTCAGCAGTCCTGCTGGTGTGTTTGCACCATGCCAACCTCCCTGCTGCCTAGCTCCTCTCCTTCCTAATAAGCAGCAGTGACTCAGCTGTTGGGAGGTCAGATGAGTGCCACCACCCCACCAATCCACCTGCTACTAAGACCTGGTGGTTTGCCATCTAATTTATGTGTAACTCTTAACTTTATTGGGTGAGCATCCTCAAGCTCTCTCTCTCTCTCTCTCTCTGTGTGTGTGTGTGCAATTCTTGCTCTGAGCAACTGTGCCTGTGAAAAAGTTCATTGTAACTTGAAAGTCTGCTTCCTGTATTTTGAACATTGGCTGGACAAATCTTATTTTATTTGTGCTTTGAGCAGGGGTCAGTGGGGCTGCATCGTGGGATAAAGTAAGAGAGAAATGAGCTTATCAATGCTCTGTGGACTCCTTGTGTGGCCTTTGACCACCCAGCAGACTGGCCCAAGAGAGTGGCAGGAAGGAAAGCTGATCTTGCACCGCAGATGGACTTGTGAGGGGCTGGGGGCTGGGGAAAGGACATACATGTTATGGCCCTATGCAAGCAGTGTTGTGACTTCACAGACAGCCACACAGGGATGGTCACCTTCCCGCTTCCCTCCACCAGCTGCAGATGTCTTCGGCAAATCATTATTTCACAGTCTGAGTTGTGTGTAAAGGGGATAAAAAGAACTTGCCTTACATAGTTATTGTGAGTGTCAAGCTGGCCCCACATCATGGTGGCTAAGAACCAAACTCCACATGACATTAGATATTGTATTGGCCTGAATATAAGCCTCACTTTTTGCCCAAATTCTGACCGTGAAAAGTTAAAGTGCGACCTTACAAAAAGCTTTTACGATATTGCTGCTGAAACAGACATACAGTAAAACAGAACAGGTGTGAGTGCCTGAGGAATTTTAAGGTAGCGGCTTATATTCTGGTATTGTCTCTCTCTTTTTCTTCCCTTGAATTTTAAAGGTGTGGCTTATATTTGGGTGCAGCTTATATTCAGGCCAATATGGTACATCATCTGGAGCCACATGAAACTTTGGAAAGTGGTGAATTAAACAAATAACAGGAAGGTGGGATCTACCATCTAGTGGAAAATATCCTGGTTTGGGGCAAGGTGCTTGTGAATGTGCCCGTTGTCCAGCTTAAGCTTGGAGAAAGCTGATTACTTAAATCCATCGCAGTTTGGCCAAGGGACTCCAGAGCCATTTTCAGAAAGTAGTTATGGGATGTCACTGTGAAAGCTGTCCAGTGGTGTTCCACAGGGTTCCATCTTCTCCCTCATGATATTTAACATCTGTAGGAAACCACTGGGAGCTGTCGTCAGGGGATTCGGAGTAAGGTGTCACCAATATGCAGATGGTACCCAGTTCTGTCTCTCTGTTCCATCTGAACCAGACTTCAGCTCCCAAGGTCACTGCTGCCATCTCATTGAGTTTCTACCATTTGTTAAACATCCACCAGATAAGAAGGGGTGTCTCCAAAATAGGAGCAGGCTAACCCTACTCCTATTCATTGCATAGGAGGAGGAGAAAGACCAGTAATCAGAGGATAAGTATCTTTGAAAGCAAGTTGGGCCCATGGTTATTTTAATGGACTTCCAGAGCTCCTTCCTTCCTTCCTTCCTTCCTTCCTTCCTTCCTTCCTTCCTTCCTTCCTTCCTTCTGTATATATGTGTATTAATTGAGGCACATATAATTTTACAAGGCAGTATATTTGCAAAACCACTCTTTCTGCAAAGGAGAAATGCCCAAATAATTGATTCGCAATTAAGTCTCAGCTAGACGTTTTCATATGGGCAAGTTTAAATCAAACAAGCACATTTCAGGCTGAAAACGGGTAAATGAAATGCTGTATAAGGAGCATAGCTGTCAACTTTCCCCCTTTTTAAAGGGAAATTCCCTTATTCTGAATAGGATTCCTCGCAAGAAAAGGGAAAAGTTGACAGCTATGATAAGGAGATGTTACATGTTCCACAACAAAACCCCAATGCACTGCAGCCAATGGTTTAAAGAGCAAAGTAAGGGGTCATCTGAAACCCTAGTCTCCAAAGCAAAAAGTGATTCTCAAAGGAATGGCTAGGTCCCTCGGTCAGATAACCACACAAAGTTGAGTACGATGCCCTGTCCTCATAGGGAATGGGGTAGAACCAGCAAATAAGTTCCAAAGAAAAGCATAATTCCTGCAGGAGCCTTCCCCAACCTGATGCCCTTCAGATTTCTGGACTTCAACTCCCATTATCCCTCACTATGGCTCGTGTCGGCTGGAGCTGATGGGAGTTGTAGCCCAAAACATCAGGAGAGGTTGGGAAAGGCTGTTGTGTATAATCAACTACCCCAGCAAAGGGTCTGTGATTATCTCTTGGCTTTGAAACCTGTGCAATGTCAATTAAAAAAACTTTCCGCTCTGTAATGTCGAGCCAACAAAAGTCCCTGTAGGTGCACAGGACCGAAGAAAGAGATCTTTGTACTGCAAAGATACTGAATAACACACACTTCACATCGCCTGGGTTTCAGCAGGAATCACCATTGAAGCATTATTGTTTGCAGGCTTCCCGGAGTAATTCCAGTGTTGTGACTAGCTGACAGAGGCGGCTGGCTCACTTCTTGTGCAGAATAAACAGCAAGCAGCCTCCAGGGCATCTTCCTCTCCCTTCAGCATCTTTTTTCCCTTCAGATACTGTTCATTCTCCTGTGGAACAACGGTAATCACTGCTCCGACCCCCTGGTAAATGTTTGAGTGAAACGACGTTACTTACATCTGCTGTGCCAAACAGAGCCAAATTAATGTTGTTCGGAAGCGAGACAGGTCACTTGTCCAGCAGGCAGAGCAGAAACACAGAACTATGATAGAGCATTTGCACTCTGCCTAGGGCTTGCCGATCAGAAGGTCAGTGGTTTGAATCCCCACTATGGGGTGAGCTCCCGTTGCTCAGTCCCTGCTCCTGCCAACCCAGCAGTTTGGAAGCACACCAAAAAGCGCAAGTAGATTAAAAGGTATTGCTCCGGTGGGAAGGTAAACAGCATTTCCGTGTGCTGCTCTGGTTCACCAGAAGCGGCTTAGTCATGCTGGCCACATGACCCGAAACTGTACGCTGGCTCCCTCAGCCAGTAAAGTGAGATGAACGCCGAAACCCCATAGTCATCCGTGACTGGACCTAATGGTCAGGTGTCCTTTACCTTTACCTTAAGCACTGTTTAGAGAATTCAATGAGGTGTCATCTTTGCTCAGAGACTACCCTGTACGGGCAAGATGAGCATGGGGAGAATGCAAGAGCTGACACGTGAATATTGTGAATGGGGTAGTGTGGGATTTAACACAAGCAGACAAATACAACATTTCCTGTTTGCCTAGAGTGGACATGCAGGAGAATGTTGATCCAGCCAGTTGAACTTCCCGTTACACCTGGTCTGGAACATCCTTCCTTTCCATGTGACCAGGTAATTAGCCGTGACCCTTCCAGACCACACAAAAGGTCCAGTCATGCAGCCCCCTTCTTCTTTTGATGCCTTTTCTTCTCTTGGACTGCAATGCTGGCTCTCAGCCAGCAACATGTGGGATGAGTTCCCACATGGGATGAACTCAAACCCTCTTCTGTAACTCTAAGCTAAAGCCTGCCTTCAGGGATTCAACTGTGAAGTGAATGTGAGTAAACTTCTTGTTACTTTTAAAAGAAGACTGCTGTGTCTTTATTCTTTTAGGAGGGAATCAAAGAGGTCTTACCAGGAATAACAGAACTTAAGAGATTCTAAAGAATCTGCAACTAGCTTCCTGCTGTGTAAAGAGCTTCCTGCTGTATGAATAAACTCACTAGTGTGCGTTAGGAAGGATAATATTTTATCAATATATCCTCTCCCGCTACCCACAACAGTCCCACAGAGAAAGTCAAAGCCTCTAGGGGCATAGGAGGTGCTGCAAGGCAGCTGCTTCTACACAGTGTTTTCCGAAGTCTGTGGTCACAATGGGAAGCGTCCATGTTGCAGCTTCCTCTCATGCCAGCAGCACTCCATTTTTGGGAAAAGACATGGGAGGGAAGCAGCCTTACTGCATTTGGAGGAACTTTTATTATTGGGGGGGGGGGGGGTATGAGAGGTGAGAAGCATCCACAAAATGGTTTGGTATTTTGTACATTTTTTCCATGCCCACTCTTATCCATTGTTTCTTCATTCCACTACAACTTTGGTGCCTTTTTTTAAAAAAAAAACTTGGCTAAAACGTTGGACAATCCCAAGCAATCAGGGATCATATAAAGGTCATGATGATGTGCTGGCGACAAGTTCCAGTCAGATATAGCTATTTGATGTCATCGCAGAGAGAAAACCACGCTCTCATATTCCCCTCCCTCTGAATTGCCCTGCCCATTGGCTGATTGGGCTAACGCTTCCTGCCTTGTTGTGTTGTGTACGACCAATGTCATTGCTCTCCAGCAGAGAAATACTTTTGCCCAAATATACTTTCTAAATTTGTGCGGTTACAAATTCCTGTTTGGCACAGAATGTAGATGACTATGTGTATTTGAATGTGGGTCGCGTCTATCTGCTCTTACTGGATTGCTTCAAATAAAATGCACCTTTGGTCGCATATTCCTTTTCATATTCCACCCCAGCTAGTCTGGGAGGAGCGTCTGAATCAGTGTGAGAGAGCATCAAGGCTATGGGAATGTTGTTCCCTTTTCTACCCAACATCTGACCTCTGATGAATAGTTTCACACCTGTTTCCAAAGAGGTTGCTGAATATCACCGACAGGAATGGCTGTTTCTCAGGGGATGGAAGTGCAGTGTCCCATTTCAGACCAGCATAGGAGCAGTCAGGGTGTCAGGGTGGGAATTCTTCCCTGACCTCCTGGCAGGTAAGTTACTGCTGCTTATTGGGAGGAGCAAAATTGGTGCAGGGCAAATGCGCCAGCAGAGCAAATCCAGCCCTTCCGCTGATGTGGTTTAACTATGCCACCCTCCCCGCTGGTAAGCAGTGATGATTCACTTGCCAGGTAAGCATCTCCACCCCGCCCACCATCTGCTACTGGCTCAGCGCTAATGGGAAAAGGCCACATTGTGGATTTCTTTCACATGACTTCCAACCTAGAGGTCTTGCTAAAAGGGGCATCGGATGGACATAGGCATTTGGGTTATATAAGTTTACAAACTTCAGAACTTCCAAAAAGAAGCAGATAAGCTGCAGTAGTAGGACTCTGAATGGCATCTTAATAAATTAGCCAAGGTTGGCCCTGAGGAGAACAAATCGTTCCTCAATGAACACCACAGGAACATGCAAATGCCTTTTTCTTTGCTCACTTGTCATTTTTGGTTTGAAACCCAGGGATTATTAAAAATAACACATATCCACATTTTAATTGGAAAAGAGAGAGAAAAATATCACTTTAAGGGGGCTGTATTATTCAAGGTCTTATTTGTTTGCAATCGCAGATTGTTACTCTGGGACCTAGCATCTAATCTGCGTAGCTGTAGGTGGACCGGTGGGTGAATCACAGGAATCGGTGTTAATAAATCAAATTCCGTCGTCGCTTGGTTGCTGTCTACATGTTTTCATTCCTTCCCCCCCTCCTCTCGCGCTTCACTACATCAGCTTTATGCTTTGGGAAACTAATGTGAAACAATCATGATAAGACTGAGCTCTCACAACAGGGTTTGCATAACACCGATGGAAATTAATGGAAGGTGGAGGTGGAATCTGGAATAAGTTAGAACTTTTGTCATTTCCCTCCGTGTAAAAACCTATTAACCTGGCTTAATAGTGAATGTCATTCTGTAGGATTCTTTTGCATGTGAAAAGGAAGACTGGTGCTCTTCACCGACAGTTTCTTTCCCTATTTGTTCAAAAAAAGCGGGGACACCAGTGGAAGCTGGTCCATTAGGATGAGTTGGGCACTGCCTGACCAACCTCAGCCTGCCACCAATCCATTCCCACCTGCCAGCCTTCTTTCTTACAGCCAGTTCAAGGGGTGGCGCTGGCTGTCAGCTTTCTCCTCCCTAGTGCCCTTACTGCCATTGGAGGAAGGAGGAGAATGGAGAAAAAGACAGAATGAGTTAGCTCTGCCTGACATTAGTTCTGACTCCACCTATAGTGGGTCTCCCTTCCACCTTACGAAGCACCACTGAAGGGTTCTTTAATAACTGCACACACACTAATTTCTGTTGGGGCACGGGTGGCGCTGTGGGTTAAACCACAGAGCCTAGGACTTGCCAATCAAAAGGTCGGTGGTTCAAATCCCCACGACAGGGTGAGCTCCCGATGCTCTGTCCCTGCTCCTGCCAACCCAGCAGTTTGAAAGCACACCAAAATGTACAAGTAGATAAATAGGTACTGCTCCAGCGGGAAGGTAAATGGCATTTCCATGCGCTGCTCTGGTTTGCCAGAAGCGGCTTAGTCATGCTGGCCACATGACCCGGAAGCTGTACGCCGGCTCCCTTGGCCAATAAAGAGAGATGAGCGGCGCAACCCCAGAGTCGGCCATGACTGGACCTAATGGTCAGGGTTCCCTTTACCTTTACCCTAATTTCTACTTCACCAGTTTTTTGATAGTCATTGTTGTTTTAATTCCATGGAGAAAGGTCTGGTATAATGCTGGGAGGTGGCAGCCATCCTTCCCTCATTCCTCTTGGGTCCCCTAAGCTACTCTGCTCTGCCCTAAGGCATAGTATTATCTCATCACCATGGCTGAAATATGACTAGCTGCTGGATTTTTGTAAGTAGAATGAGGAGGGCAATATTTTGGCTTTAGTAGCAAAATGTTTTGGGCCAACCCTGTGGGTGGAACGGAAACAGGATACAGAAGCGGTGATAACTGCGGGTAGAAAATTGCAAGCTGTGACAGAGCTTTTCAACCGCACCATTTTCTTTTTCAACCTTCGCGTACAGGGATTCCTGCGCTACTCAGCCTGAACAAATTAAAACTGCTGAGGTCCACAGGAGACCAAACTTAACGAGACATTATGCTCCTCGCATCATGAGGCACCAACACATTCATCACTCAGAGGACATATGCTGGTCCTGAAGAGTACAATATGGCTAGGAGTTAAGAAGTTTTCATGAACATGGTGAGCTCCCAAAGGTTAAACCAAATTCCTGTTTGCATTCTTAAAATAAAGTATCAACATGGAATTTTTGCATTGATTGTGTAAATTAAGAAGTTGCCACCCCCGCCACCACATTTACTAGAGAAGATCATTTTTAAAAATATGGTCTGACGGAGATAGAAGCCATAGAAAACATTAGGTTGACTGGGAAATGGATTAGGCTGCAAAGCTATAACCACTTAGATGGAAATAATGTCCATGGAGTTCAAGGGATTTCCTTTTCAGTAGATATGTTTAGGATTGCTGAGCTTTGTTACAGCTTAATCCTATGATACAGTGTACTTGGAAACACCTAGAACTGTGTGTGTAAAGTTTCATGCCGTAGCAGACAGTGAGGGGTGGTGGTGGGAGGGCTCACGTGACCTCCCAACAGCTGACCCACTCCTGCTTATCTGGAGGGGTAGGGTCAAGGTGGTGGAGAGGCTGGTATGGTGCAAACACACCAATGGATCCTAACTGGCGCTCCTACCAATGTGTCTGTACTGCACCTACCTCCCTGCTGTCCTACTCTCTTTTCCAATAAGCAGCAGTGATTGAGGTGTTGGGAGGTCAACTGACCACAGCCACCCAGTCTGCTACAGGGTTCATTCACCACCACCATCCCCGCCTTGTGTGGTGGTGGTGGTGGGGCGGATTGCCAGACCAAAAGCTCATCCCTAGGTCAAGAAGAAACCAGTAATTTCAAGTGATGACCAGGGCTATAATGGAGCCGTGATCCAAAGAAGAACTGTGGTTTGTGACTAAGCAACTCATATTTGGAGTAGACCCCTTGAACTCAATGGGCATGACTAATGTTAAACCAATTTATTTCAACAAGTCTCCTTCTTCTTTGGTGATCACTCGTAGCCGAGTAAGATTGTCTTCCATAAACATGGTTTTAACAGTGAGTCCATAAGTGACTGTGGAGGCCAGTTCTGGATCCACACATCCTTCCACAGTGGGGACATAGGTTTCTGGGCAGGAGTTGATGACGGTGAGGGTTTGCCAAACGTGCCTTCCTCTTAGCACGTTTCTCCCTTTTGTCCTGAGTTTGAGTGTCTTCAAAGTCCATGACACCTTTGGTAAAGGCTGTTCTCCAACTGGAGTGCTCGCAGGCCAGTGTTTCCCAGCTGCCGGTGTTTATACTACATTTTTTTAAAGATTGCCCCGAGAGTGTCTTTAAACCTCTGTTGTTGACCACCAGCATTACGCTTTCCATTTTAAAGTTCGGAATAGAGTAGTTGCTTTGGAAGGCGATAATCAGGCATCTGAACAACATGGCCAGACTACTCGGAATATGTCTGAGCTGGATACAACCCTGTGCATCCATCTCCCAAGAGGGCTTTGGCAAACCATTGTTTCTCTCCCATGCAGCATGGCAAAAGAATGATGGAACAAAGAGGAGTTCCCAAAGTTATTTGTGACATTGCCATTGCCAGGGAAGAATATACTCTTCAAAATGAAAAATGTTAAAACTTGCTGGCATGTGCAAGTGCATCAGAGTAATGCTTTGAATCCCACCTGACATCTTTCAATTATGCATCTTGGATGATCTGTTTCCTCCTGGTACAACACAGCCACCATTTTGTTCCAAACTGCACGATTCTCTTCTACTTGTAATTCTTCTCTGCTCCGTTTGAAGATTGATTTTGAACTCCTTGGTGGGTGAAAGTACTTGTTAAATGCAAATCTGTTCACTCCTACTACTACTGATTGTTACTAATGCTATTACACAAACTCATGGGGTGTCAGTCGGTCTTTCCCACACAACCCATATCATATCTGGCATATATTTTAATATAACTTTGTATAAGTTTGACTTTGTTGCAATAGCTGATTTTGCATTGGCTATTCCCCCAGCAGTTTTCCATGCGAATACAGCTTTTAATTTTCAACTGCTGCTAACTTAGATCCATAAATTTAAATGGGTCTACTCTGAGCAGGGCTTACTTGAATACAGTGGTACCTCAGGTTACAGATGCTTCAGGTTACAGACTCCGCTCACCCAGAAATAGTACCTCGGGTTAAGAACTTTGCTTCAGGATGAGAACAGAAATCGTGTGGCGGCAGAGCAGCAGCAGTGGGAGGCCCCATTAGCTAAAGTGATACCTCAGGTTAAGAACGGTTTCAGGTTAAGAACAGACCTCCGGAACGAATTAAGTTCTTAACCCGAGGTACCACTGTACAACCCATAGCGCTTAAGAAAAAAGCAGAAGCTGACAAAACACAATTTGTAAATCTTAGCATAAATTTATGCATGCCTTAAAATAACCTTGTTAATTCACTCAAGCTGAATTTGAAAAGGTACTTACATTATGTGGGGTGTATAAATGTTATATACAGTACTTTACTGCAGGCATAAAATATTCAGAATGACTGTATGAGACAATTTCATTTATCCCTAAACAAAACATTTTTTAAAAAATGAATGAGGCACTTATTTTTAAATTGAAATGCCTTTCCTTTCCTGACCACACTGAATCTTACGGAACTGGGAGTGTGTATTTTTCATTTGGGGCACTGATGTCAGACCACATGAATAAATTATTTTATTTCATGGTGAATAATTCATAGTGTTTGCCACTAATACTTGCGTTGGAAACTCTTACCAGAACTTTTGGGGTGCCTTCCAGTAAAAAGACCTGGATCCAAAGAAACAAGTGATGACTTGTGGTACCTTCCCAAAAGAGCTTTCTCGGTGAGCTTCTCAAATAGCATCCCTGCCCACTTTCTACATGAAAGAGAAAGACTGTAGCTCAGAAGAAGAGCATCTGCTTTGCATGCAGAAGACCTCAAGTTCATCCCCTAGCATCTCCAGGTAAGGCTGGAAGAGATTCCTGTCTGAAACCCTAGAGAGCTGTTGCCCATCATTGTAGACACACCTGAGATACATAGGCCAAGGGGAGCACTGAGACAGATATTGTTATGTACTGAGTTGAATAGGATCCAAAATGCAGGAGTCTGATTGGTCCTAGAACAATAGGATTCAGAATGCAGCAGTCTGATTGGTCCTAGAACAGTAGGATTCAGAATGCAGCAGTCTGATTGGTCCTAGAACAATGCGGAAGTATGATTGGTCTGCAGGAGCCACCAAATCCAGCTCCAGATGGAAGTGAATCCACAACCTACAGCCTACAGGAGAATTCCGGAATTAGCCAATCACATGCAGCCCATTGTGTAAATAATGTATATAAAGCAGATACTTTGGTGTGACTTTTTTCCTCCTCACCACTATGAGCTAAATAAAGAGCATGAAATCCACTCTCGACTCTGAGTATATTTCAGATATACTCAGTTTTAGCCTGCTTTCTGATTTCTTATGGCTGCTCTTCCTCCTCTTCTTCTTCTTCTTCTTCTTCTTCTTCTTCTTCTTCTTCTTCTTCTCTTACTCGGCGACGAGTGATCGCCGAAGAAGAATTTTACTCACAGCGTTTCCAGAAGTTACAGCAAACAAGTCTCCATCTGCTGGCAGCAAAATGAAGATGGAAAATGTTCCAAATGACTTAAAAGGAAAAGAACTTGGTTTCCTTACAAAAAGAACCATACCATCTTTGTGTTAGCAAAGATGCAGGCCTTGAAATCTCCTTTTGGAGAGATTCAGATCATTTGCAGGGAGCCATGGCTGCATGGCTTCTTCTTCACTTGTTCCGGGAAGCATGGAGAAACTGAGACTGGGGGGGAGCAGTGGCTGCTGAGAGCCCACTAAGCCACATCCACTTGCAACCTGAGCTCAGGTTAACCCCTTCATGCAAGTCTGTCTCAGTAACTGTATATTATAATATTATAATACATGAGGATTGCTATCTGATTGCCTATCATTCTCCAGGAAGAAGAAGAAGAAGAAGAAGAAGAAGAAGAAGAAGAAGAAGAAGAAGAAGAAGAAGAACAACAACAACAACAACAACAACAACAACTTATTTATACCCCGCCCATCTGGCTCAGTTTTCCCAGCCACTCTGGGCAGCTTCCAACAGAATATTAAAATACAGTAATCTATTAAACATTAAAAGCTTCCCTAATGCCTTTAGCCTTTCTTCAATTTCGTCTGCAAACCACGTTTCGTTTTAAAAATAGCCTTGCACAGAATCTACACCAATATTCTTCAATCTTGGGTCCCCAGATGTTTCCATACTACAACCCCCATTATCCAGGACTAAGCCAGCAGGGGGTGATGGGAGCTGTAGTCCAGAAACATCTGGGAACCCGAGGTTGAAGAATACTGATCTAGACACCCGTAAGACATATATAATTACAATGATAAATAATTATGCTGAGGTCACTGCAGCTCAAGCTGTGCACCCCTTTTTGAGGGCTCATTCCCACAGTATTTCTTGGATTTGGCTGGAAGATGAACTTTCTTATAAGTTTGAAGCCGGGTTCTTATGTTGCATGACAAGAGTTAGATTAAAGAGAGAGAGAGAATGATTCCTTTAGAAGCTACTATCTTTCCCCTCCAAGCCAGCCACCTGCTTTAAATGTAGCCCTGTGACAGATGTGGCCTGTAATTTTCATTGAATTAAAAAAAAAGCTTGTGGGAAAGAATGCTAAACACCAGGGCAAAATCTGGCCTTTGCACACAGCCTGAACACTTTTGTGAGCATAACATTGGAGTTGCCTACCAAAGGACTGGTGGGAAAAGGTTTATGTGTTACTTATTCTCCAGGGCCTAATTCAATTGCAACCCTGCGAAATGTCACTGCCCCACCTCATTAATTACTGAAGACAGGTGTGTGGGTATTACAGTGGAGCTGTTACTTTTCCTGAGAATCGATATTAAAAATATGTATTCTTTATTGATGTGATAATCAGGCAGGCATTAAGAGTTTTAAGTAAGCCTTGAGCCTTTCTAACTAATCAGAAACATACTCTTACTGCACATCCACACCTGTGTTTTACCAATAATTAAGAAAATAGACATCTGAAGCAGTTAAAGAGCTCATATCAGGCGTATTGAGAATGTGTAGTTAGGATGCCATAATTGTTTTCATTCCAGAGGTTGATGCTGATAGATGATTATTTCAAGTTAGAACACTATTTTTGAAGTTACTGTTCCCTAAACCAAGTGATGCCTAAATAGCATTCCTCCAGAAGTTGTTGGAATACAACTTCCATCATCCCTGAATGTAGACCATGCTAGTCAGGGATGATGGGAGCTGGAGTCCATCAATGTCTTCAACCTTGGATGTGTTGAAATCTGTACAGATATAATTGTTTTGCATTACAACTGTGCTTTTGAAAATATATAGAATGTACATTTTAAAAGATCATATAGAAGTTGTCTTTCTGATCACTTTATTCTTTTTTCATCTGTGATGCCATAGTTATATTTAAGTCATACCCCTAAACATTTTGTGAATCTAAGTTTGGCCTCATTGAGGGGTAGTATTTCAATATGAATAGGAAAATGAGAGTACCCTCAAAAAATTTTTTTTAGCAAAAAGCACTGGTTTATTGTATTTCCTTCTTTCCCTATTCCAAAGACTCGGGATGGATTACAATCCAATCTCCTTTTGTCTTTGCTAAATGTAAGGTAGATAAGGCTTAGAGCAATTTTCTCAACCCTACCCAATTAATTTTCTTACATTTGCATCTAGTTTTTTCTTTCATCATGGAGCCCAAAGTGGCAATGAACCTAATGAGATCTATAACTCATCAAGGTTTTGACACTGGGTCTCTCTCACATGCAACTGAACACGCTAGCTGCAGCACCACACACAAGCCAAACAATAAAGGGTTAGATGAGCCTCCATAATTTTCATATTCTATTTTTTTTTAATATTTTTATTAAACAGTTTTTATAATCACACAAACAGTACGTAATACATGACAACAACAAATACATAAACAAACAATAACAAAAATAAAACAAAAAAAAGAAAAAAGAAAAAAGAAAACAAGTACCATTTCATATCCTAATTTCTTAAACCTTTCTTCCTCGACTTCCTCATGCCTCCCTTTTCTGTATTCCAAATTCTAATCAATTACTCAGCAAATCTTCCCTTATTTTACTTTAAATTTAAGCTAGTCTTCCTTATTCTCCTTGTCTTAACCATTGCTAATAGTAACCATTTACTTTCCAGTCCAACATCATTCTAACTTTCATTAATTTTGTAATATTTCTTTAAATAGTCCTTAAACTTTTTCCATTCTTCTTCCGCTGCTTCTCTTCCCTGGTTTCGGATTCTGCTCGTCATTTCTGCCAAGCCCATGTAGTCAATCACCTTCATCTGCCATTCTTCCAGTGTGGGTAGATCTTGTGTCTTCCAGTACTTCGCAATGAGTATTCTAGCTGCTGTTGTAGCATACATAAAGAAAGTTATATCCGTCTTTAACACCCCTTGGCCGACAATGCCCAAGAGAAAGGCCTCTGGTTTCTTAGGGAAGGTATATTTAAATACCTTTTTCAGTTCATTATAAATCATTTCCCAGAATGCCTTAATCTTCGGGCACGTCCACCAAAGGTGAAAAAATGTACCTTCCTTTTCTTTACATTTCCAACATTTATTATCAGGCAAATGGTAAATCTTTGCAAGCTTGACTGGGGTTATGTACCACCTATAAATCATTTTCATAATGTTTTCTCTTAAGGCATTACATGCCGTAAATTTCATCCCGGTGGTCCACAACTTTTCCCAGTCAGCAAACAAAATATTATGACCAATGTCCTGAGCCCACTTAATCATAGTTGATTTAACCGTTTCATCTTGTGTATTCCATTTCAGCAGCAAATTGTACATTTTTGAGAGATTCTTAGTACTGGATTCTAACAATTCAGTCTCCAATTTTGATTTTTCCACCTGGAAGCCAATTTTACTGTCCAATTTAAACACTTCATTTATTTGGTGATAGTGCAACCAATCTCTCACCTTGTCTTTTAATTTCTCAAAACTCTGCAATCTCAGTTTGTCCCCTTCCTTTTCCAGAATTTCCCACATAATTTTCATATTCTAACCTTCCAAAAACCATAAAGGTAAAGGTAAAGGGACCCCTGACCATTAGGTCCAGTCGTGGCCGACTCTGGGGTTGCGGCACTCATCTTGCTTTATTGGCCGAGGGGGCCGGTGTACAGCTTCTGGGTCATGTGGCCAGCATGACTAAGCCCCTTCTGGCGAACCAGAGCAGCGCACAGAAACACTGTTTACCTTCCTGCCAGAGCGGTACCTATTTATCTACTTGCACTCTGACGTGCTTCGAACTGCTAGGTTGGCAGGAGCAGGGACCGAGCAACGGGAGCTCACCCCGTCATGGGGATTTGAACTGCCAACCTTCTGATCGGCAAGTCCTAGGCTCTGTGGTTTAACCCACAGCGCCACACGTGTCCCTCCAAAAACCATAGTAGTTGGCTTTCTTGCTCCAGGAATGTAGCCTGACACTATCATCCCATTATTAATAGTAATAGTAGCAGCAACCACAGTAGCAGCAACACTTCATATTTATACAGTACTATTTCTAAGTGCTCCTTACAGCACATCCCCAGCATGTTCACACTCCTGTCTCAGCCACGTCTCTGCTGGCTTGGTCATGCCCACAGAATGGAAGATGGCAGGGTCCTCAAGGATGGGCTCTATGGGGAGCTGGCTTCAGGCACCAGGCTCATTAGCAGACCAGCAAAGATGTCTGCAAACGCGACAGGAAGTCCTGGCAAATCAGCCCTGCCAATGTGAGAATCCCTTGCAGACTACCTCAGTGCCTGAAGACAGGCAGTCAAGTAATGTATCCATTAGCAGCGACCAGAGGAGAAATGAAGAAGAAGAAGAGGAGGAGGAGGAGGTGTTTGGATTTGATATCCCGCTTTATCACTACCCGAAGGAGTCTCAAAGCGGCTAACATTCTCCTTTCCCTTCCTCCCCCACAACATACACTCTGTGAGGTGAGTGGGCCTGAGAGACTTCAAAGAAGTGTGACTAGCCCAAGGTCACCCAGCAGCTGCATGTGGAGGAGCAGGGAAGCGAAACCAGTTCCCCAGATTATGAATCTACCGCTCTTAACCACTACACCACACTGGCTCAATGACCACTGGGAGGAAAGCAGAGAGAAGAAATGCCATGGTACATCTGTAGCAGCACAACTGGATGCCTCCATCTGCCCCAGCTTCAACAAAACATGTCTCTCCCGCATCTGTCTCTACAGCCACAGTAGGCGCTGCAACCTTCCAATAGCTTAACCTCAAATGGATGCCAGCCAGCTTTACAGTAGCTCTGAATAGTAGGCCAGGATGATGATGATGATAAATAATTTGTTATATGTACCCCACCCATCTGACTGGGTTACCCCAGCCACTCTGGGCTGCTTCCAAAAAATATTAAAAGCATAATAAAATATCAAACATTAAATACTTTCCTGTACAGGGCTGCCTTCAAGTGTCTTCTGAAAGTTATATAGTTATTTATCTCCTTGATATCTGATGGGAGAGTGTTCCACGGGAAGGGTGCCACTACCAAGAAGGCCCTCTCCCTGTTTCCCTGCAACTTCACTTCTCTCAGTGAGGGAACCACCAGAAGGCCCTCAGTGGATCTCAGTGTCCAGGTGAAGACACGCCTTCAGTGTTGGAAATGGAAGATACCCAAGGCTCCCTAAGGTCATCATCCTGTATAGAAGGAAAAGGACAGAGACAACAGTCCTTGATTAACATCTGCAGCTTACGCATTGAAACATTCATTATAATCTTTCAGCTGCACAATTGTGAGTGGGCTGCTGATGCTTGAACAGTGCCTCCCAATAAACATTAATCTACGTGTTATCCTGCAGAAATCCACACATTTAAATTAGTGTCTTCATTAGAAAAGGTCAAAGATCTAGTAGTTTTTCTGTTTAATATTAAACAAGGTATTGGGTAAAATAGTCTCCATGCTTCCATATTACACAAAGAAAGTTTACGACTTAACTAAAAGTACTGTGGTATCAGGTGCCTATTCTATTGCAGCAGAAGCTTTCTCTCTTTTGTTTTTGTGTGGCTTCATATCAGATTATTTCTTGACTATAAGCCATGTCATCCAACTGATGTTTGTCACTGAATTACAGCCTCCCCACCTTTTCCTGTCCCCCAGTGCTGGGGACTAGATGAGTCATTCGGATGAATCACAGCTCATTATTTGGACACCATCCCATGGTATAAACCAAACTAAATTAATATAAGCAGGGAAAGTTCTCATCAATATGTCCCTAAAGGAACTGTTTTGCACACAGTGCTTTGCAACCACTAATGCTACCTTTGCAGACACATTCCTGGCACCACTTACAGGCTTGTCTCTTTATGTAAACCCTTGAAACAAACATGTCTGAACCACAAACACTCATAGCACAACAAGTGGCCCACATGCCATACATTTGTGAAAAGCACCAGTAACTGGCAAGATCACTAACTCAGATCTGAACCTACTGTGACTAATCCTCATGACTGAAGTGACGAACAAGAATAAAAATGCTAAAGGACCCCTGACAGTCAAGTCCAGTCGTGGACGACTCTGGGGTTGCGCCACTCATCTCGCTTTACAGGCCGAGGGAGCCGGCGTTTGCCCGCAGACAGTTTTTCTGGGTCATGTGGCCAGCATGATTAAGCCACTTCTGGTTCCACAGAACACCAAAACCAGAGCAGTGCATGGAAATGCCATTTACCTTCCCGCCGGAGCAGTGCCTATTTATCTACTTGCACTTTTTTGGCATGCTTTCGAACTGCTACTTCCAAATAAACTGTCGGTTTGCATGTCTTAGGGCAGAAAGTATTGATCTGATGTGTAGAGATCTTTCCTATTCTAATTAATTCAAGAGCGTTCTGGAAGCTTCTCTGTGTGAAAGAAACAAGCAGAAGGTTCATGATGTTTGGGTTACACCTCCAGAGAAGCTGAGTACAGCTGGTTTAAACTGGTTCTGTTATCTCTTCTGTCAAAGTCATGCTGATTATAAAAGTAGGGCCAGAAGGAGCCTGGACTTCACTTTCTCTTTCTATCTGTCTTCCTTCCGGTGTGGTGTTCTGTATATACTGTTAAGGTTTAGTCTTATTATAAGTTATTGTAAGTTAAATCTGCTGCAACTGGATTTCTTATGGACAGTGCCAATCCTGAATGTATTGGATTTGTGACCATTACGCTCTCTTGCCTTCAGTAGCAGTAAAGCTCTGCTGGATGAAATATTAATTGCCTCTGGTCTATTTTTGGGGAATCCTGCAATGCGTTTAAGTTTTTAATCTGCTAACTATACATTGGAATCTGCTCTGGATAAACATTGAGTAGAATTCCATGACATAAACATGCATTGATCTGGTTCTAAATAGGTTTACAACCATGGCCTGAAGGAAATTTGGCATGTTACAAGGGTGGGAAACTTTCTCAAATGCTGAAAATATTTTGTCCTAATATATTCATATTTACTGCTTTCAAATATGAGAACTAGAAACACATATATGGTAAGATGACAACTGAAATGTCCACCTGCTGAGCCTACTCTGGAAATACTTCTGTCGCAACTGGAAGCTGTGCTTCTACCTTAAATTTCAGTTGGACGAAACTCTGTCCCATTGCTGCTTATACACTGGCACTGTAGCCTGATCTGCTGTCACCACCTCGTTCATTCAGAGAAGAGACTCCCTGCGGAAGAAGAGCTGGATCATGGGACTCTTAATAAGGAACTTATTAAGGCAGCCAAAGTGAAGATATTTTTAAAACCAAGTCTTCTAAATTATAGACATGCAGCTGTGGTGCCTATTTTTGCATAATAGAGACTTTGAGATAGCAATCAAAGAAGAATTTGCAAAGGCTATTTATAAAAAGTTGCTTTCCCCTCGTGCCAAACACAGTGTTTTGCTTTCAAAAGATTATTTGAAAATGTTGTGATCTGCTTTTTGGTAATATGCTCCCAAATATCAAATAATAGCCAATTTTGATGTTAAAACATTCCATGGAATTTCTTACATGGGAGAACAAGTTACTTACCATAAAATGTGTTACTTACCATACATTTAGTGCTGCAGAGATAATCAAGTGCTGCAAGGATATGTATTATTCTCAGATTCTGCTGGAACCCCCAATACTTTGCAGAACAGTGAAAATATTTTGGTCATAATGCACAATGTTTTGTACCAGTCTACTGATCCAATGTGATGCTCTATGAAGTCATTGTTATGAGCATCATAGATCCAAAAAAATCTATAATAAAGGTTGCAAGCTTATTGATTCAGATACATCTGAGGTTCCAGTTAGGTCATTTTGTGCAGGAACATGGTTTAGATCATTGGGAGTCTTACCCAGACTGTCTCCTGTTGCAGAAAAAACTCATAGAGATCAAAGCTATCAGTGCGGAACTTTTCAGCCACAATGAAATGTAAAGTGGTATAGTCAACCTGTTATTATCACAACTGTTACCTAAAGGGAGGAGGCACAACAGCATGGCTTTCGCTGTCCTACTCTGGAGTTTCTAGAATGGTGATTAGATGTTGTCTTCACATTTGCCTAGGAAATTATATCTAGGGAAGATACTTCATTTTCGCAAAATGCGAGAACTGGCCATACGCTTCACAAGCCATAGACCAAAATGAACAGAGCTTACACAAGGACCTCATGGGGGGGACCGGGACAGATAAGGTAAAGGTAAAGGGACCCCTGATCATTAGGTCCAGTTGCGGACGACTCTGGGGTTGCGGCGCTCATCTCACTTTATTGGCCGAGGGAGCTGGCGTACAGCTTCTGGGTCGTGTGGCCAGCATGACTAAGCCGCTTCTGGTGAACCAGAGCCGCGCACAGAAACACCGTTTACCTTTCTGCCAGAGTGGTACGTATTTATCTACTTGCACTTTGACATGCTTTCGAACTGCTAGGTTGGCAGGAGCAAGGACCGAGCAACGGGAGCTCACCCCGTCGCAGGGATTCAAACCGCCAACCTTCTGATCGGCAAGTCCTAGGCTCTGTGGTTTAACCCACAGCGCCACAGATACATGACTGCAAACCCTTGGGTGAACATAGGCTCCCCACTCTTGGACATGTGGAACATATTAAGCTTATTTATTTGGGACTCAGTCATGACCAGTGCTTTGGGTTTCAGGGAAGAGTTTGTCACTGGAAATATCATGTGGAAATTCCTTTAAAAAAGAGAAGAGAAAAGTAATTTCTTTCACTTGACAACTGGTTTAGTGAATAAGTGGAACATGCGCTATATGCAATATATCTTAATTTCAGTGTGGTACCATATGTTGTTTCGATCAGAAATATGAATCCTGTGAAATGAGTTTGATTTAATAGCTATTGGCAAGCTTCATCTCAAAAGAGTAATTAGTTAATGCATGTGTCAATGGAGAATTAATTTGTGGTTGTCAGAAGTGTGTGCAGGAGCCAAGTCCTGTGACTGGTAGGGCTTCGCAGGACTGGGGCTTTCCTAAGTTTGTTCTGAAGAGGCAAGGCCCGGCTGCACAGGTGAGGCCGATTGGTAACTCACAGCACCTGGTGGCAAGAGCCGGGAAGAGATATAAGGTCAGCATTTCCCTTTGGGTCTTTGCCACAGCAACACACTTCCTGCCTTGCTATGTTTGGCTTCTTGACTCATTGCTTCTTGATCCTCGGACCCTTGATGCCTGGTTTCCTGACTCTCGAACCCTTAGCTTCTTGACTCCCGGCTCTCTGACCCTCGGACCTTTAGCTTGCTGGCTCCTGGCTTCCAGACTCCTGTTTCTGCTCCCACCCCACCGTCTTGCCCCTGGTCCCGCTGTCCTCCGCCAGGACTTCGACTGCCCGTAAACCGGACCATGACAGTATGCTGTGGCCAACCTACGTCCCGCCCAGGGTACAAGATGGACAGAGCCCAGCCTATAGATCTCACCACGGTGCTGCAGAACCTCCACACGCAGTTAACCATGCTCCAGGGGGAGGTTTGAGTGGCCCCTGCTGTGGCCCCAGCCCGACGTGCTCCCCCCGTCCCATCGCTGGAGAGGTTCGGGGGAAGCATGGGGCTCTTCAAGGCTTTGTAAGCCAGTGTCAGCTGATGTTCGCCACTTGTGCAGCAGACTTTCCCACCCCACGGAGCCGGGTGTACTTTATGGTCAGCCTACTCACGGGCCTGGCACTTTCTTGGGTCACTCCGTACCTTGAGGCTGATGACCCTCTGCTGGGGAGTTTGGACGACTTCATTGCTGCCCTGGAGGGCATGTTCGGGGAACCGAATTGTGCCCAGATGGCTCAGATGGCCCTGCAGAACCTCCGGCAGGGGGCTCGCCCAGTTACTGAGTACGCCGCAGAGTTCCGTCGGTGGGCTGCGGACACCCTGTTGAATGAAGCTGCCTGTCGGTTCCACTTCTGTCAGGGACTTCATCCCTGCCTTAAGGATGAACTGGCATGGGTGACCCCTCCCCCAGCAGCCCTGACATCTTGACTCCTTGCTTGGCTTCTTGACTCCTTGCTTCCTGATCCTTGGACCCTTGACTCCTTGACTCCTGGTTTCCTGACCCTCGGACCCTTGGCTTCTTGACTCCCGGCTCTTGGACCCTTGGCTTCCTGACTCCTGGCTTCCGGACTCCCATTCCTGCTCCCACCGCGCCGTCTTGCTCCCGGTACCAACGTCCTCTGCCAGGACTTTGACCACCCATAAACCGGACCGTGACAGTGGTGTCCAAGAGAGGCTTGACCCAATACCACTTAACATATTTATTAATCTGGAGAAGTGAACATAAGAAAAGTCCCACTGAGTGAGACCGTAAACTTCTCCAGTCCAGCATTGTGCGATCAGTCAGCTATCTTTTCACAAGCAGGGCACGAGTGCAGTAGTTCTTTTCTCATTGTTGCTTTCTAGTGACAAGTATTTAGAGGCATGATGGAACATATGTTTATCTGATCTACCCAGAAGCTCAATAGGGAGGATTAAAATCCTAGATGAATAGATGATTTATATAGTCTCAATATCTAGGTGAAGCAATAAAGTGAGCTTCAGCAAAGTAAATATGGGAAGCATTATACACTGGAGAAATATATCAAATTCTTGTTGCAAGGTAAAGGTAAAGGACCCCTGGACGGTTAAGTCCAGTCAAAGGCGACTATGTGGTTGCGGCGCTCATCTCACTTTCAGAACGAGGAAGCCAGTGTTTGTCCACAGATAGCTTTCTTTTTTTATATATATATAAATTTTTATTGATTTTCCAACATAAATTGAGACACATCACAACTCACAATACATAGACAAACAAACATATAAACACGTATAACTTCATAACCTCTTTTTCTTGAGCCAAATTTCAACGACTTCCCCATGCCTCCCTTTTCTGCATCCCTGTTTCAAACTTTTTCAGCAACCCCTAATCTCAATTACTTATAATTAACTTTCTTTAATCCTTTTTCTCTTACCCAATCATTTATCGCTGCAAATCTGTTTTACATTACCCATGACATTTTAGCACTCATTAATTTTACAACAGTTCTTAAGATAAAGTTTAAATTTCTTCCAGTCTTCTTCCACCGTCTCTTTTCCTTGGTCACGGATTCTGCCCGTCATCTCAGCCAGTCCCATATAGTCAATCACCTTTGTCTGCCACTCTTCCAGCGTGGGTAGTTCTTGTGTCTTCCAATACTTTGCTAAAAAGACTCTTGCTGCTGTTGTAGCATACATAAAGAACGTCCTATCTTTCCTTGACACCAATTGGCCTACCATGCCCAGGAGAAAAGCCTCTGGTTTCTTATGAAATGTACACTTAAGAACCTTCTTAATTTCATTATAGATCATCTCCCAGAAGACCTTAATCCTTGGGCACGTCCACCAAAGGTGATAGAAAGTACCTTACATTTCCAGCATTTATTATTGGGCAAATGATAGATTTTTGCAAGCTTGACTGGGGTCATGTACCACCTATAAATCATTTTCATAATATTCTCTCATTCCATTTCAACAGCAAGTTGTACATTCTTGACAAATTCTTAGTATTGGGTTCTAACAATTCTGTTTCTAATTTTGATCTTTCCACTGTCCACAGATAGCTTTCCAGGTCATGTGGCCAGCATGACTAAATTGCTTCTGGCGCAATGGAACACCGTGATGGAAACCAGAGCACATGGAAACACCGTTTACCTTCCTGCCACAGCGGTACCTATTTACCTATTTGCACTGGGGTGCTTTTGAACTGCTAGGTTGGCAGGAGTTGAGACAGAGTAATGGGAGCTCACCCCATTGGGAGAATTTGAACCGCCGACCTTCTGATTGGCAAACCCAAGAGGCTCGGTAGTTTAGACCACAGCATGCTAAGTAACCTGGTCTCAGCTGGCCCAGCCTTGCCATTGGAAAGGATTAATTAGACATACACACACAGGGTATCAAAGGCACTTTTGGATCCAAGCCATAGAGTTGGTTCCAGAGCTAGGATGCTTGATAGTATGTCCAGCTCATCCTTAGTCACTGAGTGTCCTTGGGCACAACACTTTGACATCCAAAGGATGCCTACGTGAGAGACCAACTACACAAAATGTAATAAACGATCTACTAACCTGTTTTATTCTAAAACAGCCTTTCTCAACCTGTGGGTCCCCAGATGTTGTTGAACTACAACTCCCATCACCCCTAGCTAGCAAGGCCAGAGCTCAGGGTTGATGGTAGTTGTAGTCCAACAACATCTGGGGACCCACAGGTTGAGAACTGCTGTTCCAAAAGGAAGTTGGGGATGTTGTCTGGAACAATGACATAGTTAAGAGTGAGCTTAATCCTTTCCTACACAGGCCACTTATTTTATTAATCAAAATTGCCTCAAAACTTTTCTTCCCAGGAGGGAAACTGTGTACATATCTTTCCCCCTGCAGTTGATGGAGAAAAACATCACATGCAGAATGCCTAGGTTGGAGAATAATATTAAATTCAACAAAGTCAAATGCGGAAAACATTATACAGCGGAAATAGAGGTAAGATGTATTATTTTAGGAAGTGGTCACACCTGAAGCATCCTGGCCCAAGCAGCCCAGCCTGGCAAACCTCCTCTCTCTGGGAACACACAGAGTGTTGGAGAGTCGGTTCTCTGAGATCTGGCCTTTGTTCCAGCTCTGTAATTTTGGGTCAAATGGGGAGCGAGGGGGAATTAATGGAACAGAATTTGAATGTTGAGCAGATTTAGCTCCTCTTCTCAGACTTGGACATTGCCACTGTCAATCACAGCTCAGAGAAATTTTATACGCACACAAACACACACACACACACACACACACACACACACACAGGAACTGTATGCAAAGCAAATCTATTGCTAAGGATAGTCTATTTATCTTCCTGAAATGCACCATTACTTTAAGTTTTAAAATCCGGAATATCTCTCTCTCTTGTTATCAGTTTTTCTAGTTATATCTGTCTGTCTGCCAACCTGTCTTACATATTAATCAATCTATTGCTATCTATCTCTCTTTGGTTATCTATCTCTTGCTTTATTTGCTAGTTATGAGACAGGTTTTTAAAAAGAAAAGGGAAAAAAAGAAAATCAAAGTCATATTTGTATTCCTGTATCCCTTACTGTCTGTAATTTATCCAGTTATGTATGCAACTACTGCCAGAAAGGAATGTGGGAAAGCTACAAGTCTTTTCAGTTGTTTGTGAAGGAAGCCAAGGGTTCAGGTATCATTTGTGAGCTGATGAGACTGTATCCATAAATATAAGATAATCGTTATAGCATGTGTAACAACCTTCTTGGTCTCCGAGTCCTGCGTTTTTCATAGTGGCAAAGCGCTGTGTGATTTCAGCTACTAAACGCTGTAGCTCCCAAAATCAAATAGCAATAGGCAATGCCAATTATTTATTTGTGTCCTGCTCTCCCCAAGGACACAGGTTAAAGAGTTTTGTGTGTGCTCCCTCTAAATGTGAGTCATTGTCTCCATGCTGGCAGACAAAATGAGAGGCTCTTCCCACTGCCATATATCAATGCCACTAAGTAAATTTTATTATTGTATTGACTTCAGCACTGCAAGGTTTGCCGGCAAAGGTTTTGCTGCCTCACGATCTAACAAGTTTCACAAGATCTGCATGTGAACTCAGGAGATTAATCCTGGCTCTGACACGAGCTTGCTTTGGTTATCCACTGAGGGCAAAAAGCAATAATGTTTTCATGGTTGCTAAAATAGACCAAGAGCAGTGAGGAAATGTTGAAAGACAGAGCAATGTGTGCCACATGATTTGACCTGTACCCCATCACTTAGCATCAACAAAAAATAGGGCAAAATAGATTTGCATAACATTTTCATATAAATGCATAGGTGTGAATACTGAAAGAATTCCTATGATTTCAATAGGACTACAACCCATCAAAACATCGAGGTATAGTCTATGACCAGCTGCCCTGTTTGCCTCTTCAATCTGCTAATGGCCAATGTCAAGGCCACTGCCCTCCCACCAAACACCCAGTGTTCTTCTGCCTCTTTGTCTTTTTACCAGACTTGAACCTAACACAGCCCTTCTAATAGAGGACTGTCCTCTAAAACACAGGATACATGGCCTCCCCAGGCCACCTGCTGCCCTCTGGTGTGCTGGTGAACACTGTGACATCACCAGTATTGAAGGAAGTGTCTGCTTCTGCTCGAGTCACCTTCTGTATGAGGAATGGAGAGAGGCGCCATCTTGGTTTTTTGCCTCAGGCAGCAGAATGGCTCAGGGGCCAGTGCTGGATGAATGATGACTTCTAGCTTGGATTATTTATTTACTTCCATTTACAGCCCACCGTTTACCCACAGGGTGGGTTACGATGTAACACAACGTACACAAGAACTTGGGATCATAGAAACAACACCCTCTACAACTTTAAAAAATACCAGACCAGCATTTCTTACATGGGTCCAATGGTACAGCAGGCAGAAGCCTGTTAGCAACCCCTCTCGTGACCCGGGCAGACTGCCTAGGTTGGGGGATGAAATTAAATTCAGCAAAGCCAAACATGGAAAGTCAGACATACATCAGAATGGGCTTGGTGGTAGAGCATCTGTGGAAGGTCCCTCATTCAATCCTCAGGATCTTTAGGCAGGGTTGGTTAGATCTCCTCTCTGAAACCCTGGAGAGTGCCAGTGAGTGTAGATAAGACTGAGCTACATGGACCAATGATCTGACTCACTATCAGGCAGTTTTCTATATTTAGAGGGACAAATGTAGGAGCAGAGATGTGCTACGTGTGGGGCCTGATGTGACTGCATCTCCTGCAGTGATCCAACCTTGTGTGTTCCTTACCTGATACAGTGGTACCTCGAGTTACAGATGCTTCAGGTTACAGACTCCGCTAACCCAGAAATAGTACCTCGGGTTAAGAACTTTGCTACAGGATGAGAACAGAAATCGTGCTGCAGCGGGAGGCCCCATTAGCTAACGTACCTCAGGTTAAAAACAGTTTCAGGTTAAGAACGGACCTCCAGAATGAATTAAGTTCTTAACCCGAGGTACCACTGTAATTGGAAATACAGAGAGCTGCTAATTGCAGGTGTTTTAGTCCTTGGGATAAGTGTTGTTGCCAAAAACTGATAATATTTCATCACAATAATGTATTTTTTCTGCCCTGCGCTTCCTTTTAGTTGTAAAGACTACGACTGCACTTTCTAAGTTCCCTGTGGATTCACTGATTAACAACCAAGCAGGAATCAGGGGAGAGCAGGGGGAGGAGAGAGGCTTGGAATCTTTAATTTATTATATTGGCAAAAGGTCAACGAAAGGATGAAAAGAAATTCTAAAATGGCGCCAGAATTTTGCCTGTGTCTGTAGTGCCATGTTTGGGATTTTTAGGATTGCTAGTAGATACGGAATGGTTATAATCATGTAAGGTTTTTTGGGGGGTTTTGATACACAGGTACAAATGTGAATCTGAATTGAGTGCTTTTTCACTTGGTAGGTGAAATATACTCAGAGTTGAGTGTGAATTTCATGCTCTTTATTCAACTCGTAGTAGCAATGAATGAAACTTTCCCCAAAACGTTTAGCTATATATACATTATTTACACAATTGGCCCTGTATGATTGGCCTACAGGAGCAGCCCAGAATTAGTCAATCAGGTTGTGGATTCACTTCCTCCAGAAGCCTGATTGGCTGCTCCTGCAGGCCAATCAGGTTGCTGATTAACTTCATCCAGGAGCCTGCTCCTGCAGGCCAATCAGGTCGCTGATACACTTCCACCTGGAGCTGGATTGGATGGCTCCTGCGTGCCAATCATACTGCTGCATTCCGGATCCTATTGTTCTAGAATTCAGCTCAGTACATAACAGTAGGCTATGTCAAATATCCAGAAATGAACTGAGATGTTGAAAAGAATACCCTTTCCTAACACAGAAGGGGATTTTAGGGCAAGGCGACTGGTTCTGCTACACTGGGCACTGAGCCTAGGGGGCGCTGCAGGACATTTCAACTATGACATGATGAATAGAGAGAACAGAAAGTGAGAGGCAGGGGGTGTTGAATTTTGGCCTCACACAAGGAACCACTTAAAACTGAAAAACCAAAGTCCACCCCTGCCTAAGAGTTGCCTATATACAAATAATGTTGGAATTGTTTGCCCTCTTGTCTCCAATGCACCGCCTTTATTCCAGCCCTATTTCAGAGAAAACAAGTTGCACTCCACTGCAATTGTAATTAACAGGGCAAATGACAAATCAGTCACAGTTAACTTGATTTAAGTGGGACAAGCATGGTTTACTTTCTTTGGATTCGGGCTAGAATATGTCTGTGCATCTAAGGGTCTTTCCAAACAATCATTTTTCAAAAGTCCTTGCTGTGTGGTTTCCTAAGGCTGCACTTACCTGGGAGTAAGTCCCAGGGACCTCAGCGGGGCTTCCTTCAGAATCAGACATGTATGGGAGTGTGTCGTAAAACTGATACGGACCTTTGTAATCCTCCCCGGAACCACCTTAGCCAGTGCTATGCTTGCTTTGAAATCATACACACAGAGGGGGACACACACACAAAATGGCTTATGTTAGGAAAAGTGGTTTGAGGGAGAAAAAATAAAATAAAAACATGAATGTTTATTTCCTCCATTTATTGCTTTTCACATATCCTGGATGGGTAGGTGGGGTTATTTAAGAGTGCTTGTAAGTGGTACATTTATAAAATGAAAAATTGCTTTGAGTCCTTCCATCCTAAAGTGTATCATTACTGTTGTGACTTTCTTGGAAGCTGCATGAAGCCTTGAGGAGATTCTGGTCAAGGGCAATGTCTTTCTCACACTAGGGGCCCTTTGGAGACTTCAGGGCCTATGCTGGGAATGTCGGGAACTCCACAAGCACAGGGTGGGGTGGAATTAAAAGCAATAAAGCACTCCAGAAAAAGGTGGATGAGATACGTGCCCCCCCCCTTTTGTGTGTGTGCTGGAGCTGCATTACAAACAATTATCCCATTATTCACCTTTCCATTACTCAGAAGAGATTTAATGAAGCCCTAGAGACCTGTGTGTTTGAAAAGCAAACTAGGAAGAAAATATTAGTTCTTTCGATTCCTGTAATCTTTCTCCTACTGAGAGCAGAGTTCTCTGCTGTGGCCAGACGTGGATGAACACCTCAACAGCAGGTTGGGGAGTCACACCATCAGCTTCTGGAGAAACTTCCCAACGGCATGAGGGAATCCCAAGGGGCAGACCTTCTTCACCCTTCCAGGGCTAAAAACCTTTGCACTCTGGAGAAACCAAGAGACAAGCACTGAGCAGGGACCATTGGTTTCTGAAAGAGACTATCAGTGGTGTAAGACCCTCACCTATCTTCCTAAGAGGAAGCCATGGAAAAAAGAAGCTCAGAGCCAAAGTATTCATCTGATTTGATATGACCTGATATGAGTATTCTGCTTTTCTAACAACAAATACAGTGGTACCGCGGGTTAAGTACTTAATTCGTTCCGGAGGTCTGTTCTTAACCTGAAACTGTTCTTAACCTGAAGCACGACTTTAGCTAATGAGGCCTCCTACTACTGCCGTGCCGCCTGAGCATGATTTCTGTTCTCATCCTGAAGCAAAGTTCTTAACCCGAGGTACTATTTCTGGGTTAGCGGAGTCTGTAACCCGAAGCGTATGTAACCCGAGGTACCACTGTACTGAGCAAAGAGTGGCTCACAACCATCACAAAAGCATTAAAAACAACAAACATTGCAATCACTATACTATCAAACATAATAGCAAATAACAACAAATGCATCAAGATGTTCAATACAATTCAACAAAGCCATCGCATCTCATTGCACACTGCTTTTCTTGAATTGTTTTATTACAGCTGCTGGTTGTTATTTGGACCATGCTATGAGGAAGGGGGGGATGTGGGTGGCACTGTGGGTTAAACCAAACCACAGAGCCTAGGACTTGCCGATCAGAAGGTCGGCAGTTCGAATCCCCGCGATGGGGTGAGCTCCCGTTGCTCGGTCCCTGCTCCTGCCAACCTAGCAGTTCGAAAACATGTCAAAGTGCAAGTAGATAAATAGGTACCGCTCTGGCGGGAAGGTAAACGGCGTTTCCGTGCACTGCTCTGGTTCGCCAGAAGCGGCTTAGTCATGCTGGGCACATGACCCGGAAGCTGTACACTGGCTCCCTTGGCCAATAAAGCGAGATGAGCGCCGCAACCCCAGAGTTGTTCGCGACTGGACCTAATGGTCAGGGGTCCCTTTACCTTTATGAGGAAGGGGTAGGCTTATCTCTTGACTCCTCATCCATGAATGGGGTGAAAACCAATCTCCCTGTGTGGTGAGGAGGCTTAGAGGAGGCTTGGCACCAAGGAGAACTTTTGTCTTAGGGTGTTAGCAGAGCACCACACTTTTGCTGGTGGGATTCAGTGCATACCATCTAATTTAGGTTGTGCAGTTCAGATGGATTTGATGCTCTTACTCAACAAACCCCACACCAACCCCCAAACTGACTTTTTTGTTGCAAAGAAGGTGATAGGGAAATGGATTAGAAAAGGTGGCAAAACAACTGCTTGACGCAATGTCATAAAACTTGGTGGAAACATATCAGAAAGAATGCTCAGTAAATAGCCTACGCTTAGCTGCAAACTTTGTGCAAACAAACCGGGATGAATCCTCAATAAAGTAAACCATCTGGAAATGACCTAAGCTTCCTAGTCACAATGGGGAGGCCAATTTTCATCGTGATCATAGCTTGGAAGCGGCGGTGAAGGGACAAGCTTCTCCTCGCCACATACCATGGTTCCAAAAATATTTGGGCCCTTCTGCATCTGTATTTTAAGCAAGCAAACAAACAAACAAATCCTGTGCATTCGCCATAATGCAGTTTGACTCTAAGTGCGTACCACCAACTTCAGAAAAAACCACCAATTCTGCTGTTTTGTTGTATTATTCTTTCATAGCTTTTTTTTAAAAAAATAAGTTTTTGTATTTTAAATTGCAATCCTCCTTGAAATTGTAATCGGCCAAGAATGCCCCAACAGAATAAATAAATGTGACAAGCAAGCAAACAAATAAAAATGAATAAGCCAGTTCAAAAGGAGTTGGGCATTATAACTCACATTTAAATGTCCTTTAATGGAAAAAGTTTTCCGTGTGACATGGTTCTTCAGAGGGGTTCATCCATTATCTGATGAGTGGTACGCTCCTTCGCAGACTTTTTATTCATCAACAATGAGCAGTGCTTATATGGGGGAACAAGGTGGACATCAGCACTGTGGCAAAAAGGCTCTACTCCCAACCCAGGCTCTTTATGTGGCAGCAGGAGTGGGAGAAAGACTAATGGCCCCTCAAAAAAAATCTTTTTTTATTGTGCACATTTGGTATCTAGTAGTCATGATGATTTCGCAGTGGTCCTAGGTGATTCCGCTTTCAATACTATTTGGCCCTGCGAATGGTTCTACTGCTTCACTTCCATTCAGTGCATATCCTATCTCTTCCTGATGAAATCACATCACTTCTCATACCACAATTGCTCCGGGGAGAGGGATGGGGTGTTGTCCCACTTTTGTTGTACTATTATCACTCTGGATGACAATAATGTAACAGCATTGGGAAAGCATCACAGGATGAATAACAAAACAGAATAAATCCACCACTGTATCAAGAATAAAAAAGGTAAAGGGACCCCCAACCATTAGGTCCAGTCGTGGCCGACTCTGGGGTTGCGGCGCTCATCTCGCTTTACTGGCCGAGGGAGCCGGCGTGCAGCTTCCGGGTCATGTGGCCAGCATGACTACGCCGCTTCTGGCGAACCAGAGCAGCGCACGGAAACACCGATTACCTTCCCCCTGGAGCGGTACCTATTTATCTACTTGCACTTTGATGTGCTTTCGAACTGCTAGGTTGGCAGGAGCAGGGACCAAGCAACGGGAGCTCACCCCGTCGCGGGGATTCGAACCACCGACCTTCTGATCGGCAAGTCCTAGGCTCTGTGGTTTAACCTGCATCCCGTATCAAGAATACACTGGCAATAAAACACCAGGCTGGAGGAGTTCTAAACCTCAATGATCTTCCTTCCTTCCTTCCTTCCTTCCTTCCTTCCTTCTTCCTTCTTCCTTCTTCCTTATTTTTGTTCAAATTGTGGCAGCTACATGCACAACCTCTTGCTTCCAGGCATTTGCTCAAGCTTGTAGTGTCTCAATGGGAACACAGCTGGATCGTGATTCCAGCAGCAACCCCTCACATTCCCAGAGGCCATTGCATGGCAGGTCAATGGCTGCTATAAACCAGCCCCAAAGAAAATTACCCAGGGAGAGATGAATCCCAAAAGCTGATCTAAGAATAAGTAAATGTGGCCATCTTAAAATAAGTTTTAATAACTGTGTGAGAGTGAAGTTGACCTTCACGGTTTCAAAAACATTCATTGTTTTGAGGGAAAGAGAAATGTGTCATTTAAAAAACGTTTAGACAAAGCTGAGGAGAGAAGGAAGGGGGTGATGTTCTCAAGCCGAGCCCCCCAATCCCAAGTGCCATGACCAAACAACAGCTTTAGCCTTTCTAACAGAGCGCAGTAAGGAGGTGATAGCCGGAAGGGAGCCACATTTCCCCATTGAATTCCACTGCGAATTCTTTTATGGGAAGGTGAGCAGGATTTGGTCATAAAAGAAAAGACCCTGTGGGGCATTCGTTTTATTGCCAATTTTTATTAAAAGAAATACATTGCATGTAATATTCTTTCCGTTCCCAAACATTGAATAAAGGGTGTTATCCAAACCCATAGCTTTTGTTTTGTTTTGTTCTGTAACATATTTTTATTTTATTTTTGGAGTTGGTTTATCAACCTTGCCGCACAGGAACTGCAACTGGGTATCTGGATGTCTGCTTAACTCTAAAAATGCTGGATGCCATGCTTCAGATGTTCAGAGGCACTAGTGGAAGGGAGTGGCTTTCCCTCCCCTTCCTCTCCTTGGCTGCATGAACATCCTCAAAAGCATCTATTGACGGTCAGAGGAAACTCCTTTAAAAGGTGGCATGGGCAAAGGGGGAAGGAGGGAATTGCTGGGAATTGGGACGAGCGGCTCCTTCTATGCATGGGTGTCTCCGTCCAAATTTTGGTGACCCCATCTTACTCCTCAGCCCTCTTTGTCACAGCCCACTCCATTCAGAAGGGCATAGGTTTTGGGTGCAGAACAGTCACATTCTGCCAACCCCCTTCCACTGACACGTCTCAGGATCCAAGGCACTGTCCAAAGGTTCTTCAGCCTGTGTTCTTGGGGTTCAAATGTTTGACCAGGAATGTGCCAGCTGGGTTCAGAGCTGGTTAAGAAAATACATATACCACTAGGACAACATTGGGTTTCCCAAACTCTTGTTTCCCAGTGTGGAGGGGAGCAATGGGTTGGGCAATGGCAGGTAAGTGCTCCTGTGCAGTCCACCAGTTCTCCCTTCAAATCCTATATCCAAGCTGTTCTTCACTCGTAGCCGAGTAAGATTGTCTTCCATTAACACGGTTTTAAAAGTGAGTCCGTAAGTGACCGTGAAGGCCAATTCTGGATCCACACATCCTTTCACAGTGGGGACATAGGGTTTCCAGGCAGGATGTGATCATGGTGAGGGTTTGCCAAGGGTGCCTTTCTCTAGCACATTTCTCCCTTTCGTCCTGAGTTCGAACATCTTCCAAACCCATGACACCTTTGGTAAAGGCTGTTCTCCAATTGGAGCGTTCACGGGCCAGTGTTTCTCAGTTGTCGGTGTTTATATTACTTTTTATATATATATAGATTTGCCTTGAGAGAGTCTTTGAACCTCTTTCATTGACCACCAGCATTAGGCTTTCGGAATAGAGTAGTTGCTTTGGCAGACGATAATCAGGCATTTGAACAACATGATCAATCCAACAAACATCAAAAACAACAATATCAACTCCAATCAACCCAAGCTATATACTGACCCTAACCATGCACTTGGTTGGCCACTGCAAGAACAGGATGCTGGCCAATAGCCTGATTCAACAGGCTCTACTATTCATGTTCATGCTTTCTCTCTCCCTGCCCCACTCTAGGTAGGCTTCATGACATAGGCACTTAGCAGGCTGCCTCATACACAAGTCAGAGCCCTTCCAGGTCCACCTGGGGAGTGAAACTGGCATCTTTTTGCATGCAAAGCAGAGGCCCCAGCAGGAACAATGGTGGCTGGTGGGGTTGGGCAGAAGAAGGAAGCAACCATTCTTGTCTACTAATTCTCCACTGCAAATGACTCCTTGCACCCCAAATTCATGCTAGTTTGTTGATTTCAGCTCTGGGAACCCATGTTTGTTGAGAGTGTTATATAAATCCACCCTAAGGCTCTACTGTGGTCAGGAACCCTTGGTCCTTTGGATAGTGTTCAGGGCTGTCTTTACCCAGGAGTGCAAGGAGTGGGGGGCACTTGGGCGCCGAATTCTGGGGGGCACCAGGCGCCCACCGCTGAAGCCGCCTAAGCTCTTAACTATCTACCTGTTATGAAACAGTAAATTATTTTGATCAAGCTAGAAAAACGAAATACATATATACCTAGGTATTACTAAAATGTATACTTACTGTTTCACTAAAGGACTTTGTACACTCATTTATCAAAGATGTGCCGCATCAGCAGCGGCACTTGTCATTCACAACAGCAGCACTTGTCAGACTTGGGGGCACTGGGTGGATCTTTGCACCCCAGCGGCACATATGCTAAAGACTCCCCTGATGGTGTTGGACAACACCTCCCATCATCCCTGACCATTGGCCACGCTTGCTGGGGCTGATGGGAGTTGGAAGCCCAACAACAGCTGGAAAGCCACAGGTCCCCCATCCCTGCAGTTTTAGAAGAACAGGGATCTCCACATGAACCACCCGTGTGTTTGCTAAACACACAGTAGGGGCGGGAAGGGGTTGTGCATGTAGGTCCCACTGCAGTGCAATGTCTGAAAGGCAAGCCAACTGGCATACAGCTGCACACATGTCAACTCTCTCTACACAACATAACCAAGTGTTGCAAATCGCATGGAGAGCTATGTGCACACAGCTGCACATAGTTAGGAGTCTCTTTCCAGATTTTCCATTGAACAGACAAGGATGAAGGGGTGAAGCTGGCAAGCATGCTGAGCTTGAGTGCTAGAACAGTGGATGCAGTGCCATTTACCTTGATTCAGAAGAATCAGGAACATAGTCAAGTAAATTGACCTTGGGCATTCTGACTAACTCACGAGCTCATCATAGCACAGGAGACATAGGAAAACAACTTAACCAGTTTAATAACATGAGGCTGCTCTGTGAAATGTTAAAGGCTAACGAGCGAGGCAGGTTTCAGTTTTATTGCATAAATAGAACTTCATTTTTTTTTAAAAAAAGTGTTTTCAATCTCTGAGTGTACCATGTTGAACTGTTCTGATTCTGCTGCCCATGCCAAAATGATTAAAGTAGGCTGTTTTCTTTCTTTCCGGAGAAACATACTCTGAGATTTCTGATCTGAAATCACAGAAGGGATTCTGTGAATCTCCATAAGAATTTGGTGGATCTGTAGGCAGATATGTTATTGTGAAACATTGCATCATCGTGGGTTTTCGTCGTGTTCACAATCTGCATATATGCGAATTACAGTATTTTTTTTCCTTTAGCCCCAAAGGGTTATGATACATCATGAGGATGTAGGTGGTTTGATAAAACTTCCAGGCCCCTGCAAAGAAGCAGGTCCTCTTTCAAATATTGCAAGAGGATTTGCCAGCCAAACATGGAAATGACTATGTGGCCTGTGTGCTTTGGAACTTTTTACTCCCCTGTCTAATATATAATAGAGGATCGTTCTTTTTGCAATAAATGTAAAGACTGCTTGCTGCAATAGGCTTTTAAAGCGCAGCCCCAATCTGTTTGTTTGTAGTGTCTGCAGCTTTTTCACTTCACAATATGAGGAACTAATGATATGATGTATTCTAGTTCATTGCTGGTTACAGCTGGAACGTTCAGGCATTTGGATTCTCGCCCCCCCCCCCAACACACACAACCAGGAATGTTGTGAAACTGACACAGCTGCATATGATAATTTGCAAAGCACACAGAGGATTAAAAGCACTCTGAACATTGGCTGTCGTTATTCTGCTATAGATCTCATCGTTTTCATTTCCTATGGTGCAAATTCTGAAGTGTAAACTAGGAGAATCATACACCTTCGTTTTCTAAAGTTTGGAATTAAGCCTTTATGTTTTAACTCAGTGTTTCCCAAAGTGGGCGATACCACCCTCTGGGGAACACTGGACCAATCTGGAGGGGGGGATTGAATGAAAATAAGGGGGATGGAAGCAAAAAGAAAGAAGAGATGGAAATTTTGAAAAACCATTCATGCATGTTTCATCTGTTTGTAATGACGCTTCCTGCCAGGTCAGGCGCTGTTGAGGGACGACAACAATACCGCCCCCCAGATCCATGGGTGAGCTGGAGATGGGTCTTCCTGGATGAACCTTTTCGGCTTCACTCAGGCCTCAGAAGTGGATTGCAGCTTGCCTACCTATTTGGCCATTGGCAGGCAGGCTGCAGTGCCAGCCCTAGATTGGACTGATTCCACAAGTGCGCTGAGTAATATTTTTTTCTGAAAAGGGGATGGTAGGGCAAATAAGTTTGGGAGCCCCTGTTTTAACTAAATCTTGCTTTCATAAATTGGTATATAAAATGAGCTGGGGTGTAGACCAAGGGCAGGCAGTTTGGGGGCCCTCCAGAAGTGTCTGGGCTACAAGACCCACCATCCCTGATTCTTGACCAAGGGGCTGATGGAACTGAAGTCCAGAATATTTAGAGGGCACCGGGTTGCTTACACATTTGCTATAGACAAACAGCAGGGCCACATGGATATCATTGTTTGCAAGTCTGCCATAGTCCAGAGGTGCAGATGGATCACCTTTTCATCTGAAACCAGCTAGTGTCCTCTTCAAGGCTGGTCAATGGCATAGGAGGAGCAGAAGAACAATTTGCCATTGATTTATTCAGACGCTCAGAACTGAAGGCTTTTGACGAGATCTTGCCAATGTTATCACTTTCTATGTCTTGGCATGTACACGTCTACGAAAACAAGCCAAAATGAGTGTGGTCATTGACACCACAGCTTTACATTGCTGTTTCATAGCCTTCAGCTGCCTATTTCTTTTCTTTACCTGGCCCAGGCATAAACTGAGCACAAAGAAAAGGATGAAGAGACCCAGATTTACAATATCTGCAGAGTTTAAAGACTGTTTGGTGCAAAGAGCAATAAAGTCTGTGGTTCAGAATGGGATTGTAATAAAAGTATGGAAGAGCAGCTGCCCGGCCATGATAGAAAGGAGTATTTGTGTATCAGATAAAGGGAGGCAAACAATATTTAAACCGTCTGGTCTTTGGAAGATGAAACAAAAAGGGCTGAAAAACTTAAAGGCATAAATGCAGAAATACAGAAGAAAGAAGGAAAAGGAGAAGCTGAAATTAAAATTCTCTCTTTGGCTATAGATATCTTAAGCTTTTGGGAGAATGAGAGCCTTTCTTTGGCAGTGTGTTGGGGGGTAGCAAGGTCATCTTCCTCTATCCGTCTTCATGACTCCTGTGAGCCCTTATGGATCTTGCAAGCTCTTGTGGTTGCAAAGAGACTTGACACTCATGTACACTTCCCTTTGCAAAGTCACTTTCCCCTGGGAAAACCTGCTGTTTACCACTGAACTGGAGCAAAAGTCAACCTGGTTTTCTCCAAATTGACTTCAGCTTAGTACTAAAGAGCGGGTTTTCTGAAGAAAAGTGTCAGGACAAAGGCAAAACCACTCGAGCCCATGCCTAGATAGCATACGGCGAGTGGAAGTGTGAATAAGCACCTGTCATCCATTACTCAGTGGTCTGGAGAACTTACTGCCTTTCTACATTTGAAGGTATATCTTATAATCATCAGTCTCATTCGGATATCTCTTTGGCCATATGGACTGCTCATATTAATATATATGATCAAATTAGAATTAATGGATTATTTTTAGTGTCAGTGTGAGCTTACATCCCCCTCCCCCATTATATTTGCTATCTCTGCACACCTCTAAAGACATGGACAACAGAAGTTCTGAATCTACTATATATTTTGTAAAGTGTTTTGTCTGTCTGACTGTTGTCTATGGGTTTGGACATCGCTTGTAACAGCCTGTCCCAGATAAGGAAGGGACACGTCTGATAGTTCCCCTCTCCTGGGTCATTCCCCCTGGTCCCCTGCTTCTGCCACCAACTCTTCGGAGCCCTACCAGCCCCTGACACCTCTTGAGATATCACCACCCAATTTGTTATGAGGGTTCCTGAGATGAAGGAGATGTTTCCTCTGTTTGTAAGCTATCAAATGCCATTTTGAATCAAGATGATGGATCGAAACATTGCAAATATGAGCCAATTTGGATGCCTCCAGAAATATCAGCAACCAATTTGTCATGGAGGTTCCTGAGATTGAGGAATGGATTTGGGCCTACTTTTGAGTACCATTGGATCCTGCTTCAAGCCCAGATGGTGAACTAAACCATTCCAAACTGCTCCAGTTTGTACACCTCTACAGGTATTGTTGCCCAATTAGCATTGTTGGTTCACAAGAGCAAGGAGCAGATTTTGGTCTGTGTTTGGATACAGTTGGGTGCCATTTTGAATCCAGATGGTGGATCAAATCATTCCACACTGTGCTGATTAGGATGCCTCTGAATATGTTATTACCCAACTTGGTGTGGTGGTTTTCAAGAGTGAGGAGTGAGTTTTAGTTTATGTTTTGATATTGTTGGGTGCTCTTTGGAATCCTGTATGCAGCCTGAAATGGAACAGAAGGGTCCCCCCGCTACCCTGAACACACAAGGATGATACTGAACATTGCATGCCAAGAATTAGAAGACAGGGAGGAAATATTGTCTCATCAAAATATTAACAACACTCAAACTTGGAATCATTCCCAGTGACTCGTCTGGAGCCATTTAACACAAAATTCACTGGAAACATTAAATAGTATATTTGGCTGGTGTGGGAATAGTAGATTCCCCCCACCTTACCTTCTGGCTTACAGAAAACACATAACATGCTACAGAAGGATGTGGTATTTAAGTACCTTTAATTCCTCCATTCCCAGATTGGATAAGATTTCCATTTATTATGGTTGTTGTTGTTAATACTATTATTTTTTCATCATCATTTCTAGACCTCACATCCACGGAAGATTGCAGGGTGAATTACAGTGATGTATAAAACTGTATACTACGCAAAAATATGAAAAATAAAAATACATACACTCTTAAAGCTTTGTTTCTAAGCAGTCAAAGACTGAAGGCAGGAAGTTAGCTTGAAGGCAGGTAGGGCACAAATTCAGTCCTGATACTGGGAACCAGTATAAACAGGAAGCTTCTGAGACCTGCACCTATTTAGTGAGGCTGCTGTAGACCCCTGTCGTCTCCGTTCCTCCTATTCGTCTCTGCCTTCCTTCTCTGAACAAGAAGCCACTGGCATGGTGGGGCATTGTCAATTGTCCATGGAGGCGCAGGTCAAATCCGTGTCCAGGGCAGCTGTCTACCAGCTCCATCTGGTATGCAGTCTAAGACCCTACTTGCCTGCAGACGGTCTCACCAGAGTGGTGCATGCTCTAGTTATCTCCTGCTTAGACTACTGCAATGAGTTCTACGTGGGGCTACCTTTGAAGGTGACCTGGAAATTACAACTAATCCAGATTGCGGCAGCTAGACTGGTGACAGAGTGGTTGCCAAGACCATGTAACACCGGTCCTGAAAGACCTACATTGACTCCCAGTACATATCCAAGCACAATTCCAAGTTTTGGTGCTGACCTTTAAAGCCCTAAACGTCCTCGGCCCAGTATACCTGAAGGAGCGTCTCCAGCCCCATCGTTCAGCCCGGACACTGAGGTCCAGCTCTGATGGCCTTCTGGCGGTTCCCTCACTGTGAGGTTACAGGGAACCAGGCAGAGGGCCTTCTCAGTGGTGGCACCTGCCCTGTGGAACTCCCTCCCATCAGATGTCAAGGAAATAAACAACTGACTTTTAGAAGACGTCTGAAGGCAAGTCCTGTTTAGGGAAGTTTTAAATGTTTGATGTTTTATTGTGTTTTTAATATTCTGTTGGGAGCTGCCCAGAGGGGTTGGGGAAACCCAGCCAGATGGGCAGGGTATAAATAATAAATTATTCTTATTCTTATTCTTCTGCTGCCCTCCCAACAGTGATGTCCCTGTCACTTACCAGGATGGCTCAGGAGTGGACGGAGGTAGCAGCCCTGTCGAGGTTGTGCATGCACGCCAGTAGTAGGAATGTTGGATTGGCTCTGCCTGTGTGCCTACAGGGACCCAAGCTCACTGCGCATTGTCCTAGCAAGCAGCAATGATGCCACTGTTGGGAGGGAACTGCACTGCTGCACTCCACACCCTGAGTGTTTCTGCTCTGAGCATGCAAACAAGGAGGTGATGAAGCAGCTTCCGTTTCGTCCATTGGCAGTGGTGCAGATTGGGCACAGGGAGAGGGCAAGGGAATGGATGGCAGCAAACCTGCTGAAGAAGAAGTAGGCTCAGGTGGGTAAAACTCACACTTTTCTGAAGTCTGATACTCTCATCTCCTTCGGCAGGTGTGTCAGACAGACAGTCAGACAGGTGTGTGGGTGTTTCATTACTTGCACTTCACTTCTGGAGCAGCTAGAATCAGCTCTGACTTTGCTTTTGTTTGATAGCTGCTATGTTGTGACACCCGCCAGCCCTCAGCGATACAGAGAAGTAACAGAAGCTGAACTCGATGTAAACACAGCAATCTAAAAGCCTTAGGCGCTTGCCAGCATTTATCTGAGCTGGTTGCAATCGAGAAATCTTGGTGCCACTGTGGCATCACATTTATTGGGTTTAATTTTGAGAGTACAATCATATAAGAAACAATTCATAAAGATGCCAGTGCACAAAGATGCCGAAGGAAAGACTGAGTATATAGAATGGCGTCGGTTCTAATGACATCAGCTATAATGACATCAGTCTGGTTGTGACAACCGTGCTGCAAGAAAAACAAACAAGTAACTGGTCCTAATGCAACTACAGTGGTACCTCTGGTTGCGAACTGGATCCATTCTGGAGCCCCATTCACAACCTGAAAGGAACGCAACCCGCGTCTGCACATGCGTGTGACGTCATTTTGTGCATCTGCGCATGTGTGAGTGGTGAAACCCGGAAGTAACCCTTTCCCGTACTTCTGGGTTGCCGCTGGACGCAACCTGAAATGAGTAAACTGAACCAAACGTAACAAGAGGTATGACTGTATTACCAGTGCTTTTTTCGGGGGGGCAGGGGTACACATACCTCTAAACATTTTGTGAATCTAACGGGAGAAGAAACTAAAGAAAAATAACATTTTATTTTCTTCTCTAGCACGGTGAATCGTCAGTTCCGTTGAATAGCGTGGTGAATCATCTGTTCCGTTGCTACCCCCGATGGCGGCCTCATTTCCTGCCACAGTGTTTCCTGGGTCTTAGACAGAATGAGAGTACCCCCAAACATTTTTTAAAGAAAAAAAGCACTGACTATTACTAAACTTCTAAAGTTACCTACAATAAAACGGGGGGGGGGGCAGGGTGGGAAAATGTTAAAGCTTAAGAGGAGTAGGCACATAACTAACAACTAAAGTAATAAACAGTCAATTTTGGAGATGGACCTAAATTTTTTAAACAAAACAAAACTGTTAAAAGCTGTAAAAACAGAAGGTGGTAAGGAATTGCCCACTCCCCACAGGTTTCAAAATAACTTCAAAATATTTAGGCCAGAGTATATTCTTTTTATGATCACTGCAGATGGTGACAGCAGTCACGAAATTAAAAGACGCCTGCTTCTTGGGAGAAGGGCAATGACAGGCCTAGACTGCATCTTGAGAAGTAGAGACATCACCTTGCCAACAAAGGTTCGTATAGTTAAAGCTATGGTTTTCCCAGTAGTGATGTATGGAAGTGAGAGCTGGACCATAAAGAAGGCTGATCGCCAAAGAATTGATGCTTTTGAATTATGGTGCTGGAGGAGACTCTTGAGAGTCCCATGGACTGCAAGAAGATCAAACCTCTCCATTCTGAAGGAAATCAGCCCTGAGTGCTCACTGGAAGGACAGATTGTGAAGCTGAGGCTCCAGTACTTTGGCCACCTCATGAGAAGAGAAGACTCCCTGGAGAAGACCCTGATGTTGGGAAAGATGGAGGGCACAAGGAGAAGGGGGCGACAGAGAACGAGATGGTTGGATAGTGTTTTCGAGGTTACCAGCATGAGTTTGACGAAACTGCGGGAGGCAGTGGAGGACAGAGGTGCCTGGCGTTCTTTGGTCCATAGGGTCACGAAGAGTCGGACACGACTAAACGACTAAACAACAACAACAACAACAACAACAACAATATTCTTTTTCAGAATTCTGCCTCAGTTATGCTTGTTTTCATCTCTCCACCATACCCAGTTCCATACCAGTACCAGTGGAAGCAGGATACTGGGGGCACATTTTTACAATGGGTTTTCCTTTTGGGGAGATATGTAGCTATTTTTCTAGAAACAGAAGTGCCAGAACTCACGATGTTCTCTTGGTCTCCTCATGGTGCCCACCTGAGAGGTGCTGGAACTGAGTTCCCCCTGACAAAAAAAGCCTCTGTGCGATTATATCCTGGCTTATTATCCTGGTTTGTTAATTGATATTAAGTGTTATGTACTGAGTTGAATAGGATCCAAACTGCAGCAGTCTGATTGGTCCTAGAACAATAAGATCCAAATTGAAGCAGTCTGATTGGTCCTAGAACAATAGGATTCAGAATGCAGCAGTCTGATTGGTCCTAGAACAATGCAGCAGTATGATTGGTTGGCAGGAACCACCCAATCATGCTCCAGATATAAGTGAATCCACAACCTGATTGGCTTACAGTAGAATTCCAGAATTAGCCAATCATGTACAGCCCATTGTGTAAATAATGTATATAAAGCAGATACTTTGAGGGGACTTTCATTCATTCCTCCTCACCACTATGAGCTGAATAAGGAGCATGAAATCACTTTGCGACTCTGAGTATATTTCATTAAGCCAGAGTTCTCTGGTTAAGACTTAATGGAGAATGCTGGCTTAACTGAAGCTGGTGCATGATGGGAAGAAGGAGCAAGAGTGTGAGGGATGTGCAGCCATGGCTTAGGAAGCCACAGGCAACAGTCAAAATGCAGCCACAATCACTTTGTCACTGTAGCAACTGGTGGGGCAGAGTGTGGGCAGTGTTATTTACCTGCTTTCCCAATGCAGAGGTCACTGCTGATAACCGGGTGGAGGAGTGGGAAGGTGGCAGGGAAGTTAGTGTAGTGACCTCCCCACTGGATCCTAACTCGGTTCAGCTTGGTCACATGACCTGGCAACTCAACACCCGCAACAGTTCAGCTGACAGTAGCCCCTCTCCTGAACAGAGTTTGGAATAGGTGTAATTTACACTGGTTTAATTTAAACCAGCGTAAGTTCGATTGACTTTCTGTAGTTAGGATTGCTGTGCCTGCCCTGAAACACAGTGGGTGACCTTGTGCCAGTCACATATCTTCCTTCCAAGACAAGGGGAAAGGGAAACCCATGAATGCATGCTTTTTTTGAAATCTTTGGAGTTCAAGGAGTTCCCACAGGCAAAGGAGAACCGAGCCTTATGAGGAGTGGTTGAAGGAGCTGGGTATGTTTAGCATGGAGAAGAGGAGTCTGAGAGCAGATATGATATCCATCTTCAAATATCTCAAAGGCTGCCCCATGGATGAGGGAACAAGCTTGTTTTCTCCTGCTCTGGAGGGTAGGACTCAAACCAATGCCTTCAAGTTACAAGAAGAGAGATTCTGACTAAACAGTCGAAAAAAAATTCTGGCTGTTTGACAGTGGAACAGACTCCCTTTGTGATGGCCTGGGATTCGGACTCAGATGCTGAACCTGAGGGATCCCAGCCTGCACAGGATTCCCTGCCTCCAGAACCAGCAGAGCCGGGGCTGGGGCTTGAGCCTGAAGGGTCCTCACCTGTGCTGGATCCTCAGGTGAAGGCATCAGCTGAGTCTGCTCTGGCTCCTGAGGTGATGGAGGACCCATTGCCTGCAGGTGCTCCAGTCTCAGCTCTGCCAGAGGAAGCTGAGGTTGCCTCTGGGTCCCGTAACCCTCCAGCCTCTCCTGAACTGCAGAGGCTCAGGGCAGAGAAGCGGAGGGAGCTAAGTTCCCGCAGGAGGAGTGCTCGCCTCCATGCCAGGAGAGGCATGTCACCAGAGGATTGGGGCTGCCCTATGCCTTGGGGCAGATAAAACCCAGCCAGCCCCAGT